>NW_007259659.1:215965-220854 GCF_000164805.1 Carlito syrichta | reverse complement strand
TTTCTTTATTTTGAGTTGGAGTCTCACTCTGTCGCCCAGACTGGAGTGCAGTGGCCGCTCCCGGCCACCGCAGCCTCAACCTGCTGGGCTCCGGCGATCCTTCCGCCTCAGCCTTCCGAGTAGCCGGAATTACAGGCGCGCGCTACCACGCCCGGCTGATTTTTTGATTTATTGTAGAGATGAGGTCTCACTGCCCAGGTGGGTCTCGAACCCGTGGGCTCAGGCAATCCACTCACCTCAGCCTCCCAAAGGCGCGGGATTACAGGCTGAGCCACCGAGCCCACCTGATGGAATATTATGCAACCATAAAGAAGGACAAAATCATGTACTTCACAGCAACCTGGTTGGACTTAATCTATAATACTGAGTGATGTCTCATGGAAACAAAGATCTGAGTATCACATGTTCTCACTCATAAGCAGACCTTGAACAATTATTGTAATACTTTAAGAAAAGGATTGGCTGTAGCAGGAAACTTCTAGGGGGAGGAAGAGAAGTGGGATTGGCAGTAGTGGGAATCTGCTGGTGGAGGGGGGCACACTTCATCAACAAGGGTACCTGCATAATGAACATCTGTATACCTAACCCTGAATGGTACCCCACATCTTAAAAAAAAGTAGTAATTAAAAAGTCTTCCAAAAAGAGAAATCCCAGGGTCGGGTGGCTTCTTAAGTGAATTCTACAAAGCATCTAATAAAAATATCATAAATTCTTCTCAAGCGCTTCAAAAAAGTTGAAAAGGAAGGAATATGTCTAAATTCATATTATGAAACCAGTATTACCCTCATATGAAAGTGTGATAAGGACACCAAAAAAGAAAATAAAACTACAGGTCAATCCTCCTGTTGAACATAGATGCAAAAATTCACAACAAAATATTGGATATCAAATTAAACAGAATATTAGAAGGATCACATACCATGACCAAATTGAATTTACCCCTGCAATTCAGAGATGGTTCAACATATGCAAATAAAAAAGATAAATCATAAATACCATTTAAAATAATAAAAGTTAAGTAGTCATGTGATCATCTCAATAGATTCAGAAAAAGCAGTACAAATTCCACATACTTTCATTATAAAAACTCAATAAATTAGTTAAAGAAGAGGATACAAATGAGAAGTTCAGAGCTAACATCATGCTCAACAGCAAAGTTTTTTGCTATTTCTCTAAGCCAGGAACAAGACAATGGCACCCATTGTCATCATTCTTCTACTCAATGTAGTATTAGAAGATATAGTCAGAGCAGTTAGCCACAAATAAATAAATAAATATGTGGCAAAAGATTGAAAAGGAAGAAGTTAAATTTTCTGTTTGCAAACGACAAATTTTTTCTATAGAAAACTCTAAAGACTCCACCAAAAATCTGTTAAAGCCAATAAACAAATTCAGTAAAGTATGAGGATAAAAGATCACCATACAAAAATTGGAAGTGTTTCTATAAACTACAAATGAACTACCTGAAATATAAATTTAAAAAATCATCAAAATTAAAATAGCACCAAAAACAATAAAATACTTAGAGATAAGTTGAACAAGGAGGTGAACGATACATCTGAAAAATACAAAATATTGATAAAAGAAATTGAAGAAGACACATAAATGAAGGTATGTCAAATTAATAAATTGGAAAAATTAATTGTGTTAAAGTCCATACTGTCCTCAGTGATCTACAGGTTCAGTACAATCCCTATCAAAATTTCAATATTATTTTTCACAGAAATAGAAATTCCCAAAATTCTTATGAAATAACAAAATATCCCAAATAACCTGACCAATGCTGAACAGAGAACAAAGCTGAAGGCATTATATTTCCTGATTTCAAATTATATTTCAAAGCTATATTATCAAAATAATATGGTGCTGGCATAAAAACAGACACATAATCCCATGGAAGAGAATAGCGAGTGCAGTAATTAACCTACACATACAATGTCAACTAATCTCTGATAAGGGTGCCAAGAACGCACAATTAGGAAAATATATTTTTTCAATAAGTGGTGTTGAGAAACAACATATCAACATGCAAAATGATGAAATTGGACCCTTATCTTACACCATACACAAAAATTAACTTGGAATAGGTTAAATTTAAATGTAAGCCCTGAAATCAAAACTTTTAGAAGAAAACGTAGAAAATAATTCCTCAACATTGGTTTTTGCAATGATATTTTAAATATGATACCAAATGCACATGCTACAAAAGCAAAAATAAGCAAGTGGGGCTGTATTAAGCTAAAATGTTTCTGCACAACAACGAAAATAGTTAACAAAATGAAAAGGCAAACTCCAGAAAGGGAGAAAAATTTTGTGAGTCATATATTCTATAAGTGGTTAATATGTACAATATAATAAAAACTCCTACAACTCAAGAGCAGAAACACCAAAAAAATGCATAGCCTTATTACAAAATGGGCAAAGGATCTGAATAGACTTTTTAAAAAGACACACAAATGGCCAAAAACTGTGTGAAAAGGCGCTCAACATCACTAATCCTCAGGGAAATGTAAATCAAAACCATAATGACATATCACCTCATACCTGCTAGGATGACTATTATTAAAAAGTCAAAAAATAGCAAGTGTTAGTAAGGATGTGGAGAAAGGGGAAGCTTATACACTGTAGGAGCAAATGTAAATTGATACAACCATTGTGAAAAAAATGTATGGAGGGTGTTAAAAAATTTGAAAGGGAACTACTACAGGATTCAACAATTCCAAGAGATATCTGCACTTTGATCTTGACTATAGCATTATTTACAAAAGCCAAGGCATGTATATAATGTAAGTGTCCATTGACAGATAAAGAAAATGTGGTATATGTATAGTGAAATTGTATTCAACAAGAAAAAAGAAAAAAATCATGCCATTTGTGGCAGCATGTATAAACTTGAAGGACATTATGCTAAATGAAATAGACCATAACAGAAAGACATGTAGTGCTTAATCTCATATATATGTGGGCTCTAAAACAGCATAACTCATAGAAGTGTAAAGTATAACATTGGTTGCCAGGGGCAGGAAGTGAGGAAAATAGGAAGATGTTGGTCAAAGGGTCCACATTTTCATTTATAAGATAAGTAAATTTGGAACATCAACATAAAGAATTATTATCACAATTAATAACACTGTATGCATACTTGAAATTTGACAAAAGAGTAGCTCTTCAGTGCTCTCACCATTTATTTAAAAATGGTAGCTAGGGAGGTGATTGATATGTTATTTAATTTAATTATGGTAATTATTTAATAATGTATATTGTCATCACATTTTAAACATTAAATACATACAATTTTTATTTATCAATTATACCACAATAAAAGCTGGAAAAAAGAAATGTATGAGAGGGCATTTAAAAAAATTTTATTTATGTTTCATTTATATATATATATGTATATATATATATAATATATATATATATATTTTTAGCTTACTCCTAACACTTTTATTCAATATTGAACTGGAAGTTCAAATCATTGCAATGAGAAAATAAATAAAAATAAAATAAAATAACATGAACTAAAATAAAATACATAAATATTGGAAAGAACAAATTTCTTTGAAATTATATGACTGCTTAAAGAACTATAAAGACTTATAAAATGCTATTAAAGGAATTTAGTAAGGTAAAAGGATTCAGGAATAATATGAAAAAAACGAATTATGTTTTGATATACAGAAAACAATTATACAATGAAAATTTTAAAAATATTTAAAATGAAATCAATAGACGTAAAATACTTTGGAGTAAACTTAACAGATATATAAGTCCCTTACTTTTGAAGGCTACAGAACATTGCTGAGAAAAATTAAAGACCTAAATAAATGGAAAAATATACCAGATTTATGGATTGGAAATTTCCATATTGTTGAATTTCTCTTCAATTTATCTATAGTTTCAAAGTAACCTTAGCAAAAATTCCAGCAGGCTTTGTAAATGAAAATTGACAAGCTAATTCTAAAACAGATATGAAAATATAAATGACCTACAAGAAAACAATTTTTTAAAAAAGTAAAAAAAGTTGGAGGATGTATACGATCTGATTTCAAGACATGCTATAATCTGCAGTAAAAGTGACAGGGAGGTATTGGCAAAAGAATGAACAATGAAACTAAATATAACATCTAGAAATAGACCCCATGTATATATTTTCAGTTGCTTTTGACCAAGATGACAAATAATTTAGTGAGGAAAAGGAAAGGATTTTCAACCAATGAACAACTAGCTATCCATAGCAAAAACAAGCATCAGGATTGGCAGTAGTGGAAAACAGCCAGGGGAGTGGGGGTACAATTCAGGGTTAGGTACACAAATTTTCTTTTTTTTTTTCATTAATCAGTATTTTTTATTATGGTTTTGTGGGGTACAGTTAAGGGTTAGGTGTACAATTACGTTTCATTCAGGCACCCTGTTGATAAGAGGTGTTTTCCCATCCCCCGACAGATATTTGCTACTGTTAATCCCATCCCCCTCCCCCCCATAGTTTCCCAGTACCGTCAGTCATTTTCTTATAGTATTGCATTGGATGTTCAAGGTCCATTATATGAGTGAGAACATGTGATATTCAGATCTTTGTTTCTGTGAGAGGTCACTCAGTATTATAGACTCTAGTTCCATCCAGGTTGCAGCAAAATTCAAGATTTTGTTCTTTTTTATGGCTGCGTAGTATTCCATTGTGTATATGTACCACATTTTAAAAATCCAGTCCTCTTTTGATGGGCAGCATGGTTGTTTCCAGGTTCTTGCTATTGTGAACAACGCTGCGATAAACATACGTGTGCAGGTATCTTTTTAATAGAGTGATTTGTGCTCTTCAGGGTATATTCCCAGTAGGGGGATTGCAGGGTCATATGGAAGGTCGATTTTTAGAGCTTTTAGGAATCGCC
>NW_007259659.1:162971-215615 GCF_000164805.1 Carlito syrichta | reverse complement strand
ACCTAGAGTTGGCAAATACTTTTTCCCAGTCTGTAGGCTGTCTCCCTGCTCTCTTGATGACACTAATTTTCATTATGCAGGTATCCTTGTTGATGAGGTGTGCTCCCCCAGGCAGATTCCCACTACTGCCAATCCTGCTTCCCGGCCTCTCTCCTGGCAGTTTCCCACTACTGCCAATCCTTTTCATGTAGTATTAAGATAATTGCTCAAGTTCTGCTTATGAGTAAGAGCTTGTGATACTCAGTTCTTTGTTTCTGTGAATGATCACTCATTGTTATGGACTCTAAGTCTATACAGGTTGCTGTGAAATTCATGATTTTGTTCTTCTTTGTGGCTGTGTAATATTCCATTGTGTGTATATATATCACTTTTTTTTATCCATTCATGAGGGTATTTTGGATAACCAAATTAAAATCCAAAAAAAATCTTTTGCCAGTTTTGAATGATTCCTATTTTACAATATGAAATTTAATAGAAATATACATGCTTAGTACAAAAGCAATTAGACATGTAAAATGGTTAGACATTTTATTTAGCATGTATCCTAAGAATTTTAGTTGGCAGAAAATAGCAAAAGCATACTGTAAAGCATGACTACAAAAGTAGTAGATTCATTCTAGAAATATGATGTGTAGACTGAAGCAGTTGGCAGTTCCATTATTTCAGTCAATCAAGTCCTGAAATATGGAATAGATTTTAGAAAGTCACACTTTAAAAGATGTCTAAACAACTTAGTAGATATGTACAGAACACTTCACCCAACAACCATAGAATATATATTCTTCACATCAGCACATGAAATATACTTTAAGATTGACCACATACTACAGCATAAATCAAGTGTGAACAAATTTCAGAAGGTTGAAATCATACCAAACATCATATCAGACCACAGTGGAAAAAAATAGATATCACCACCAACAAGAACTTCCAAAAATAAACAAATACATGGAAATTAAACAACATGCTTCAGAATAACTTTTGGATTAACACAGAAATCAAGGCAGAAAGAAAAAGATTCCTAGAAACAAATTAAAACAAAGACACAGCATACCAAAACTTCTGGTATATCATGGAAGTTGTACTGAGAGGAAAGCTTATAACATTGCACACACATATCAAGAAAATAGAGGGATCTTAAGTAAACAAACTAATATCACACCTAAGGGAACTGGAAAGTCAAGAACAATCCAATTCAGAATTAGTAGAAAAATGCAAACCATTAAAATAAAGTTGCAAGTGAATGAAAGGGAGATGAAAAAATCATACAAAAAATCAATGAGATAAAAAGTTGGTTTCTTTTTTTTTTTTGAGTCAGAGACTCACTGTCACCCAGGCTGGAGTGCAGTGGCACACTCATGACCACTGCAGTGTTGATCTGTTGGGCTCAGGTGATCCTTTTGCCTCAGCCTTCCAAGTACCTGGAACTATAGGCATGCACCACCACACCTGGCTAATTTTTGATTTATTGTGGAGACAAGGTTTCACCAAGTTGCCCAGGCTGATTTCACCTCTGCCTCCCAAAGTGTTAGGATTACAGGTGTGAACCACTGTGCCCAGTGAAAATCTGGTTATTTAAAAGGATATATAAGATTGACAGACTCCTGACCAGATTAACAAAAAAATAGAGAGAAAATTAGAATAAACACAATTTTTAAAAAAAGGTGATGTTTCAACTGACCCTAAAGAAATACAAAAGATTATCAAATATTACTATGAATATCTGTATGCAAATAAACTAGAAAATCTAGAGGAAATGGAGGAATTCCTGGCATCATATAACCATCCCAGATTGAAACAGGAAGAAATTAAAACCCTAAACAGATCAAGAAACTGACTCAGGAATAAGAAATCTCTTGCAAAAAAAGCCCAGGGCTAAATAGTTTCTCAGCTGAATCCTACAAGATCTACAAGGAGGTGCTGACACCAATTTCTCTGAAAGTATTCCAGGCAATTTAGAAAGAAAGAATCCTCTCTAGCTCATACTATGAAGCCAATATTATCCTGACACCCCAAAATGGCAAAGATCCAACACAGAAAGAAAACTATAGACCTATTCCCTGATGAATATGGATGCAAAGATTCTCAACGAGATTCTAGAAAATTGTGTTCAACAGCTTATTTCAAGGATCATTCATCACAACCAGGTAGGCTTTATTCTCAGGATGCAAGACTGCTTCAAAATACACAAATTAATAAACATTATCCATTTAGAGTTAATTTTTGTGTACGGTGATAGGTAGTGGTCCTGTTTCAAGCTTGTGCATTTGATCAGCCAGTTTTCCTAGCACCTTTTACTGAATAGGTTCTCCTCTCCCCAGTGGTTGTTGTTGGAGGCTTTGTCAAAGATGAGTTGGTTGAGAAATTGAGGCTTTGCTTCCGGAAAACCACATTGAGATACCACCTAACCCTAGTATGAATGGCCATTATCAATAAAACAAACAACAACAGATGCTGGTAAGGATGTGGAGAAAAAGGAATGCTTCTATACTGCTAGTGGGAATGCAGTCTAGTACAACCTCTTTGAGAGATAGGGTGGTGATTTCTGAAAGATCTAGAAATTGACCTTCCATATAACCCAGCAAATCCCCTATTGGGAATATATCCGAAGGAACTCAAATTATTCTACCAAAAAGATACCTGCACACATATGTTTGTTGCAGCTCTATTCACAATAGCAAAAATATGGAACCAACCATGTTGCCCATCAAAGCTGGACTGGATTAAAAAAAGTGTTACATACATATAATGGAATATTATGCAGCCATAAAGAAGGACAAATATATGGGTTTTTCACCAGCTTGGATGGATTTGGAGTTGATCATACTCAGTGATTTATCGCAGAAACAGAACTGAGCTCCAAATGATCTCACTCATAAGCTGACCTTCAACAATTACAATGCTATAAGAAAGCGACTGGTAGTAGTGGGAAACTGTCAGGAGGTGGGGGGTGGGATTGCTAGTTGAGGGAAATTGCTAGGGGAGTGAGGGACATACCTCATCAACAAGGGTATCCCCATGATCAATGTTTATATACCTAACCCTGAAATGTACCCCACATCTTTATAATAAAAATAAAAAAAATTATTTTAAATATGGGTACAATTCAGGGTTAGGTATATAAATGATCATTGTATAGGTAAAACTTGGGCCTCACTTTGGTCTCCA
Organism: Carlito syrichta; assembly: GCF_000164805.1. Lineage (NCBI taxonomy): Eukaryota > Metazoa > Chordata > Mammalia > Primates > Tarsiidae > Carlito > Carlito syrichta. Next base: position 212,447 of record NW_007259659.1, on the reverse strand, counting down.
CATCAACTGGTTTGATATCAGGCCCCTTATTGATGATGTGTGCCCCACTGCTACCTCCCTAGGCAGTTTCCCACCACTGATAATCCCTTTCTTATAGTATTATGATAATTGTTAAGGGTCTGCTTGAATGAGAACATGTGGTACTCAGTTCTTTGTTTCTGTGATAGATCACTGAGTATTGTAGACTCTAAATCCATCCAAATTGCCGCAAAGTTCATAATTTTGTCTGTCCTCATGGCTGCATAATATTCCATCATGTATATCTACCACATTTTAAAAATCCAGTCTACTTTCAATGGACAGCACAGTTGGTTCCATGATTTTGCTATTGTGAATAGTGTTGCAATAAACATGTGTGTGCGCAAGTATCTTTTTTGTAGAGTGATTTGATTTCCTCTGGGTATATTCCCAGAAGCGGGATTACTGGGTCAGATGGGAGGTTGATTTTTAGATATTTTAGAAATTGCCACACTCTTTTCCACAGGGTTTGTACTAGTTTATACTCCCACCAACAATGTAGACGTGTGAAGGGACATTTCTTAACATAATAAGAGCCATTTATGGCAAACCTGAAGCTGACACCATACTTAATGGGCGGAAGCTGAAAGCATTCCCCCTTAGAAATGGAACAAGACACTGATGTCCACTCTCATCGCTTTTATTAAACATAGTACCAGAATTCCTAGCCAGAGCTATTAGGCAGGAGAAAGAAATTAGGGGTATCAAGAAAGGAAAACCTGGAAGCCCTAGAGAGTCTGTCAAAACGTCTTCACACTGATAATCAACTTCAGTAAAGTCTCCGAGTAAAAAATTCAATGTACAAAATCAGTTGCATTTCTATACACTCAAAATAAGCAGGCCAAGAACCAAGTAAAAAACACAATTCCATTCACAATAGCGTCAAAAAATAAAATATCTCAGCATTCGTGTAACCTAAGATTTAAAATGGAAACTACAAAACACCACTCAAATAAATCAAGGATGACACAAACACATGGAAGACTATCCCATGCTCATGGGCTGGAAGAACCAATATAATCAAGATGTCCATTCTACCTCAAGGCAATCTATAGATTCAAAGCAATACTTATCAAATTGCAAGCATAATTTTTCACAGACCTAGAAAGTCAATAGGGAAAGCAAAATATGGAAGCAAAAAAGAGTCCAAACAGCAAACATAGTTTTCAACAAAAAAGGACAAAGCTGGAGGCACCACATTTTTAGATCTCAAACTTTACTACAAGGCTGCAGTAACCAAAAGAACATAATACAGGTACAAAACCAGACACATAGACTAATATAACCCAACAGAGAATCTGGAAATAAAACTATGGATCTTCAAAGGCAATCTACAGATTCAACGCAATACCCATTAAATTACCAACATTATTCTTCTCACACCTGGAAATGACGATATAGAAATTCATAAGGAAACATAAGCGATCATGAATAGCCAAAACAATCCTTAGCAAAAGAAACAAAGCAGGAGGTATCACACTTCCAGACTTCAAACTTTACTATGAGGCTACAGTAATCAAAACAACCTTGTATTGGTACAAGAACAGGCACACGGACCAACGAAACAGGATAGGAATTCTGGAAGCAAAACCTCAATTTCTCAACCAACTCATCTTTGACAAAGCCTCCAACAACAACCACTGGGGAGAGGAAACCTATTCAGTAAATGATGCTGGGAAAACTGGCTGATCACATGCACAAGCTTGAAACAAGACCCCTACCTATCACCATACACAAAAATTAACTCTAAGTGGATCAAAGACCTAAACGTAAAACCTCAAACTATAAGAATCTTAGAAAATGCAGGAGACACCCTTATGGAAATTGGAACTGGCAACCACTTCCTGATCAGAACCTCAAGTGTGTATACCATAAGAGATAAGATAGACAAGTGGGACCTCATCAAACTGACAACCTTCTTTAAAGTCAAAGAAACCATCAAGAGAGCGGGAAGACAGCCCATAGGATGGAAAAAAAAATTAACAACTGTGTATCTGACAAAGGCCTAATATCTAGGATCTACAAAGAACTCAAGTGTGCGAAAAAGAAAAAAAGCAACCCCATTTAAAAGTGGGCAGAGAGAAGGGACTGGCAGTAACTGGAAACTGCCAGAGGTTGGGGTGGGGGTGGGGGTGGGGGTGGGGTGGAGGGTAGGATTGGCAGTTGAGGGAAACTGCCGGGGGAGGGAGGAGCACAATTCATCAACAAGGGTACTTTCATAATGAACATTTATATACCTAACTTGAATTGTACCCCACATCTTTAAAATAAAAATTATAATAATAAAAAAAGTGGGCAGAAGACATGAATAGATACTTCTCAAAAGAAGATATATGGGAAGCCAACAGACACATGAAAAAGTGCTCAGCCTCACTCATCATCAGAGAAATGCAAATCAAAACCACATTGAGATACCAACTAACCCCAGTAAGAATGGCCTTCATTAATAAAACAAACAACAGATGCTGGTGAGGATGTGGAGAAAAAACAACACTTCTTCAGTCCTGGTGGGAACGCAAACTAGTGCAACCTCTTTGGAAGACAGTGTGGCGATTTCTGAAAGAACTAGAAATTGACCTTCCATATGACCCAGCAATCCCCCTATTGGGAATATACCCAGAGGAACTCAAGTGATTCTACCAAAAAGATACCTGCGCATGCATGTTTGTTGTAGTTCTATTTACAATAGCAAAAATATGTAACCAACCATGCTGCCCATTGAAGCTGGACCAGATGAAAAAAAATGTGGTACATATACACAATGGCATATTACACAGCCATAAAGATGGACAAACATATGGACTTCACAGCGACTTGGATGGATTTAGAGTCTTTCATACTCAATGATCTATCACAGAAACAAAGAACAGAGTACCATATGATCTCACTCATAAGCAGAACTTGAACAATTATTATACTATAAGAAAGGGATTGGCAGTAGTGGGAAATTGCCAGGGGAGGGGAGGGTGGGATTTGCAGTTGAGGGAAACTGCCAAGGGACGGAGGGGCACACCTTGTCAACAAAGGTACCTGCATAATGAACATTTGTATACCTAACCCTGAATTGTACCCCACATTTTTAAAATAAAGAAAAAGAAAACAAACAGCAACAACAAAAAAACTATGATTCTTCAACCAACTCATCTTTGACAAGTTAAAAAAAATTAGAAAAAGGAAACTATTTAGTAAATGGTGCTGGGAAAACTACCTAACTGCATGCAGAAGAATGAAACTGTACCTCTATTTTTCACCATATACAAAATTTACTCAAAATGGATCAAGGACTTAAATGTGAAACATCAACTATTAGAATCTCAGAAGAAATCTTAGGGAACACCCTCCTTCACATCAGAGTAAGCAATGAGTTCATGGTTGAGTTCTCAAAATCAAATGAAGCGAAAGCTAAAATTGACAAGTGGTATCTTATCAAGACAAAAAGCTTTTGCACAGCAAAAGAAACCACCAGAATGATAAAGAGAAAACCCACAAACTGGAAAAAAAAATATTTGTAAGCTATGCAGTTGACAAAGGCTTAATATCCAGAATCTACAAGGAACTCAAACAAATTGACAGGAAAAATTGACCCCATTAAAAGGAGGCACAAGACATGAACAGACACTTCTCAAAGTAAGACATACAAGCAGCCAATAAACATATGAAAAAAATTCTCAGCTCAAGTAATCATCAGAAAAATACAAATGAAAATTACCATGAGATAGTACCTTACACCTATCATTAAAAAGTCAAAAAATAGCCATTGCTTTGCTAAGGTCTGGTGTGGCCACATGATTCTTTGAGCTATGGTCCCCTCCCTTACCTTGAGGAGGCAAATCTCCTCTCTTTCTCTCTCTCCAATTTGCTTTCTAAAACAATATTCTCCAATAAAAAAGTCAAATAACAACAGGTGTTGGCAAAATTGCACAGAAAAGGGAATGCTTATACATTGGTGGGAGTGTAGCTAGTTCAGTATTTGTGAAAAACAGTATGGTGCTTTCTCATAGAATTAAAAACATACAATACAGCAATCTCACTTCTGGGAATATACCCAGAGGAACATAAATAACTCTACCAAAAAGATATCTGCACATGTATGTTCATTGCAGCCCTATTCACAATAGCAAAAATATGGAACCAACCCAGATGCCCATTGAAAATGGACTGTAAAGGTCTCTCATGTTTCTGGTTAGGAAAATACCAAGGTATTTCATTTTTTTTTGTGGCTATCGTGAATGGAATTGTGCTTTTTATTTGAGTTTCTGTTTGTTTATTATTGATGTAAAGAAATGCGATTGTCTTTTGCACATTTGTTTTTATATCGTGAGACTTTGCCAAAGTCCTTTATCAGTGTAAGGAGGTTTTTGACAGATTCTCTTGGGTTTTCAAGGTACACGATCATGTCATCTGCAAAGAGAGATAGCTTGACTTCCTCTTTTCCTATTTGAATACCCCTGATTGCCTTCTCTTTTCTGATTGCTCTAGCCAGGATTTCCAATACTATACTGAACAGGAGGGGTGAGAATGGGCATCCTTGTCTAGTTCCAGTTTTCAGGGGAAATGGTTCCAATTTTTGTCTGTTTAGGAGTATGCTGGCTGTGGGTTTCTCGTAGATGGCTTTTACTATTTTGAGGTATGTTCCCCATATGCCTAGCTGTTTGAGGGTTTTTATCAAAAAGTGGTGCTGGATTTTATCAAAAGCTTTTTCTGCATCTGATGATATAATCATGTGGTTTTTGTTTTGACATCTGTTGATGTATTTAATTACATTTATGGTTTTACGAATGTTGAACCAGCCTTGCATCCCAGGGATGAAGCCTACTTGGTCATGATGGATGATTTTTGAAATGTGTTGTTGAATCCAGTTTGCTAGGATCTTGTTGAGAATTTTAGCGTCTATGTTCATCAAAGATATTGGCCTGTAGTTCTCTTTCTTTGTTGGGTCTTTACCTGGCTTGGGTATCAATGTGATGTTAGCTTCATAAAAGAAATAAAAGATGACATGAACAAGTGGAAAAATATCCCATGCTCATGGATTGGAAGAATCAACATTGTGAAATTGTTCATCTTACCTAAGGCAATCTACAGATTTAATGCAATACCCATCAAATTACCAGCAACATTCTTCTCAGACCTAGAAAAACAACACAGGAATTCATATGGAAACACAAACGACCAAGAATAGCCAGAAGAATCCTCAGCAAAAAAAAAAAAAAAAAAAAAACACAAAGCAGGTGGTATCACATAACCAGACTTCAAACTTTACTATAAAACTACAATCATCAAAACAGCTTGGTATTGGTACAGGAACAGGCATATAGATCAATGGAATAGAATTGAGATTCCAGAAGCAAAACCTCAATTTCTCAACCAACTCATCTTCGACAAAGCCCCCACCACCTACCACTGGGGAGAGGAGAACCTATTCAGTAAATGGTGCTGGGAAAACTGGCTGACCATATGCAGAAGATTGGAACAGGACCCCTATCTATCCCCATACACAAAAATTAACTCTAAATGCATCAGAGACCTAAATATAAAATCTCAAACCATAAGAACCTTAGAAAATGAAGGCTATACCCTCATGGAAATTGGAACTAGCATCCAGTTCCTGAACAAAACCCGAAACCCACAGGCCATAAGAGATAAGATAGACAAGTGGGACCTTATTAAACTGATAAGCTTCTGCAAAGCCAAAGAAACCATCAAGAGAGCAGGGAGACAGCCTACAGACTGGGAAAAAGCATTTGCCAACTCCAGGTCCGACAAAGGCTTAACACTTGGATCCACAAGGAACTCAAACGTGCTGAAAAGAAAAAAACAAACAACCCCATTTTAAAATGGGCAAAAGATATGAGCAGACACTTCTCAAAGGAAGACATCTGAGCAGCCAACAGACACATGAAAAAATGTTCAACCTCACTAATCATCAGGGAGATGCAAATCAAAACCATGCTGAGATACCACCTAACTCCAGTCAGAATGGTAATTATCAATAACTCAGAAAATAACAGTTGCTGGAGAGGGTGTGGTGAAAAGGGAACACTTCTACACTGTTGGTGGGAGTGCAAACTAGTACAACCTCTGTGGAAAATAGTATAGCGATTCCTAAAATCTCTAAATATTGACCTCCCATATGAACCTGCAATCCCCTTACTGGGAATATACCCTGAAGAACTCAAATCACTCTATAAAAAAGATACCTGCACACGTATGTTTATCACAGCATTGTTCATGATAGCAAGAACCTGGAAGCAACCATGCTGTCCATCAAAAGAGGACTGGATTTAAAAAATGTGGTACATATACACGATGGAATACTACCCAGCCATAAAAAAGAACAAAATCATGAATTTCTCAGCAACCTGGATGGAACTAGAGACTATAATACTGAGTGACCTCTCACAGATACAAAGATCTGAGTATCACATATTCTCATTCATATAGTGGACCTTGAACATCCATCATAATACTATAAGAAAAGGTCTGACAGTGGTGGGAAACTATGGGGGGTATGGAAAGGAGGTGGGATTAACGGTAGTAATATCTGTCTGGGGACAGGGAAACACGCTTTATCAACAAGGGTGCCTGAACGAAGTATATTTGTGTACCTAACCCTTAATTGTACTCCACAATATCAAAATAAAAAATATTGATATAAAAAAAATCCAGGACAGAAAATTTGGTTTTTGAAAAACTGAACAAAATTCAATAACAACTTTCTAGACAAGCCAAAAAAATACAACCCCCCCAACACACATACACACACACACACACACACACACACACACACACACACACACACAGAAAGAGAAAGAGAGAGAGAGAAGACTATCTTGCCCCTCAAAATACAAAATCAGAGATTCAAAAGGAGACATTGCAACTAATATTACAAAAATACAAAGTATCATTGGAGATTGTTATGACAACTATATTCTTACAAACAGGAAAACCTAGAGGAAGTGAGTAAATTCCTGGACACATAGAACCTACTAAAATTGTATCAAGAATATTCAACAGACCAATAAGAAGTAATGAAATCAAAGCAGTAATAAATATTCTTCCAAGAAAGATAAATTAAAGATTGAATTGGTTTGCTGCTGAATTCTACCAAACCGTCAAAGAAGAACTAACAACAATTCTTCTCAAAATATTACAAAAAAATTGAAGAAGTGGTAATTCTTCCTAACTCATTCCATGAGGCTGGTATTACCCTGATATAAAAACCAGATATAAACAAAATAAATAAAGAAGACTACAGGTCAATATTCCTGATGAACATTGACATAAAAATCCTCAACAAAATACTAGCAAACAGGACTCAACAGCATATAAAAAACATAATATATTATGATAAAGTGAGCTTTATTCCAGGGGTGCAAGAATGGTTCAATATATGCAAATCAGTAAATGTGATACAGTACATCAACAGAATGAAGAATAAAATGATATGATCATCTCAATAGATGCAGAAAAAAAGTATGTGATAAAATTCAAAATCTCTTCATGATAAAATCTCAACATACTAGGTATAGAAGAGACATAACTTAAAACAATAAAGGCCACATATAACAAATGCAGAAATGACATCTTTCTTAATGGGGAAAAGTGAAAAACCTTTCTGCTAAGAGTTGGAACAAGATAAGAATGCTCACTTTCACCAATCCTATTCAACAAAGTTCTGGAATGCCTACTCAGAGCAACCAGGCAAGAGAAAGACATAAAAGGCATAAAAATAGGAAAAGAGGAAGTTAAACTGTCCCTTTTTGCTGATGATATGATCTTATATCTAGGAAAACCTACAGACTACACCAAAAAAGCCTCTGGTAAATAACTTAGATCTGGTAAATAACTTCAGTAAAGTTACAAGATTAAAACCCACATACAAAAATCAATAGTGCTTTAATACACCAATAATAAACTAACCTAGAAAAATAATCAAGATACAGAAAAAAAATTCCTAGGAATAAATTTACTCAAAAAGTTGAAAGAACTCTAAAAACACTGATGAAAGAAATTGAAGAGGATACAGCCAAATGGAGAGAAATTCCATGATCATGAATCAGAATTAATATTGTTAAAAAATGACCATACTGCTAAAAGTAAACTACAGATTCAATGCAATCCTTTTCAAAATATCAATGTCATTTTTCACAGAATTGGAAGAAGCAATTCTACAATTTTTATTGAACTACAAAAGACTGAATAGCTAAAGCAGTCCTGAGCAGAAATAACAAAGTTGTAGGCATCACATTACCTAATTTCAAAATACATTACAAAGCTATAGTATCTAAAACAGCATAGTATTGATATAAAAACAGACACACAGATCAATGGAATAGAATAGAGACTGCAGAAATAAATCTATGCACTTTTCGCTTTTCCCCATTAAGTATGATGTCAGTTCTTGGTTTGTCATATGTGGCCTTTATTGTTTTACGTCTCTTCTATACTCAATGTAGTGAGATTTTATCATGAAGAGATTTTGAATTTCATCAAACACTTTTTAGTACTGTGAAGGGAAAGTAGACTACCCTGATCATAGTGTTAGACACACATTTTCTCTCAAACTCCCTAGGAGCAAAAGGAAAACTGCCTCCTATCTCCCCAGATCTTTTGCTTGTGTCATGCCCCTTCTCCCTTGACTTGTAAGTCATTTCCCTTTCTGCCAGATTAGGTTCTCTAGTTTCCCCAAAGCTATTGAACTGAATCAGAGGTTACCTTTAATTGAAGGCAGCCAGAATGATGAGCAATGCAGCCTTCTAAGCTTTGAGATTAATGGAAATTTTATACGAAACCCTGGAACTGCAGCTGCATATTTCTTTGTAGAGGTGAGAACTGACGTGGCTAAGAATGGATTTCATGCCTGAAAGCTAAAATTACTTCTCTGATATTTTATGTAGATGAGTTTACATGAAAAGTGGGGGAAATGTTAGAGTAAATTATGTTTTTTCAGTATGAACTGACACTCAGGATACCCTTTCTACTTTAACCCTCTTATGTAGGCTACCTGGTATTATTTACCGACAAATTTAAGGACCTATCTGACAAACAGACCCTATAAATGGAGGCATTTTAACAAATACTTTGAATCTTTTTCCTCTCCTTGAGAAAATGGGTTAACCTTTTCATATCATAGTCTCACCTTCCACAAAGTCTGAATCACCCCACACTTCTACTTCTTCACCTCTTGAAACACGCAATGATAAATGTGGGGATGTCGTCAAAGTACTTTTAGCTCTAAGATATTAAGTGCACAAATTTATCTGCATTTGGATCTCTTTTTTATCCTGGGGTTTTTATTGATGCATAATAGTTTACTTATTTATGGGGCACATGTGAATATTCATTACATGCATATAATGTGTAATGATCAAGTTAACATATTTGGAGTATTTACCACCTAGAATATTTATTATTTCTATGTGTTGGGAATATTTCAAGACCTCACTCCTAGCTACTTAGAAATATATTTTACTTACAATACATTGTTAACTATAGTCACCCTACACTGCTATTAAACGTTAGAACTTATCTTTTATCTTAATTGTATGTTTGTATGCATTAACCAACCCCTCTTCATTCCCCCACCCCACCCACACCACCTTTCCAGCTTTTATCTATCATTCTATTTTATATCTTCATTAAATCAACTTTTTGCTTCCATATATAAAGAAAACTACAGGTCAATATTCCTGATGAACATAGACATAAAAATCCTCAACAAAATATTAGCAAACTAAACTCAACAGCATATAAAAAACATAATATATTATGATAAAGTGAGAAAGTATGTCCTTACCTCTAAAAAGCCGATCAGTGCTCTTCTTCTTCCAACTCCAGATAGCTCCTTGTATCGTACTCTGCTTCTGATGATACTGGTTCTTGCTCCTAGACATAGCTCTCGGATTAGAGCTTTGGATCTGAGGACAGGACAGGGGTAGTACTAGTAAAGGAACTGATCTTTACAGGTAACTGCTGTAGCAGCCACAACAACTAACTCAGAAGGAGAGAAGTAGACAAGTACTGAGTGGGGGATGCTGGTATCTAGGATTGGGTAGAAATAAATTGGAGTAGAAGTGGGGTCAAGTTGAAGAGGAGGAGGCATGGGAAATGACAGTTTAGTGACTTAGCCCCTGGCTAGCAGAGAACCAGCAGACTTTAGCTAGAATACAGGCATTCATCACAACCCTTTTCTCCCAGTCTTCTAAAAATAAAAATGTACGTGTGTGACAAGGAGGTGGAGTGAAGGATGTGGATTTTGGTGGGGGAAGAGGAGTGGAGAGAGAGAAGATGTATACCTTTTTGTGTGTAAAATGACACATTATATAAAAACAACACAAAGTACAAATATCTTTAGAGTATACAATATGAAAGCCCCTCGGTATTTTTTTTTTTTTTTTTTAGATTCAGGGCGTGCAAGTGAATGTTTGTTACCTGGACATATTGTGTAGTGATAGGAATTGGGCTTCAGGTGACTCATTCCCTAGAAAGTGAACATTATACCCAATAAGTAACTTCTGAACCTTAGCCCCTCTTCTTGCCTCTTCCTTTTAGTATCTTTAGTGTCTATTATTTCCATCTTTGTGACCATTTAGCTCTTGTACATAAGTGAGAACATATGGTGTTTGGTTTTCTGTTTATGAGATCACCTAGGATGATGTTTGCATGCTCCATCCATGCTGCTGCAAAGGACATGATTTTGTTCTTTTTTTTCACAGCTGCATAGTATTCCATTGCATATGTATACAGTACTACACCTGAAGCCCAATTCCCATCACTACACAATATGTCCAGTTAACAAACATTCACTTGTACCCCCTGAATCTTACAAAAAATTACCAAGGGGCTTTCACATTGTATGCTTTATCCAGTAAATTATTGATGGGCACTTAAGTTGATACCATGATTTTGCTCCTCCCTCCCTTCCCTCCCCCTTCCCCTCCCCTTCCCCCACTTCTCCTCCTCCTCCTCCTCCTCCTCCTCCTTCCTCCTTCTCCTCCTCCTTCTTCTTCTTGTGATAGATCCCCAGTACTGGAATTGCTGGGTTAATGAGTGGTTCTATTTTCAGTTCTTTGAGAAATCTCCATACTGTTTTCCATAGAGGTTGAACTAGTTTACAACCTCACCAAAAGTGTATGTGTGTTCTCCTTTCTCCACATGTCTTTTGATTTTTAAAATAATAGCCATTCTGATTGATGTAAGATGATATCTCATTGTGGTTTTAATTTGTATTTCTCTGATAATTAGTGATGTTGAGCATTTTTTCATGTTTCTTGGCCACTAGTGTGTCTTCTTTTGAGAAGTGTTTATTTATGTGCTTTGCTCAGTTTTTGGTGGGCTTATTTTTTTCATGTTTATTGTTTGAGTTCTTTGTAGATTTTGTATATTAGTCCTTTATGTAAGGCAAAATTTGCAAATATTTTCTTCCAATCCATAGGTTTTCTCTTCACTCTGTTTATTTGTTTTGCTGTGCAGAAGCTTTCAGTTTAATAAATTCCCTTTTGTCTATCTTTGCTTTTATTACAATTGTTTTTGGGCTATTTATTAAAAATTCTTTGCCTAGGTTGTTGGCCAGAAGAATTTTTTCTTGGTTTTCTTCTAGGATTTTTATAGTTTCAGGTCTTACTTTTAAGTCTTTAGTTCATCTTGAGTTAATTTTTGTATATGTTGACATGTGAGATGAAGACCCAGTTTCATCCTTCTGCATATTGACTATCCAGCTTTCCTAGCACCATTTATTGAATGGAGAGGGTGTCCTTTCCCCGTTGATTTTGCTGGCTTTGATGAAGATCAGTTGGTTGTAGGTATGTGGCTTTATTTCTGGGTTCTCTATTGTGTTCCATTGATTTATCTGTCTATCCTTCTGCCAGTACCATGCTGTTTTAGTTACTATGACTTTGTAGTATAATTTAAAGCCAGGCAATGTGATGTCTCCACATTTGTTCTTTTCTACTTAAGAGTGCTTTGGTTATTCAGGATCTTTTTGGGTTCCATAAACTTTAGGATTGTTTTTTCTAGTTCTGTTAAAAATAATGTTGGTATTTTAATAGAGGTTGCACTGAATCTGTAAATTTCTTTGCAGTATGGTCATTTTAACAATACTGATTCTTCTGATACTTGAGCATGTGTCATATTCAATTTATTTCATCAGTGTTTTGTAGTTCTTCTTATAAAGATCTTTCACCTCCTTGGTTAAGTGTATTCCTAGGTATTTTATTTTTTTGTGGCTATTGTAAATGGGTTTGAGCTCTTGATTTGGTTTTTAGCTTGAGTGTTATTGGTGTATAGAAATATTACTGATTTTTATATGTTTATTTTTATCCTGAAACTTTATTTAAGTTGTTTATAAGGTCTAGAAGCCTCTTGGAGGAGTCTTTAGGGTTTTTTAGTTATACAATAATGTCATCAGTGAACAGAGATGGGTACAACCAGAAATGATACAGATGACATTACAATCAATACCACAGAAATACAAAAGATCAGAGACTACTGTGAACACCTCTATGGCAACAAACTGAGATGCCTAGAGGTAATTGATAAGTTTCTGGAAACATCCAATCTCCAAGACTGAACCTGGAAGAAATAGAAACCCTGAATAGAGCAATAATGAGCAATAAAATTGAATCAGTAATAAAGATGTTCCAACAAAAAATAGCCCAGGGCCAGATGGATTCACAGCTGAATTTTATCAGATCTACCAAGAAGAGCTGGCTCCAATCTTATTGAAACTATTAAAAAAAATCAAGGAGGAGGAACTTTTCTCTAACTCATTCTGTAAAACCAGTATCACACTGATACGAAAATCAGGCAAGGATACAACAACAAGAACAACAGGCAATATTTTTAATGAACATAGACACAAACATCTTCAACAAAATAGTAGCAAACCTAATTCAACAACACATTAAAATAAATTCGTTCTGACAAGTGGGGGTTTTTTTTTTTGAGTCAGTCTCACTTGTCACTCAGACTGGAGTGCAGTGGCACCCTAATGGCAACTGCAGCCTCAATCTCCTGGGCTCAGGTGACCCTCCAAGTAGCTGGACCTGCAGGTATGTGCCACCATGCCTGGCTAATTTTTGATTTGTTGTACATATGAGGTTTCCCCAAGTTGCCCAGGCTGGTCTCAAACACATGGGCTCAGGCATTTCTCTCACCTCAGCCTCCCAAAGTGCTGGGATTATAGGCGTGAGCCAGTGTGCCTGGCCAACAAGTGGGTTTTTTTTTCCAGGGAAACAAGAATGGTTCAATTAATTAATATTATTCACTATAAAACAGAATTAAAAACAAAAATCATATGATTACCTCAATAGACCAGAAAAAGCATTCAATAAAATCCAACATCCCTTCATGATAATAACCCTAGACAGACTAGGCATTGGAGGAACATTCTGAAAATAGCAAGAACCAAGTATGACAAACCTACAGCCAACATAATACTTAATGGTGAAAAGTTGAAAACATTCCCCCCAGAACTGGAACAAAACAGGGATGTCCACTCTCACTACTTCTATTCAACAACATAATGGAAATCTTAGCAAGATCAATCCAGCAAGAGAAAGAAGTAAAAGGCATTTAAATTAGCAAGGCATTTAAATTAAAGTCCTATAGTCCTTGTAGTATCTGGAAAACACTGGCACCTAGGTTCTCTGCTAGAGCAGAAATGTTGAGAAAATGTCAGTGAACTAGCAGATATTTGGCAGGAAAGGTGGTCAGCCCTATACTCTTCCTTTCGTTGGGCTATGGGGAGTAGTGACACACTGTTTCTGGGTCAGGTATTGACTCTTCCTACCTTAGAAAGTAACCAAATCTTTTTCATGAAACTAGACTTCTTCCTGCCCAGCTGCTCAGACTTTTAAGTAGTTACTTGTTTTCTCAACAGTACTTTCAGAGGGTAGAAGACCGAGACCCCTTCCTCTTCTGAAAGTTGAAATAAAAGGCTCACTGGATAAATGTGTTCTTAGTGACAGTTAAAAGCAACCAATATTTACCTCCATTGCTCCCCCTCTGCTAGCATGGGCTACAGTCCTCCACCCTCCACCCTCTACCAAGACTCATAGCTGGGACCTGGGTGTTTTTCCTACAGCTCTACTGCCGGCTTTATCACCCTAAAGGCCATGCTAATGTCCTAGAAGCACATTAATTTTGCTAGCTTTTCCCCTGTTACCCCTTAGCCATTTCCCAACAGAAAGGATTTCTGGGTCTCATTATTCTTTCAATTCTGGTTGAAGCATCAACATTATCCAGTGAGTGCCATTTTCTCTGATGCCTGGAAAAACACCATGCATCTTATTTTGTTCCCATTCAGTAGCCTGGATATAAACCACCATACCGAGGGCTGTTGCTCCCTTTCTTCACACTAGTGCCAGATCCCTTTTGGAACTTTGTTTGGGAAAAATGGCTTGTGCCCTCATAAAAATGCCCAGACCTATATACTGTTACTGTACAATGTACAAACTGATTTTGTAAGACAGAGACATGTGGGACAAAGCAGTGAGGTAGACACAGCAGAGCCAGCTCATTCTTTGAACTCTTACTCATGGGTGAAAAGGAAGAAACAAAGGGAAAAGAAACATATCAAAATGTTAACAGTTTAGCGTGTTAGGAGTGGGGTGAATATCTTTCTTATTTGTGTTTTTTAATATTTTACTATTTTTCTATCATAAACATTAGTTACATTAAAATTAGCATTAAAAAAGATCAAGTAGAGAAGGAAATACCACATTAGAGCTGCCAGAGTCTTCCAGGGTCTTTTCTATCTGGTCTGATTTTTGCCTGGAGACAAACAACTGGCACCTAACTCATTCTAGGTGAATAAATGTTTTTACAATCATTTTTAGTTTAAAATTCTTCAGGGAGTTCCTCTTGACATAATTCAAGGGATCATCTCACCTGCCACATTCCTCCCCTTCTCAAAAAAGATAGTATTTCTGCTTTAAAAGAAAATTCGGTCTCTTCTACCGTTCCTTCCCTTTAAGTTACTTGCACAGAATTTATTTGACCCTAGGTGGTTTCTTTGTGCCCTTTTTTAAAGTATGGCAGCTCCAGTTGCTTGGATTCTTTTTTTTTTAATTTTATTTTCCACATTTCAGTTTTATTTTTATTGAAGGGGTATATGTGCAGTTTTGTTATGAGGGAACACTGACATTTTCCACATTTTGTAACCATACATTTGAATGACTTTTGTTAAAAAAAAAGAAAAGAAAAGCAAATAGCAATGTCTGCTTAATGAAATAGTCTGGCTAAAGAAAATAATTTTTCTTGAAGAGTAGATGACTCTAAGAATTTTAATACAGTTAACTTGAAAAAGCACAAAATACATACTGGAAAATACTTACATTTTATAATAATTATTAGTCTTGTGTTTCTTTTGCTTCAGTGTTAAGTAACACTCAACCCTAAAACTTGCAAAATAATAAACTCTCTTTGTGAATATCAAATGATGAAACAATATGAAGTAATAGAAGAGTAATAGAAAAACAGCTGACATAAAATTACTGAACAAAACAATATTTTTTTCCATGAAAATTAAAACAAAGCTCTATTCAAATATAACATTACTGAATAAACAGGAATATTTTCCTTAAAAGGCAAAAGTTGTGACTCAAATGTACAAGTCAAACGTTTAGAATTTTACATTTCCTTTTTCTGTAAGGCATACATTTTTCAACTAAATTAACTTAAAATAAACATATTTTATCTTCTTTTGGTAATTACCACCATTAAGTATCAGAAACAGGATTCAAACTTTGAAACTATTGCTCTCAAATTCAAGCCTCTAACCATTACATTATGTTGTTTTATTACATGTCCATGAGATCCTCTCAGAATATCACCAGGGCATAAAAGATGTGCAAATCTGTGATTTTTTAAATTAAATACAGAAATACTTTATCTGTAAAGTTTTTATTTATTTATTTTTAGTTCAGGGGTTCTTTTTTATTATAAAGTTGTGGGGGACAATTCAGGGTTAGGTATACAAATGTTGATTATGCAGTTACCCTTGTTGATGAGGTATGGCTCTCCTTCCCCTAGCAGTTTCCCTCAATTGTCAATCCCATCCCCTCCTTGCCTGATAGTTTCCCACTACTGCCAATCCTTTTCTTACAGTATTATGGTAATTGTACAAGGTCCACTTATGAGTGAGAACATATAGTACTCTGTTCTTTGTTTCTGCGATAGATCACTGAGTATGATAGACTCTACATCCATCTAAGTTTCTGTGAAGTCCATATGTTTGTCTTTCTTTATGGCTGCATAATATTCCATTGTGTATATATGTACCACATTTTAAAAATCCAGTCTGGCTTCAATGGGCAGCATGGTTGTTTCCATGTTTTTGCTATTGTGAATAGAGCTGCAACAAACATGCGTGTGCAGGTATCTTTTTTGTAGAATGATTTGAGTTCCTCCAGGTATATACTCAATAGGGGAATTGCCAGGTCATATGGAAGGTCAATTTCTAGTTCTTTCAGAAATTGCCACACTGTCTTCCAGAGAGGTTGCATTAGTTTGCATTCCCACCAGCAGTGTAGAAGTGTTCCTTTTTCTCCACATCCTCACCAGCATCTGTTGTTGTTTGTTTTATTAATGATGGCCATTCTTACTCGGGTTAGGTGGTATCTCAGTGTGGTTTTGATTTGCATTTCTCTGATGATGAGTGTGGCTGAGCACTTTTTCATGTATCTGTTGGCTGCCCGTATATCTTCTTTTGAGAAGTGTCTATTCACATTTTTTGCCCACATTTTAATGGGCCTGTTGTTTTTTTTTTTACTCTCGGCGCATTTGAGTTCCTTGTAGATGCTAGATGTTAGGCCTTTGTCAGATATACAGTTGGCAAATATTATTTCCCATTCTGTTGGCTGTCTCCCTGCTCTCTTGATGGTTTCTTTTGCTTTGTAGAAGCTCGTCAGTTTGATGAGGTCCCACTTGTCTATCTTATTTCTTATGGTATGGGCACTTAGGGATTTGATCAGGAATTGGTTGCCAGTTCCAATTTCCATAAGGGTGTCTCCTGTGTTTTCTAAGATTCTTAAAGTTTGAGGTTTAGGTCTTTGATTCATTTAGAGTTAATTTTTGTGTATGGTGATAGGTAGGGGTCCTGCTTCAAGCTTGTGAATGTGATCAGCCAATTTTCCCAGTACCATTTACTGAATAGGTTCTCCTCTCCCCGGTGGTTGTTGTTGGAGGTTTTGTCAAAGATGAATTGGTTGAGAAATTGAGACTTTGCTTCCAGAATCTCTCTCCTGTTTCATTGGTCTGTATGCCTGTTCTTGTACCAATACAAGGTTGTTTGGATTACTGTAGCCTTATAGTAAAATTTGAAGTCTGGAAGTGAGATACATCTTGCTTTGTTTCTTTTGCTAGGGATTGTTTTGGCTATTCGTGGTTGTTTATGCTTCCATATGAATTTCTGTATTGTCATTTCCAGATCTGAGAAGAATGATGTTGGTAATTTAATGAGTATTGCATTGAATCTGTAGATGGTCTTTGGAAGGATGGATATTTTAACAATGTTGATTCTTCCTATCCATGAGCATGGAATAGTTTTCCATTTATTTTGTGTCTTGGATTTTTTTGAGCAGTGTTTTGTAGTTCTCATTGTAAAAGTCTTTCACTTTTCTGGCTAGGAAGATACCAATGCATTTCTTTTTTGTGAGTGACTATCATGAATGGGATTGTGCTTTTTATTTGGTCTCTGCCTACTTGTTGTTGGTGTATAGGAATACAACTGTCTTTTGCACATTTATTTTGTACCCTGAGACTTTGCCAAAGTCCTTTATCAGTGCAAGCAGGTTTTTGACAGATTCCCTCGATTTTCAAGGTATAGGATCATATCATCAGCAAAGAAGGATACTTTGACTTCCTCTTTTCCTCTTTGTATAACCCTGATTTCCTTCTCTTGTCTAATTGCCCTAGCTAGGACTTCTAACACAATGTTGAACAAGAGGGGTGAGAGTGGGCAACCTTGTCTTATTCCAGTTTTCAGGGGAAATGTTTCCAGTTTCTATCCATTTAGCAATATATTGGTTGTGAGCTTATCATAGATGGCACTTACTATTTTGAGGTATGTTCCTTCTATACCTAGGATTTTGAAAGTTTTTATCAAGAAGCGATGCTGGATTTTATCAAAAGCTTTTTCTGCATCTAATGAGATAATCATGTGGTTCTTGCTTTTACATCTGTTGATGTATTTAACTACATTTATGGTCTTGTAAATGTTGAACTAGCCCTGCATCCTGGGGATGAAGCCTACTTGGTCATGGTGGATGAATTTTGAGATGTTTTTGGATCCAATTTTCTAGAATCTTGTTAAGAATTTTGCATCTATGTTCATAAGGGATATTGGCATGTAGTTCTCTTTTTTTGCTGGCTCTTTACTCGGTTTGGGTATCAGTGTGATGTCAGCTTTGTAAAATGATTTGGGTAGAATTCCATCTTTCTCAATTGCCAGGAATACTTTCAATAGGATTGGTATCAGCTCCTCCTTGTACGTTTTGTAGAATTCTGCTGGAATGCCATCCAGTCCACGGCTTTTTTTTGCAGGTAGTTTTATTATTATAGAGTCATTTTCCTGGGTTGTTATTGGTCTATATAGTGTCTCAATTGCTTCTTGTTTCAATCTGGGGAGATTGTGTGATGTCAGAAAGTCCTCCGTTTCATTTAGGTTTTCAAGTTTGTTTCCATATAGGTGTACATAGTAATCTCTGATAGTCTTTTGTACTTCTTTGGGGTCAGTTGTGATTTGATCTTTTGCATTTCTGATTGTGTTTATTTGGGTTTTTTCTCTCTTTTTCTTGGTCATTCTGACTAAGGGTCCAGCAATCTTGTTAATTCTTTCAAAGAACCAGCTTTTTGTTTTGCTGATGTTTTCTATGATATTTTTTTTCTTCTATGTCCCATTTTTGGGTTCTTATTTTGGTGATTTGGATTCTTCTGCTAAAGTTGGGGTTTTGGTGGTCTTCTCTTTCTAGCTCCCTTAGGTGATTTGTTAAGCTCTCCACTTGTGATCTTTCTGTTTTCTCGATGTGTGCTCGTAGAAATATAAATTCCCCCCTTAAAACTGATTTCATGGCATCACAGCGGTTTTGGTAAGATGTTTCTTCATTTTCATTTGTTTCCAGGAAACTTTCAATTTCTTCTTTGATTTCAGTGTTGACCCAGTCATTGTTCAGCATCATGCTGTTTAGTGTCCATGTCTTTGTGTGCTTTAGGGAAATTCTGTTGGTGTTGATATTTATTTTTATTCCACTGTGGTCTGAGAATGTGCATAGCAATATTTCAATCTTATGAAATTTGTTTATGCTTGATTTATGGCCAAGGATGTGAATGATCTTGGAGTGTGTTCCATTTGGTGATGGGTAGAATGCACATTCTGTGGTTGTTGGGTGGAATAGTTTGTAGGTCTCTATTAAGTCCATTTGGTCGAGTGTCAAGTTTAGGTTTTGGATCTCCCTGTTGATTTTTTGCCTCAATGATCTATCTAGGGCTGTTAGTGGCATATTCAAGTCCCCTGTTATAATAGTGTTAGAGTCAATATCTTTTTTTGTTTACTTAGTAGTTGCTTTATAAATGCTGGTACATATGTGTTTAAGATGGATATTACTTGTTGATGGATTGAAACTTTTATCATTATGCAGTGTCCTTTTGTATCCTTTAAAATTTTTGATAGCTTAAAGATTGTTTTGTCTGACATTAAGATCGCCAATACAGCCTTCTTTTGTGATTCATTTTCCTGGAAACTCGTTTTCCATCCTTTAACTGTGAGTCAGTGTGCATCCTTTGTGGTGAGATGAGTTTCCTGGATGGAGCAAATAATTGGGTCATTGTTTCTTACCCAGTTTGGCATTCTGTGTCTTTTCAGTGGTGCATTTAGACCATTTGCATTCAAGCTGATTACTGAAATGTGATTGTTTATCTCTGTCATGAGGTTCATATAAAGTTTTTTTTGTTTGCTTGTTTTCTTTTAGCTTTGGGATTGATGTATGCGTGCTTTCAAGTTTGTTGTTGTGTTGTATTCTCTATTGATTCTGTGCTCTGCTGTTCTTTTGGGAAGTGTGTGGTTGTTCTTTTTTTCCTGTCTTCTGTGCTTAATAGCTTTTTAAGTTCCTCCCTGTAGAGCTGGTCTGGAAGCTGTATGATCTGTTAGGAATTGAATGTCTGGGAAGGATTTTAATTCTCCATCACTGATGAGAACTTGACTGGATAGGAAATTCTTGGTTGAAATTGTTTATCTTTGAGGACTTTGAATCTTGGACTCCAGTCCCTTCTTTCATGCAGTGTTTCTGCCAATAGATTTGCTGTTATTCTGATTGGTTTTCCCCAGTAGGTAGTCTGACCTTTCTCTCTTGCTGCCTTTAGGATTTTTTTCTTTTGTGTCTACTTTGTGTAGGTGAATTACTATGTGTCTAAGGGTTGGTCTTCTCATTTGATGACTTGTGAGGTTTCTCTGTATCTCTTGTGTTTGGCTGGTCACATCTCTAGTGAGATGGGGAAAGTTTTCTTGGATTACCTCCTGGAATATTTGCTCCAAGCTGTTTTCCATTTCCCTTTCTTCTTCTGGGATACCAGTCAGGCATAGGTTTGGCCTCTTGATATAATTGCACATCTCTTATAGGATTTGTTTTTTCTTTCTGATCCTTCTTTCTTTGTTTTTTACATTTTGAGTTAATTCCATGTTCTGGTCTTCAAGTTCTGAGATTCTTTCTTCTGCTATATAATTCTGCTTTCCATGCTTGTCATCTTGTTATTTATTTCCTGGGTGAAATTTTTTATTACCAAAATCTCTGTTACAAATTCTTTCAGCATTGCATCTTGTCTTTCTTGAACCTTATTCACTCTTTCCATCCATTCCTTAAACCCTGTCATATTCTGGGGCTAGTGGTTGGTGACTTCCATTGTTTGTCTTCCAAGGTCTGACTTTCAAAGAGTTTTCTCTTTGTTACACTTAAAATTACCTGTGGTCTTCTTTTGGTTTTCCTCATTTGTGACAGATCTCTTGCTTTTCTCTTTAGTTCTGTCATTCAGTGTCAGTGGGAGAGGCTTTCCCTTCTGATGTTTTCTCAGCCCTCTAGTCTTTCATGATTTGGGCTCTGGATTTGTTCTTTTTTGAAACAGGACTGTGGGTGGGAAGCTTTGCTGTCTCTTGTAGTTTTGAAAGTTGAATAAGTTAGGGGATGGGGAGCTAGAATTCAGAAACTACTTGCAAATTACAATATTCACTGATTGTGGCATGTGTCCCCTGAGACCCACTCCCCACCACCACTCTAAATGACAATGCAATGGAGTACATGTGTGTACCCCTGGGTCTGAGATACAGTGACAGGAATGAGGAGCACAAAGAAAAATAGAATGAAATAAAATGGACAGGAATTTAAAAAAATTAAAATAAAAAAACTCAGAACAGTGAAAGAAGAAACCAAAGCAAAACACAACTGAACACACACACACACACACACACACACACACACACACACACACACAAACATGCACACACACACCTGAAACAAACTGGAATAGCAACAAAGGGTAACAAAACAAGCAGTAACAACAAAAAAACCCAGGAAAACTAAACACATATACACTCGCCAAGCACCAAATGAATGGAGAAGAAAAACAGAAAAATTGGGGAAATAAATAAATTGAAAAAAGGAATTCAGATTGAATCCTCACACATATATTGACACACACCTTGAACTAAGAAAAATAAAAATTAAAGAAAGAGAAGAACAAAAGAGTACAAACAAACCAGCAGCAGCAAAAAATTGAAAGATAGACACTCCATCATTCACATACACAAATAGAAAACAAAAAAAAATGTAAGAAGAAAGAAAAAGAAAAAGAAAAAAAGAGAAAAAAGGGATGCAGACCAAACCCTCACATACACATTCATGCCCAAAGGAAAAATAATTTAAAAATAGATGAACTAACAAAAAGGAAAATTTTTTAAAGAAAATTTAAGGAAAATTAAAAATTAAATAAGAGAGAGAGAGAGAAAAAAAAACCCCTGCCCGCTTGTAGCAGGCTCTGTAATTTTTGTCTAGTCTATTCTCTTTTGCAGAACTGCCACCTCTTTCGCTCTCTCCCCAGTGTTTGGAGCAGGGAAGGAGGAGAGGCAGTGGAGGTGGGTGGAGCTGCAATCCTCCCCTTCCACTCTTGTATGGTCAGGGAGATCTCCACCAATGGGGAGTTGTGGGATTGTGTCTTTCCCAGGTACATACTCCTGAAATGGAGCTCTCCTATTGTGACTGATGTCCAGGCTCCATCTGGGATTGTCCTTCTCAGTTGTTGCCCAGCTTTGTGAGTCTGGCATTCAGAGGATTGCTGGGGAGGAGGGGGTTTGGGTCAGCCCCAGACTCACCACTGATCTCTTTGGAGTTCTTCCTCATCCTTTTCTGACTACACCCTTTGTCCCATGGCTGGATCAGGGAAGGGGGTGTGTTGCCTGGGACTCAACACTCATCAGGTTCCTCTGAAGTTTGTGCTTTTAGGATATTCCCTATGAGTCATGATCAACTCCTGAGTAGTTGATCCACCAGTCACAGAGATCGGGTCTGTTGCTCTGTGGTGAGCAAGTTGGAGCAATTTCCTGCCTGGCCTTCAAGATGGTGGCAGGGTGCCTCTCCTCTCCTCTCTGGTGAGTTTCTGCCTCTGGGTTCCCTCCACAACCCCTGCTGCCATTGCCCAGCCAGGTGCTGAAGTGGGGCAAAGTCTGGAGCCAGCAGTCTCCCTTGCTTCAGTGGTGAGGCGGAGCCTGGGGTGGTAGTCTCTCCCCACCACTTCTTCACAGAAAACTTCTGTCCATTTAAAAAAATGGCACTCGGCTTCTGTGACCTGGGAAGTGCCAGGGACCAAGCAGAGAAGCTGCAGCACCAGCTGTTGCACCAAGAGGGCTCTGGTCACTTGCTTGTGAGCCCCCAGTTAGTAAGCCTCTCCTAGTATTTTTTTTCCAGGAAGGGTTTGTTGATTTTTTAAAAATGGTGCTCAGTTTTTGAGTCTCAGGAATTGCTAGGGTCCAAGCCCATCAGCTGCAGCACCAGCCACTGCACCAGGAGAGCCCTGGCTGCTAGCTCCCTAGCCCTCAGTCAGCCACTCACATGCCCACTCACTCACTAGCACATACACAAAATTTTCCGTACACTCACTCACTCACACTGGGACTCACATAGTCCAACTGGCTCAGCTGCCATCTTCCCAACCTCTCCTTGTTCTTTTAAATTTTTAAATATGACATAGTGTGGGTGTTTTCCCCTTTCCCCCAGAGTTAGTCTGGAAACCTGCATACTTGTTCCCACATTTTCTTTTCAGTGTTTCAAAATTATTCTAGCCTACATACAAGAATGAACAGAGGCCAGAGTCCTACTCTTAGTCTAAAATGGAGTTTGTTATGTTAGTCTTTTGCCATTTCACTGTTACACTACCTCAAGTACTCTAATTCTCATTGTAAAGATAAATCAGGACATTTTTGCCTTGAAAATATTAGAGAAGTGGCAAGGATTGGTAGTGGGAATTCAGAACAGGTATACTAAAGTGTGGGACCAATTAAATATCAATCTGATTCTGATGTGTGACCTAGGGTAGATTATTTTCCCTTTTGGGTTAATTTCTTTATCTTTTTTTCTTGAGTTGAAGTCTCACTCCTTCACCCAGGCTGGAGTGCAGTGGCACGCATGCTCACGGTCACCCCAGAGTCGACCTGCTAGGCTCCAGTGATCCTTCTGCCTCAGCCTTCCAAGTAGCTGGAACTACAGGCATGCACTACCATGCTTGGCTATTTTTTATTTTATTGTAGAGGCGAGGTCTTACCAAGTTGTTTGGGTTGGTCTCAAACCCATGGGTTCAGGTAATCCACTCACTTCGGCCCCCCTAATTGCTGGGATTACAGGCTGAGCCACCATGCCTGGACTGATTTCTTTGTCTTTAAAGTGAAGATAATTGCATCAGCTTTACTTATCTAGCAGATTTTTTTGAGTGAAAGTTATTGAGAGAAATGAATAAGCTGTGAAAGTTTTAAAAGTCCTATAGAGGCCAGTCACTGTGGTTCACACCTGTAATCCCAGCATTTTGGAAGGCTGAAGAAGGAAGATTGCTTGAGCCCACGAGTTTGAGACCAGCCTGGACAACATCTCAAGACTTTGTGTCTAAAAAATTAAAATAATTATCTGGGTGTGGTGATGCATGCCTGTAGTTCTGGCTGCTTGGGAGGCTAAGGCTGAAGAATCACTTGATCCCTGGAGTTTCAGGCAGCAATGAGCCATAAGCATGCCACTACACTTTAGCTTGGGTGACAGAGTGAGACCCTGACCACAAAAACAACCCTAAAGCTATGTAAAGTATGATTAAATAGGTAAAGTCCTAGTTAGACCAGTCTAGTAAAGAGAAAGGAATGAAAGCAAACAGGGTTGCAAAGCATTTTTGTGGTGTCTTTTGTGTCCATTATTTACAAATTATGTATAACCCATTGGCAGAGTAGCATTTGTAGACTAAAGGACTTTTTATATATACCACATTTGGAAGTCCTGCTCATTTCCAGGAAATCTGTACAATCGATTGGTCCATGCTTGACCTAACTGCTGATCGATCTGCCTTGATTATTGTCTATTTTTTCCCCCAAATCCTGTACTGGGGTACCCTTCAGAGAGTTAGAAGGATCTGAAACATGACTTTTTCTACCTTGATAGTATGTTTTAGCCGTGGGAGCAAGACTACAGTGTTACTCTTTTCTGAATAAAAAATTAAGATTTGTGGCCTGAAAAGTACACATATTCTGAAAAAACAGTTGAACAGTTCTCTACTATAATCTTGTACTGTAATTTTAAAAATCAGGATGCTTATAATAAGAAATAGACACACTTGCAGAAATAGCACATACTATATACAAGTGCTAATTAAATACCAAGTAATGAGATAGACAAAATGCTACAGAAGTAATTTCTTTGATGTGGAGTGGTTAGAAAATTCTCCATTGAAAAAACAGGATGTACAAGTTTGTAGAAAAAAAGGGGGAAAGCATTCCAGATATAAGCATAGTGGTAACCAGACAGCACATGGTTCCATACTGGAGGGTTTTCAGTTTCGGGAAGCTGTTCATGTTACAACTTAAAAGATTTCTGGTGTCTAAGTAATGAAGTCAAGCCCACATAGCTCAAAGTGTTAATCTCCATGCTATCCCAAGCAGCTAATTAACCTTCTTTGCGCCTTATTTACCTGCATTAGGATGAACACATCAGGGATGGCTATCAGATGGAATAAAAGCAAAGCTCATCTAATGAAGAGAATGTGGGAACCACAGAAATATATTAGCTTACAGTTACCACACCAGTTCATAGATGCATCAAAATGCTAGATCCTGTCAGACTGTGGTCTACTAAGGTCAGATAAATTTCATCATTAAACTTAATTTCTGTCAGAGTCCACAAGAAGTTCTATGTGTACAGAGATCTGTTTTCTTCCATGAAATTGACACTTGCTCAGAGGGTGGCTTAAGATGCCAGGTTTGGCCAAGGAAGAGCCAGATTTTTCTACTTCATAGAATGGTCAAGTCTTACAATGTTAAATGATACTGGTATACATTTTTGGAACTGGACAAACCATTAAAGTTTTTTAAAGTCACTCATTTGACAGCAGAGAAACTGAAGCTCAGACTGCCTAAGATTTCACAGTTAATAAATGGAAGAGGAAGGACTAGAATCTTGGCTTTTAAACAATACCCAGTCCAGTGTTCTTTCCATTCTACTATGCTGTCACTCAGAAATCATATAAGAATGTCTAGCACTTGAGTTTTTGCTTTATGGCAGACTCTTTACATATATTGTTTCATTAAATCCTCACAAGAGCATTAATAATTTGTTACTACTGATGTGAAAACTGAGGTTTTTTTTTTTTTTTTGAGTTGGGGTCTCACTCTGTCGCCCAGACTGGAGTGCAGTGGCCGCTCCCGGCCACCGCAGCCTCGACCTGCTGGGCTCCGGCGGTCCTTCCGCCTCAGCCTTCCAAGTAGCAGGAATTACAGGCATGCGCTACCACACCCGGCTGATTTTTTGATTTATTGTAGAGATGAGGTCTCGCCAAGTTGCTCAGGTGGGTCTTGAACCCGCGGGCTCAGGCAATCCACTCACCTCAGCCTCCCAAAGGCGCAGGATTACAGGCTGAGCCACCGAGCCCGGCTAAAACTGAGGTTTAAAGAGGTTAAGCAACTTGCCCTAGATCAAAGAACTACTAAGTGGTTTAATTCAGATCTATCTAGCACCAAAGCCCATTATCTTCATAATTAGGCTATACTGCTAAAAATAGTAAGCCATGCTTGGAAGAAAGCTTATCCTCACTAGAAATAAGTGAAAAACAAATAAATTATTATATTCATCTAATTTCTTTTTTAAATCTTTTATTTTAAAGACGTGGAGTACAATTCAGGGTTAGGTATACAAATGTCCACTATGCAAATACCCTTGTTGATGAAGTGTGCCCCTCCCTCCCCTAGCAGTTTCCCTCAACTGCCATCCTCAACACCCCTCCCCTGGCAGTTTCCTACTACTGCCAATCCCTTTCTTATAGTATTATGATAATTGTTCAAGGTCCGCTTATGAGTGAGAACATATGGTTGTCTGTTCTTTGTTTCTGTGATATACCACTGAGTATGATGGACTCTGAATCCATCCAAGTTGCTGCGAAGTCCATATGTTTGTCCTTCTTTATGGCTGCATAATATTCCATCGTGTATATGTACCACATTTTAAAAATCCAGTCCAATTTCTAAGTTAATAATAATAGTTTTTTTCCAAGATGATAGACTAGATGCTTTTCCAGTGTGCCTCACCCACTTTGAGGAAGCAAGATAGCATTTAGATATTCACATTATAAACTTTTATCAGAGAAGTAATGTGGAAATTCAACAGCAAAGTGAAATATAACTTCAGATAGTGGGAAAGAGAAGGTGGACAGACAGCTTGCATGATGGGGTCTGACTAAAAACTGAGTGAAGCCCCCAAATGGAAGATGGGGAATGAGTGTCCCTCTGTGATCTACCTTTTTAATGGGGTGGAACCACGTAATTCAGGCTACAGGAGAGCATTTTAACTCTCCCAAGCCCTAGACCTAACCTGGGGTGCAGCCAGGAGACTGTAAGAAGGAATGACACCAGGAAGTGCTCCCAAACATTTTTCCAGAACTGAGTGCCAATAGAAGGATTCCATTCTCAATCTCAGCTTATAGCAAGCTGGGCAGGATCTTGTGAATTGGCAATAGTGCTGGCATTAGACAATCTCAGGCTAGGGATTGGAGTACTGAGTGTCAAGTAAGAGAGAGGTCTCCACAACCAAAAATCTGCCTGAGAGGAATGGTTTTGTACCGAGTGGTGAGTTTTACAGTCAAGGACAGCTTTTTGGACTGAAGATAAACTTTGTGTGACTTACTGAGTGTCCTGACTGGCTTTCATGGTCAGGACAGAGAAATGAGTCCCACTGAGATTGGGAAGTGAGACAGAGGTGGATCTCACTCCCACTGGTCTGGCCTAGGCACTAGGGTCATTCTTCCCTTTCCATGCTGACCTTGATGCAGAACTTGTTGCTCTTCTCCTTGCCCAGGCGTATCTCCAGAGGTCTGAAAACTGCCACTGGACCCTCATCAGGATCAGTGCACAAGGCCAATCCATTACTGGGGGACTCAGATGTGGGCTTACCTTGTCCAGCTCTGCCTAGCTTCACCCCTCCTCCTCAGGCTGATCGCAGGAGTCAGATCACTAAGCATTACACAGCCAAGCCCACTGTCTGGGACACTAGAGTACTTCTGGTTAAATAGACATCAACTGATCAACAAAGATCAAGCATAAACCCTACTGTTACCACCACAGCTGGCTATTACCTGAAAGTGCCACTTACTAACCTGGAGTAAAGTGATGAAAAGGATGTTTCACGCAAACAAAAACAGAAAAGCAAGCAGGAGTTGCTAGACTTGTATCTGATAAAAGAGACTTTATTTTATTTTTATTATTTTAAAGATGTGTGGTACAATTCAGGATTAGGTATACAAATGGACATCATATAGGTAAAGTTTGGGCCTCCATTTGGTCCCCACTTTACCTGGTTTGAGATCAGGTACCCTTATTGATGAAGCGTGCCCGCCCCCGGCAGTATCCACTACTGCCAATCCATTTCTTACAGTATTATGGTAAATGTTCAGGGTCCACTTATGAGTGAGAACTCGTGGTATTCCATTCTTTGTTTCTGTGATAGATCACTGAGTATTATAGACTCTAAACCTATGTGCTGTGAAGTCCATATGTTTGTCCTTCTTTTTGGCTGCATGATATTCCACTGTGAAAATATACCACATTAAAAACAAATTCAGTCCAGTTTCAATGAGCAGCATGGTTGATTCCATGTTTTTGCTATTGTGAATAGTGCTGCAATAAACATGTATGTGCAGGTATCTTTTTTGTAGAATGATTTGAGTTCCTTTGGGTATATTCCCCATAGGGGGATTGCTGGGTCATATAGAAGGTCAATTTCTAGTTCTTTTAGAAATTGCCACACGGTCTTCCATAGAGGGTGAACTAGTATGCATTCCCACCAGCAATATACAAGCATTGCCTTTTCTCCACATCCTTGCCAGCATCTGTTGTTATTTGTTTTATTAATAATGGCCATTCTTACTGGAGTTAAGTGGTATCTCAATGTGGTTTTGGTTTGCATTTCTCTGATGATTAATGAGGCTGAGCACTTTTTCATGTGTCTGTTGGCTGCCCATATATCTTCTTGTGAAAAATGTCTATTCATGTCTTTTGCCCACTTTTTAATGGAGCTGTTTGTTTTTTTTCCTTTCTGCACGTTTGAGTTTCTTGTAGATCCTAGATGTTAGGCCTTTGTCAGATAAGCAGTTGGCAAATATTAAATAAAACAGACTTTAAGTTAAAACAGTAAAAAAGAAAAGACAGAGAAGATTGTTATGTAATGATAAAAGGATCAATTCAGCAAGAAGATACAGCAATTCTAAATATATATGCACCCAACACAGGAGCACCCAGATTCATAAAACAAATATTACTACTAAGAGAGATATATCTTCTTTTGAGATGTGTCTATTCAAGCCTTTTGTACTCTACTTAATGGAGTTGTTTGTTTGTTTGTTTTGCTTTTGGCATATTTGAGTTCTTTGTAGATCATGGATGTTAGACCTTTGTCAGATATACAGTTGGCAAATATTATTTCCCTTTTTGTGGGCTGTCTCCCCAGTCTCTTCATGGTTTCTTTTGCTTTGCAGAAGCTTTTCAATTTAATCAGGTCCCACTTGTCTATCTTATGTCTTATAGCATGGTCATCTGGGGTTTTGATTAGGAATTGGTTACAATTTCTGTAATGGTGTCTCCTGCATTTTCTAAGATTCTTATAGTTTGAGGTTTTACATTCAAATCTTTGATCCATTTAGAGATGATTTTTGTGTATGGTGATAGGTAGGGGTCTTATTTTAATCTTCTGCATGCAGTCAGCCAGTTTTGTCAGCACCATTTTCTCTAGTGTCTCCTCTCCCCAGTTGTTGTTGGTGGCTTTGTCAAAGATGAGTTGGTTGAGAAAGTGAGGTTTTGCTTCCGGAATCTCTATCCTGTTCCATTGGTCTGTATGCCTATTCTTTTACCAATACCAGGCTGCTCTGAATACTGCAGTCTTATAATAAAGTTTAAAGTTTGGAAGTATGATATCTCACATTTTATTTCTTTTGCTGAGAATTGTTTTGGCTATTCGTGGTCTTTTTTGTTTCCATATGAATTTCTGTATTGTCGTTTCCAAGTCAATGTTGGTAATTTGATGGGTATTGCAGTGAATCTGTAGATTGCCTTGGATAGGATGGATATCTTAACAATATTAATCCTTCCAATCTATGAGCATAGAATATTTTCCCATTTGTTTGCGATATCTTTAAGCAGTGTTTTTTGGTTTTCATTGTAAAGGTCTTTCACTTCTCTGGTTAGAAAGATGCCAAGCTATTTCATTTTTTTTTTTTTGGTGGCTATTGTGAATGGAATTGTGCTTTTTATTTGGTTCTCTGTCTGTTTGTTGTTGTTATAAAAATGTGACTGTCTTTTGCACATTGATTTTGTAGCCTGACACTTTGCCAAAGTTATGTGTCAGTGCAAGGTGTTTTTTTTTTTTTTGACAGATTCCCTTGGGTTTTCAGTGTATAGGATTATATCATCTTCAAAGAGGAATAGCTTAACTTCATCTTTTCCTATTTGAATACCCCTGATTTCCTTCTCTTGCCTGATTGCACTAGCTAGGACTTCCAATACTATGGTGAACAGGAGGGGTGATAGTGGACATGCTTGCTTTTCCCTGTTTTCAGGTGAAGTGCTTCCAACTTCTGGCCATCGAATAATGTGTTGGCTATGGGATTATTGTAGATGGCAGCTCTTACTATTTTGAGGAATGTTCCTTCTGTGCCTAGGTGCTCAAGGGTTTTTACCAAGAAGTGATTTTGAATTTCATTGAAAGTTTTCACTGCATCTAATGATATAATCATGTGGTTCTTGTTTTTACATCTGTCAATGTATTGAATTACATTTATGGTCTTGTGGATGTTGAACCAGCCCTACATCCCAGGAATGAAGCCTCCTTGGTTATGGTGGGTGAAATTTGAGTTGTGCTGTTGGATCCTATTTGCTAGAATCTTGTTGAAAATTTTTGCATATATGTTCATCTAGTTTTCTTTCCTTGTTGGGTCTTTGCTAGGCTTGAGTATCAGCATGACATGAGCTTCATAATATGATTTGAGGAGTATTCCATCCTTCTCAATTTTCCATATGTTTTGTAGAATTTCACTGGGAAGCCATCTTGTCCAGGACTTGTTTTTTTGGTAGGTAGATTTTTAAATGATGGGGTCGATTTTCTGGATTGTTATTGGGCTATTTAAGAATTTAAATTTCTTCTTGTTTCAGCCTTGGGAGGTTATGTGATATCAGAAAGTTCTCCATTTCATTTAGGTTTTGAAGTTTGTTTCTGTACAAGTGTGCATAGTAATCTCTGATAACCTTTTGAATTTCTTTGGGGTCAGTTGTAACTTCATTTTTTTTGCATTTCTAAGTGTGTTTATTTGGGCTTTTTCCTCTCTTTTTCTTAGACAGTCTGACTTGGGGGGGGGGGTCTGTCTATCTTGTTTATCCTCTCAAAGAACCAGCTTTTTATTTTGTTGAATTTCTCTTTGATACTTTTGTTGTCTATGTCCTATTGTTGGGATTTTAATTTGGTGATCTGGATTCTTCTGCAGAAGTTAGGGTTTTGATGGTCTTGTCTTTCCATCTCTTTTAGGTGTTATGTTATTCTGTTTCTTTTTATAATATGTGTGTGTAGAGCTATAAATTTTCCTTTTATTACTGATTTCATGGTATTTCAGAAATTCTGGTAAGATATATCTTTGCTTTCATTTGTTTCCAGACATCTTTTAATTTCTGTTTTGATTTCCAAGTTGACCCAGGAGTAATTCAGAAGTGTGTTATTTAGTGTCCATGCCATTGTGTGTTTTGGGGAATTTTATTGGTGGTAATTATTTGTATTGCATTGTGGTCTGAGAAGATGCATAGTATTATTTCAGTTTTATGGAATATGCTTATGTCTGATTTATGGCCAAGGATGTGGTCGATCTTTGAATACATTTCATGTGGTGAGTAGAATGTATATTCCATGTTTGTTGGGTGGAGTGTTCTATAGGCATATGTTAAGTCTGTTTGGTCAAGCATCAAGTTGAGGTTCTGGATATCTTATTAATTTTTTGCCTCAATGATCTATCTAGGGTTATTAGTGGTATATTTAAGACCCCAGTTATGATCATGCTAGAGTCAATATTCTTTTTTAATTTGCTTAGTAGTTGCTTTATAAGTCCTTGTGCTCCTGTGTTGGATGAAAATATGTTTAGGATGGATATGTCTTGTTGATAAATTGAACCTTTTATCATTATGAAGGGTCCTTCTATATCTTTAAAATTTTTTAATAGCTTGAAGGCTGTTTTGCCTGATATTAAAATCACAACTCTTGCATTTTTTGTTTTCCATTCTCCTGAAAGTTTATTTTCCATTCTCTAACTTTAAGTCTGTGGATATCCTTTGTCATGAGGTGTATTCGGAGGCACATATTATTGTGCCATGCCTTTTTATTCAGTGCGTCATTTCATATTTTTTCAGTGGTGCATTTAGTTCATTAACATTTAGGCTAATTATTGAAATGTGGGAATTTGCCCCTGTCATAAGTTTCTTGTAATGCTGTTTTGGTTTCCTTTAACTTTTGTGCTAGTATGTATGTGCATTTTCAATTTTGTAGGTGTGTCATATGTTCTATTCACTCCATGTTTGCCTATACTCTTGCAAAGTGCATGGTCGTTCTTTTTTTGTTCTTCTGTGCTTAATACCTTCTTAAGTGTCTCCTGCAGAGGTGGGCTGGAAGCAGTGTAATCTCTAAGTGATTGGTTGTCTGGGAAGGATTTTATTTTTATTTTATTTTATTTTTTTATTTTAAAGATGTGGGGTTCAATTCAGGGTTAGGTATACAAATGTTCATTATGCAGGCACCCTTGTTGATGAGGTGTGCTCCCCCTCCCCTGGCTGTTTCTAACTACTGCCAATTCCTTTCTTATAGTATTAAATACTTGTTCAAGGTTCACTTATGAGTGAGAACATGTGGTGCTCAGTTCTTTGTTTATGTGATAGATCATTCAGTATTAGACTTTAAGTTCATCCAAGTTTCTGTGAAGTTCATAATTTTGTCCTTCTTTATGGCTGTGTAATATTCCATTGTGTTTATGTGCCACATTTTTTTTGAGTTGGAGTCTTACTCTGCCACCCAGACTGTAGTGCAGTGGCATGCTCCCAGCCACCGCAACCTTGACCTACTGGGCTCCGGCGATCCTTCCACCTCAACCTTCCAAGTAGCTGGAACTACAGGCGTGTGCTACCATGCCCAGCTAATTTTTGATTTATTGTAGAGGCAAGGTCTTGCCAAATTGCCCAGGTGGGTCTTGAACCCATGGGCTCAGGTAATTCATTTGCCTTGGCCTCCAAAAGTGCTGGGATTACAGGTTGAGCCACTGAACCTGGCCCCCACATATTTTTTAATCCGGTCCTCCTTTGATGGGCAGCATGGTTGGTTCCATGTTTTTGCTATTGTGAATAATGTTACAATAAACATGCATGTGCAGGTATCTTTTTCATAGAATGATTTGAGTTCCTCTGGGTATATTCCCAGCAGAGGGATTGTGGGATCGTATGGAAGGTTGATTTTTAGAAATTTTAGGAATCGCCACACTGTTTTCCACAGAGGTTGTACTAGTTTACACTCCCACCTACAGTGTAGAAGTGTTCTCTTTTCCCTGCATCATCTCCAGCATCTGTTGTTCTTTGAGTAATTGATGATGGCCATCCTGACTGGAGTTAGGTGGTGTCTCAGTGTGGTTTAAATTTACATTTCTTTGAAGATCAGTGAGGCTGAGCATTTTTCCATGTATCTTTTGGCTGCTTGTATGTCTTCTTTTGAGAAGTGTCTATTCATATCTTTTGCTCATTTTGTAATGGGGCTTTTTGTTTTATTCTTTTCAGCATATTTGAGTTCCTTATAGATCCTAGATGTTAAGTCTTTGTCAGATACAGCTGACAAAATTTTTTCCCATTCTATGGGCTGTCTCTCCACTCTCTCAATGGTTTCTTCGGTTTTGCAGAAGCTTGTCAGTATGACGAGGTCCCACTTTTCTATCTTATCTCTTATGGCATGGGCACTTGGGATTTTGATCAGGAGTTGATTGCCAGTTACAACTTCCATAAGGGTGTCTCCTGAATTTTCTAAGGTTCTCATAGTTTGAGGTTTTACATTTAGGTCTTTGATCCATTTAGAGTTGATTTTTGTGTATGGTGATAGGTGGAGATCTTGTTTTAATCTTCTGCATGTGTTCAGTCAGTTTTCCCAGCACCATTTACTGA
This sequence comes from Carlito syrichta, assembly GCF_000164805.1. NCBI lineage: Eukaryota > Metazoa > Chordata > Mammalia > Primates > Tarsiidae > Carlito > Carlito syrichta. The sequence continues at coordinate 178,483 of NW_007259659.1, read as the reverse complement.
ATAGGTTCTCCTCTCCCCAGTGGTTGATGGTGGAGGCTTTGTCGAAGATGAGTTGGTTGAGAAATTGAGATTTTCCTTCTGGAATCTCTATCCTGTTCCATTGGTCAATCTGTCTGTTCTTGTACAAATACCAGGCTGTCTTGATTATTGTAGCTTTATAGTAGAATTTAAAGGCTGGGGGTGTGATACCTTCCACTTGTTTATTTTGCTGAGGATTGTTTTGGCTATTTGTGGTTGTTTATGTTTCCATACGAATTCCTCTATTGTCATTCCAGGTCTGAGAAGAATGCTGCTGGTAATTTAACTGGTATTGCATGAAATCTGTAGATTGTCTTGGGTAGAATAGACTTCTTAGTACTGTTTATTCTTAAAATTCATGAGCATGGAGTATTTTTCCATTTGTTTGTGTCATTTTAGATTTCTTTGAGTAGTGTTTTACAGTTTTTGTTGTAAAGGTCTTTCACTTCTCTGGTTAGGAAGATGTCAAGGTATTTCATTTTTGTGTGTGGCTATTGTGAATGGGATTGTGCTTTTTATTTGGGTTTCTGTTTGTTTATTGTTGGTGTCTAGAAATGCGACTGTTTCTTGCACATTTATTTTATACCCTGAGACTTGGCCAAAGGCCTTTATCCGTGCAAGGAGATTTTTGACAGATTTTGTTGGGTTTTAGAGGTATAGAATCATGTCATCTGCAAAGAGGGATAACTTAACTTCCTCTTTTTCTATTTGGATATTTCTGATTTCCTTCTCTTGTCTGATTTCTCTAGCTAAGATTTCCAATACTATGATGAACAGGAGAGGTGAGAGTGGGCTTCCTAGTCTTGTTCCAGTTTTCAGGGGAAATGGTTCCAATTTCTATTTAGAAGTATGTTGCCTGTGGGTTTCTTGAAGATGGCTCTTATGACTGTGAGGTATGTTCCATTTATGCCTAGATGTTCAAGGATTTTTTCTCAAGAAAGGGTGCTAGATATTATCAAAAGCTTTTTCTGTGTTTAATAATATAATCATGTGGTTTTTGTTTTTAACTCTATTGATCTATTTAATTACATTTATGGTCTTGCAGATGTTGAACCAGCCCTGCATCCCAGGGATGAAGCCTACTTGGTCGTGGTGGATGATTTTTGCAAAGTGTTGTTGGATCTGGTTTGCTAGAATCTTGTTGAGAATTTTAGCATCTATGTTCATCAAGGATATTGGTCTGTAGTTCTCTTTCTTTTTTGGATTTTTACCCAGTTTGGGTATCAATATGACGTTAGCTTCATAAAATGATTTGGGGAGAGTTCCATCTTTCTTAATTGCCCTGAATATTTTCAATAGGATTGGTATCAATTCCCAACTTGTATGTTTTGTAGAATTCTGTTGGAAAGTTATCTGGACAATGACTTTTGTAGGTAGTTTTCTTTTGACATAGCCTTTTTCTTGGGTAGTTATTGGTCTATTTAGGATCTCAATTTGCTCTTGTTTCAACCTGGGGAGGTTGTGTGATGTCAGAAAGTCTTCCATTTCATTTAAGTCTTCAAGTTTGTTTCCATACAAGTGTACATAGTAATCTCTGATAATCTTTTGTATTTCTTTGGGATCAGTTGTGACTTGATCTTTTGCATTTCTGACTGTGTTTATTTGGACTTTTTCTTGGTCATTCTTGTTAGTGGTCCATCGATGTTGTTTATTCTTTCAAAGAATTGGGTTTTGGTTTTGTTGGTTTTTTTGTATTATATTTTTGTCTTCTATGTCCTGAATTTGGGCTCTTATTTTGGTGATCTGGATTATTCTGCTGAAGTTAGAATTTTGGTGGTCTTGCTTTTCCAGCTTCCTTAGGTGATTTGTTTGGCTGTTAACTTGCGATCTTTCCATTTTCTTCATGTGTGTTTGTAGAGCTATAAATACCCCTGTTAGTACTGTTTTCATGGCATCCCAGAAACTTTGATAAAATGTTTCTTCATTTTCATTTGTTTCCAGGAATCTTTCTTTCCCCTCTTTTAATTTTTATTTAAAATTGTGGGGTACAATTCAGGGCTAGGTATACAAATATTCACTGTGCAGGTACCCTTATTGATGAGGTGTGCCCCTCCTTTTCCAGGCAGATATCGACTACTGTCCATCCCACCTCCCCACTTCCCCACCCCCTCCCCGATCTCTCACAAAAACAAAGAGCTGAGTATCACATGTTCTCACTCATAAGTGAACCTTGAACAACTACCATATTACTATAAGAGAAGGATTGAAAGTGGTAGGAATCTTTTAATTTCTGATTTGACTTCCATGTTGACCCAGGAGTTGTCATACTGTTTAGTGTCCATATCTTTGTAGGTTTTGGGGGAATTTTGCTGATGTTGATATTTATTTTTACTCCACTGTGGTTTGAGAAGGTGCATGGTAAGAATTCAATCTTATGAAATATGTTTATTCTGAATTTATGGATAAGGATGTTTTTGATCTTAGAGTATGTTCCATGTGGTGATGAGTAAATGCATATTACATGGTTGTTGGATGGAGTGCTCTGTAGGTATCAATTAAGTCCATTTGGTCAAGTGTTACATTGAGTTTCCAGATCTCCTTGTTGATTTTTTGCCTTGATGATCTGCCTAGGGTTGTGAGTGGGGTATTTAAGTTCCCAGCTATGATAGTGCTAGAGTGAATATCTTTTGTTAGTTTACCTAGAAACTGCTTTATGAAAGCTGGTGCTCCTATGTTGGGTGCATATATGTTTAGAATGGATATTTCTTGATGATGGATCAAACCTTTTATCATTATGTAGTAACCTTCCTTATCTTTTAAAATTTTTTATAGCTGAAAGTGAATTTTGTCTTATATTAAGACCACAACTCCTGTTTCTGTGTGTATGTGTCCTGTTTGTCTGAAATATTTGTTTTTCACCCTCTTTCTTTGAGACTGTGAGTGTCCTTTCTGTTGAGATGAGTCTCTTGGGGACAGCATATTGTTGCACTGTGATATTTTATCAATTTGTCATTCTATGTCTTTTCCACTGATATGGAAAAGTGCATTTAGTCCATTTACATTCAGGTTAATTATTGAGATGTGAGAGTTTATTCCTGTCATGAGGATGTTATAGAGTTTGTTGCTGCTGCTGCTGTTTGTTTATTTATTTTTTGCTATCTTTCTTTTGATTTTTGAGTTAATTTATGCTTGTTTCCAATCTTTTTATGCATTCTTGGGTAGGACATTGCTGCTCTATTTCTTCTTTCTTCTGTGTTTAATACTTTCTTAAGTGTTTCTTGTATGGCTGGTCTGGAGATGGCGTTAACTCTTAGGGATTGATTGCCTGGGAAGGATTTTAATTATCCATCACTGATGAAACTTAGCTTAGCTGGGTAGGTAATTCTTGGTTGAAATTATTTATGTTTGAGAACTTTGAAGATTGGTCTCCTATTTCTCCTAGTCTGAGGTGTTTCTGTAGATAAGTCTATTGCTATTCTAAGTGGTCTCCCCTGGGTAGGTAGTCTGGTCTTTCTCTCTTGCTGCCTTTAGGATTGTTTCTTTTATACCTACTTTGTGCAAGCAAATTACTATGTGTCTCTTCTCATTTGTAGTCTTGCAGGGGTTCTCTGAATATCTTGTGTTTGAATGGTCATGTCTGTGAGGGAAATTTTCTTGGATAATTTCATGGAATGTTTGTTCCAGAGTGGTCTCTGTCTCCTTATTTGCCTCAGGTATTCCAATTAATCTTAGGTTTGGCCTCTTGATATAATTGCTCATCTCTTGGAGGCTTTGTTCTGTCTTTCTAAGCTTCTTTTCTATGTTTTTAACAGTTTGGGTTAGTTCCATATTTTTGTCTTCAAGCTCTAAAATTCTTTCTTATGCTTGGTTAATTCTGTTTTCCATGTTTATCAGTTTGTTATTTATTTCATTCACTGTTTTCTTTATTGCTATTATCTCAGTAATCAACTCCTTCATTCTCTCCTCTTGTCTCTCCTTATTTCTATTTATTCTCTCTATTCATATCTTGATATCTGCGTTTGTGGTTTGAGACCAGTCATTCTGGAGGCTCTTCATTGTTGGAGTTCCAAAGTCTGTATTATCAGTTGTAATCCCAGTGGTCTATATGAGACCCATATGTTTCTTCTGGATGATCTTTGAGAAGTGTTGTTGGATCTGGTTTGCTAGAATCTTGTTGAGAATTTTAGCATCTATGTTCATCAAGGATATTGGCCTGTAGCTCTTTTCTTTTTTGGATCTTTACCCAGTTTGGGTATCAATGTTATGTTAGCTTCATAAAATGATTTGGGGAGAGTTCCATCTTTCTTGATTGCCCAGTTTTCTTCATTTTTGTAGGTTTTCCTCCCCCCCTTTTTAACCTCTTATTTAATTCTGTTCAGTGATGGAGGGATAGCTTTTACTTCTGTTTGCTCAGTACTCTATTCTTCCTTATGTATATCCTCTGGCTTTGTTTAATTTTGAAGCTGTACTTGCGGTGGGGGGGCTGTGCTTTTTGAAGTTTTGAGATTTAATTAAGGGGGGAGCTGTGATTCAGATGCTATCTGCAGATCCCAGTATCTGCTGACAGGTGTGTGGGCCCCTTGGAACCTACTTCCCACCACCTTACAATCTGTCCATGCAGTGAGGGTAAATGTTTGTCCCCTGAAGGCAAAATGAGATAAGAACAAGGGAAAGAATGGAAAAAGAAAGGAGGAAGATGAAAGGAAGGTAGAGCGAGAGAAGAAGAGGGAAAACAGACAGGCATACCAACTAACGAATAAACACAAACAAAGAAAAAACATAAAACATATAAAATCCCCAAACATACTGACAATCATACAAACAAACAAGAAACCCCTGTAAATGTACTTGTTCTCAAAAATACCCCGACACAAACAGAATATCTAAAAATAATTAAAATAACAGAAACAAAGCAAGTATGAAAACATAAATAAAACAGAAAGAGAGAAGAAAAAAAACTAAAAGTAAAATGAAAAACAAAAAACAATCCAACAAACAAAAAACAAAACAAAAACAAATGCAAAAAAATTTGCTCTGTGCCCATTTCTTAACTCCAGGTCCCTTCAGCTGCTACCACTGCACTAAGGAATGGCTCCAGTCTCCAGTCCATCCTCTCTGCTCTCAGTTCAGACTGATATTGTTGCTTTCAGCATGGATCAGATATCCCACTAACTACTGTGGGAGGAGGATGGATAAGATCCACGCTCACCTTACTCATCTGCTGCTGTTGCTGTTTTCAAGTCTCCCACTCAGATCTGACATGTCTGTGCCAGATCCACTGTAGAGGAGGGGTGCCTGTCTCTCCAAGTCCAATGAGGTGATAGTCTCTGGGTCCAAGGTTGGAGGCTGGATAGAGCTCAGTGGGACAATGCAGGTTTCTGCCTGGTCCCAGGACATCAATTGTTGTCTCCTCATTGGCAGTGAGGCTCTGTTCCAGATTTCCATGACCTGCCTTCTCCATGGTTCCTGGGGTTTGTGCTGGTCTGCTGCCACAGGTGATGGTGTGGGCCAGGCACCAGGTGGCAAGGAACAGCTGTTCTCTGTTGCCTTCCCTCAGGAGAGTCCTGAGAACAGCAGATGATTCTGTGCACCAGGGGCTCCAATCTCAGGGTGGTGGTGGATTGCAATTACCTCCAGAGGAGAGCCCCTGGTGCATAAACCCAAGTCTCCCTTCAGATGAGACTCCCTTTCACTCACCTAATGGCACACACCCACTCATGCAGAGTCTTTATGGACACTTGCTTTTGTGGAGTTTCCAACACTCCAACTTGGTCCATTGCCATCTTGCCTCCTCCCTCCTTGGAAAGGATATTAATGCTTCACTGCTGATGAAGTTTAGCTTAGCTAGGTAGGAAATTCTTGGTTGGAATAATTTATCTTTGAGAAATTTGAAGACTGGACTCCAGTCCCTTCTAGCCTGTAGTGTTGCAGCACATATCTGGTGCTATCCTGATTGGTCGTCCATGATAGGTAGTCTGACCTTTCTTTCTTGCTGCCTTTAGGGTTTTTTCATTTATACCTACTTTGTGTATGCAGATTACTATGTGTCTAGGTGTTGGTCTTCTCATTTGATAACTTGCAGGAGTTCTCTGAATCTCTTGTGTTTGGGTGGTTGTATCTCTTGTGAGATGAGCAGTTTGCTTAAATAACCTCTTGGAATGCTTTTTCCAGGGTGTTCTCTGTTTCCTTTTGTGGTTCAGGTATACCAATCAGGTGTAAATTTGGCCTTTTGATCTAATTGCACATATCTTGGAGGCTTTGTTTCTTCTTTTTGAATTGTCTTTGTATGTCTTTAACAGATTGGGCTGATTCTATATTTTGGTCCTGAAGTTCTGAGAGTCTTTCCTCTACTTGGCTAATTCTGCTTCCCATGCTTGTCAGCTCATTATTTATTTATTGGATGTAGCTTTTATGGCCAAAGTTTATGTTACTAGTTCTTTCAATGCTGCTTCTTGTCTTTCTTGTGTCTTGTTCACTCTTTTCATCCATGCCACGATCTCTGTTGTGCTCTGGGACTAACTGTGGGTCATTTCCATTGTTTGGGCCCTGAGGTCTGTTTTTTCAGGCATTGTCACTTTGGGATTCTGGGGGTTACCAGTGGTCTTCCACTGATTTTTCTTCATTTGTGACAGATCACTTTCTTTTTTTCTTTAATTCCATTATTCAATGATAGAGGGAGAATCTTTTTCTTCTATTATTTGCTTAGTCTACTATCCTTCCCTGTGCAGGGCCTCCAAATGTTCTATTTTGAGATGGAACTGGGAGTGGGAGTTGTGCTTTCTCTTTGCTGTTTTGAGGGTTGAATGAGGTGTATTGAGGGGGAACTAAGATTCAGAAGCTCTTTGGAGATTGCAATGTCCAATAATTGGGGGGTGTGAGTCCCCTGAGACCTGCTTTTCATTATCCCACAATACTTTCATGCAGTGGAGGTGTATGATAACCTCCTGAGTTCAAAAATAATGCATGAAAAATGAAAAGAACAGATAAAGGAGGAAAAGAAAGAAAAAGAAAAGGAAAAGAAGGGAAAGAGAAAAAGAAAACAAAACAAAAAATCTGAAACATGAACACACACTCTCACCCACACACAAAAAAGGAAAAAAGAAAAAGAAAGAAAGAAATAAAACAGACATGAAAAATGAACACACACTCACATACACATACATCCACACATGAAGAAAGAAGGCAAAAAGAAAAAGATAAAAAGAAAGGAAAAAAAAAAGAGAAATGAGCTCATACTCAGATATACACAAACCCATGTGTGAAAAAAAGAAAGAGGAAAAAGAGAAAAGAAAAATATATGTTTATATATCGATAGAAACAGAAAATAAATAAAAATTTTAAAAACGTTAAAATAAAAAAGAAATAATGAAAAACTTGTGAGCTTTGCGCTCCCTCTTGTGGCAGTTTCTGAAACTTCAAGTTCTTTTTTTCTTTATGCTGGCACCTTGCTTGCAGCCATGGTGCCTGAACTCTAGTCCTACCTAGCTGTTCTCTGTGTGGTCAGAGGGGGGCTTTCCTCTGGTACCTTCTCTAATGTTGAGAGGTAGGGGACTGGCTCCCACAATTAGTCGCTAGATCTCCCCTCCTGCCTTGCTCTGTGGAAGAGAGGCTCTGTTATCTCTTTCTCAGGTATTGGTGGCTGGCAACTGGCCAGGCTTTAGGCATGGTTTGCCCAGTTCACCACACAAGTGGGATCCCTCTGTGTTGGAGCCCTTCTGGCTTCCCCTGTGTTCAGCTTTCCTGGCAGCCAGGCTGCCTTCTGCGTGGGTCAGACGCTATAGGACTGCTAGGGGCAGGTGGTTGGATCAGTTCAGGATAAGCCCCTATACTTCTTGAGTTGGTTTTTCCTTCGATTGCAACTGTTGTCCTGAGAATGGGCCAGTGTGGGGGATGGGGCAACTGGTACTCTACAACGGCTCTGTCCCTCCAAGGATCATACACCTGGGATTATCTTTTCTGGGTTTGTGATGATCAATCCCAGAGAGACTTGGACATCACTTTCCGGTCTCAGGAAGCTGCTGTGCTGCTCAATGGTGATTACTGGAGCATTTCTCTGCCCAGGTTTCAGGATGACAGCATTGGAGGTGCTTCTGTATCTGCTTCTCCAGAAGGTCTTTGCCTCTGTTTCCTCCACTGTGCTCTCGCCATGGCTTCCTCTGCCAGTGACTGGTCTGGTCAGGCACCAGACACCGAGTGGTAGTTGTTCCCTGTGACCTTTTTTTTACAGAGGAGGGACCTGTTGATTCCTGACCATAGTGCTTGCTCTTGCACCACTACTGCTGTGGGAAGCCCTGGGGCCAGAACAGGAGCAACAGCAGCCACTTCACCCAGTGATCTCAGGCCTTTTGTTCTTGAGTCCCCACTCAGACACTTGCACACCCATTTACACCCACACATGCATGGTAATTCATTCTTGCACACACTCACTTGCACAGAGGCACACACTCTGACCAGTTCCATCTCCATCTCCATCTTCCTGGAAAAGCCCAAGTGTTCCTATTTTCACCACTCCTATTCACACAGTACTGAAATTCCTAGTTGGGGCAATCAGAAAAGACAAAGAAATAAGAGGTGTCCAAGGCTGGGCACAGGGCTCATGCCTGTAATCCCAGCATTTTGGGAGGCAGAGGCGAGAGAATTGTCTGAGCCCAGGGGTTCAAGACCAACCTGGGCAATTTGTCAAGATCTCATCTTTACAATAAATCAAAAAAATTTGCCACGCATGGTGGTGCTTGCTTGTAGTCCCAGCTTCTTGGAAGGTCGAGGTGGAAGGATTGCCTGAACCCAGCAGGTAGAGGGTATGGTGGCTGTGAGCATGCCACTGCACTCCAGCCTGAGTGACAGAGTGAGAGTCTGATTTAAAAAAAAAGGCATCCAAATTAGAAAATAAGAAGTCAGTTTTTCTCTCTTCACTGATGATATGATCTTATATATAGAACTTAAGACTCCATTAAAAACCTCTTAGATTTGATAAATAAATTTAGTAACAATTCAGGATACAAAATCAACATACAAAAGTCAGTAGCATTTCTATACACAAATAGTGATCAAGTTGAGAATGAAATTAAGAAGGTAATCTATTTATAATAGCTACAGAAATAAAATAAATACTTGGGAATATATTTAAGTGAGGAAGTGAAAGGAAAACAACAGAGCACTGATGAAACAAATTGTAGATGACACTAACAAATGGACAATATTCTATGCTTATTAATTGAAATAATTAATATTGCTAAACTGTTCAAACTACTTAAAAACATCTACAGATTCAATTGAATCCTTACTAAATTACCAACATCACATTTCACAGAATTAGAAAAAAGAATCTTAAATCTCATATAGAACCAAAAAGATACCAAAAAGTCAACACAATCCTAAGTGAAAAGAACAAAGCTGGAGGCATCACATACCTGACTTCAAATTATACTCTAAGACTATAGTAATAAAGACAGCATGGTACTGGCATGAAAATAGACACATAGATCTGTTAAGCAGAATGTAGAACCAGGAATTAGAACCACCTATCTACAGTCAACTGAGATTTTCAATAATTGGTGCTGGAAAAATTAGATTGCCATATGTAGAAGAATGAAACTGTTCCCCTTTCACCATATACAAAAATCAAGTCAAGATGGATTAAAGGTTTAAAGATCTGAAACTATAAATGTACTAGAAGAAAATCTAGGGAAAACTCTTCTGTACATTTGCTTAGGCAAACAATTTATGACTAAGACCTCAAAATCACAAGCAACAAAACCATAAATAGACAAGTGGGAGTCAATTAAACTAAAAAACTTCTGCACAGTAAAATGAATAATCAACTAAGTGACTAGAAAACCTGCAGAATGGAAGAAAATGTTTTTAAACTATATAGCTAACGGAGGACTAGTATCCAGAATTTACAAAGACCTCAACTCAACAATGAAAAATCAAATAATTCCATTAAAAAGTGGGAAGAGAATGTGAATAGACATCTTTCAAAAGAAGACATACAAATAGCCAATGAGCATTTGAAAAATGTTCAACATTACTAATCAGAGAAATGTAAATTGACATTACAGTGGGATATCATCTTATAACAGTCAGAATGGCTATTACCAAAAACTCAAAAAATAATAGATGTTGACAAATATGTGGAGAAAAGGGAGTCCATACACTGTTGGTGGGAATGTAAATTACCATGACCTCTATGAAAACAGTGTGGATAATTCAAAGAACTAAAAATAGGACTATTATTCGATCCAGCAACCTGACTACTGAGCAGTCATCCAAAGGAAAAGAAATAATTATATTCAAAAGATACTTGCAATCACATGCTTATTGTAATATTCTTGCAATAGCAAAGATATGAAATCAACCTTAGTGTCCATCAACATATGACTGAATAAAGAAAATGTGGTATATATATGTACAATGAAATACTATTTATCCATTAAAAAAGTCATGTCTTTTGCGGCAACATGTATAAATCTGGAAAACTTAAGTGAAAAAACTCAAAACAGAATGTCAAATACTATATGTTCTCCCTTATGAGAGCTTAAAGACATGTACATGTAGATATAAAGTGTGGAATTATAGACACTGGTGGTAGGGAGTCAGGGATAAAAAATTAAATAATGGGTGCAGTGTACATTATTTAGGTTATGATTACACTAAAAGCTTCAGCTTTCCCACTAAAAGATTCAAATGGACTCAAACAACCCCTTTCCTAATATAAAATAATACCCTCAAACCATGAAACTCTTGCAGGAATTAAACAAGTTATAGAAAAATATAAAGCTGGGCATGGGTAGCTCATACCTGTAATTCTAGCACTTTGGGAGGCCAAGGCATGAGTATTATGTGAGCCTAGGAGTTAGAGGCCAGCCTTGGCAACACAGTGAGACTTTGTCTCTACAAAAATATTTAAAAATTGTTGCAACTCTATTCACAGTAGCAAAAACGTGGAACCAACCATGCTGTCCATTGAAGCTGAACTGGATAAAAAAAAAGTGGTACATATACACAATGGAATATTATGCAGTCATAAAGGACAAACATATGTACTTCACAGCAACTTGGATGGATTTAGAGTCTATCATACTCAGTGGTCTATCACAGAAGCAAAGAACAGAGTACCATATGTTCTCACTCATAAACGGACCTTGAAGAATTATCATAATACTATAAGAAAGGGATTGGCAGTAGTGGGAATCTGCCAGGGGGGGGATTGGGATTGGCACTTGAGGGAAATTGCCAGGGGAGGGGGGGCACTTCTCATCAACAAGGGTACTTGCTTAATGAACATTTGTATACCTAACCCTGAATTGTATCCCCATCTTTAAAATAAAAAGAAGTTAAAAAAAATAGCTGTAAAAAATTAACACATACCTGTAGTCCCAGCTACCTGGGAGGTTGAGGCAGAAGGATTGCCTGGGCCCAGGAGACTGAGGCCACAGTGAGCCATGATTATGCCATTGCACTCCAGCCTGAGTGACAGAGTGAGACTACAACTCAAAAGAAAAAGGATAGAAAGTCGAGGATCCTATTGTGTCTGACATTAGTTCCTGCAATACTACTATCTTTCCTGTAAAGAATCCTCATGTGTGAAAATGGAAATTTGTATAAGACCTAAGAGCAATTAATGACATTGTCATTCCTCTATGCTGTCATTACAAATCCTCATACCCTTCTGACTTCCATATCCCACAGAAAGCAAATTTTTCCAGTAATAGACCTGTATAGTACCTTTTAAAAAGAATTCTTGTGAATCTTGAGTGTCAATTTTTATTTAGCTTCACATAGGAAGGACAACAATATGCCCAGACAGTAATGCCTATACTGAAAGTCCCTCTTACTTTTTATAGATACTGAAGGCAGATTTAAGATACTTTTTTCCCGTTGAGGATTGACTCTCTTCTAGTATGTTGATAACCTCCTTATCTTTTCTTCTTCTAAATAGGTTTGTGAACATGATATTGTTCAGCTTCTTAAACTTCTAGCAAAAAAAGGTGATAAGGTTTACAGGGAAAAACTCCATTTTACCCAGGCCTGAGTCAGATATTTAGGACATTTTATCAAACTAAGGACTTTTCTTGGATCTGGATAGACTTAAAGGCATTTTAAACTTTCCTCAATCTAAGACTAAGATAATTATAAGGACTTTGGGATCTATCAAAATTGAATACCTAATTTTTATTTGATAGCTCAACACTTACATATTCTCTTGAAATTCAGCAAACCAGATCCGTTAGACTGAGAAGAGAATGCTCAAATAGCTTTCTATCAATTAAAAGAAAACTTATAAGTTCTCCTGCTTCAGGCAGTCCCAATTATTAGAAGCTTCCCTTTTTCCATCTTGTGTATGAAAGAGGAGGAAATGTGTTAGAGATCCTTACATAAAAACATGGAAATAATCAGACACATTGGCTATTATAGCCAGCAATAGATTCAGTAGCTAAAGGACTCCTTCCTGCATGAGAGCTGTATCAGTCATTGTAGCTTTAACTAAATCTAAAGAAGAGAGAGCCATGGTGTTACAGGCCAGAAAAAGCCATTATGTTTATGTATCTTTATTAGTTAAGTTTAGTAATAGATGGCTTATTTTGAAGTTAAAATCAAGCAAAACTGCAAAAAATGGCTTGAATTTAAAAGTGTACATTTTTTTCCTGCTCTTGGAATGTACTTACCCCCTTTCTATTTACACGTTCAGGCTTAATTACAGGGCTGACCATATCAATGAGACTAATTTTCCACCCACTGAGGAAAATAAAAGAATAACCAGTGGCACAATTCCCTGACACTATCTAGCACCAGCCCACTTTTGAAGACCATCAGATATCTTCTGGTTGTGGAAGGGGGGCTGCATAGGTCTCATGCATGTCAAGGGTCTCACATAACCTAGACAATGATTTTTTAAAACTCAACCTATATAATCCCCTTGGCTCTTTTTGGGTGGGGGAGACAGTGGTTTTTCCTAATAGAGTACTTGAAACAAGAATAAATCTGTCTACCTTTGCCTAACAAAGAATAAATCTCTTCTTTTTCCAGCTTACTGTCTCTCATACTCAATTGGACTCTGAGGGTCAGCAGCTGGTTTGTTGGACCAGGCCAAAACATTTGTTGACTCTTCCAGGATGCCTGCTGCTTGCAGTTGGCCAGCATCGAGGGGCTTCTTCCTGGAGACTCTGTGGCTTCTTGGGCCATCTTGCTTTGGGGACCCTCCAAGGGGTACTCCAGCTAAATGTGATCACTGTCCCCTCTACAAAGATGATTTCAATGCTGGGAGAATAAGGATTTGTGGACCCCCAACTTTGAAAAAGACATATGTATTTATTGGCAAGTCAAAAAAGAATGTAAGGTGGGGATGGGAAATTTTCCTCTTTGGGTCCTTTGGGCCAATTTGTATGCACCAGGGAAATGTGGTCTTGGCCTATTAGTGCTTTGAGGATATCTTTGGTTTGTATTTGTACTTTGTAATCTCTAGGGTTCTTGCTTGAAGGTAATTTGGGTAAGCTAGCAGGTTTTGCTTTTGGTTTCAGAATAGAGGCATGCTAGAATTCTTTCTTTTTTTATAATCAATATTTTTTATTATGATATTGTGGGGTACAGTTAAGGGTTAGGTATACAAATACGTTTTTTTCGGGCACCCTTGTTGATAAGAGGTGTTTCCCCGTCCCCAGACAGATATTTACTACCGTTAATCCCATCTCCCTCCTCCCACCATAGTTTCCCACTACTGTCAGTCATTTTCTTATAGTATTACATTGGATATTCAAGGTCCACTATATGAGTGAGAACATGTGATACTCGGATCGTTGTTTCTGTGAGAGACCACTCAGTGTTATAGACTCTAGTTCCATCCAGGTTGCTGCAAAATTCATGATTTTGTGCTTTTTTATGGCTGTGTAGTATTCCATCATGTATATGTACCACATTTTAAAAATCCAGTCCTCTTTTGATGGACAGCAGGGTTGCTTCCACGTTCTTGCTACTGTGAACAATGCTGTGATAAACATACGTGTGCAGGTATCTTTTTTATAGAGTGATTTGAGTTCTTCAGGATATATTCCCAGTAGGGGGATTGTGGGGTCATATGGGAGGTTGATATTTAGAGCTTTTAGGAATTGCCACACTGCTTTCCACAGAGGTTGCACTAGTTTACACTCCCACCAACAGTGTAGAAGTGTTCCCTTTTCTCCACACCCTCTCCAGCAGCTGTTATTTTTTGAGTTGTTGATAATTGCCATTCTGACTGGAGTTAGGTGGTATCTCAGTGTGGTTTTGATTTGCATATCCCTGATGATTAGTGAGGTTGAACATTTCTTCATGTGTCTGTTGGCTGCTTGGATGTCTTCCTTCGTGAAGTATCTGTTCATATCTTTTGCCCATTTCATAATGGGGTTGTTTGTTTTTTTCTTTTCAGCATGTTTGAGTTCCTTGTAGATCCAAGATGTTAAGCCTTTGTCAGAGCTGGTGTTGGCAAATACTTTTTCCCAGTCTGTAGGCTGTCTCCCTGCTCTCTTGATGGTTTCTCTGGCTTTGCAGAAGCTTGTCAGTTTAATAAAGTCCCACTTGTCTATCTTCCCTCTTATGACCTGTGGGTTTCAGGTTTTGTTCAGGAATTGGATGCCAGTTCCGATTTCCATGAGGGTATATCCTTCATTTCTAAGGTTCTTATGGTTTGAGGTTTTACATTTAGGTCCTGATCCATTTGGAGTTAATTTTGTGTATGGGGATAGGTAGGGGTCCTGTTTCAATCTTCTGTATGTGGTCAGCCAGTTTTCCCAGCACCATTTACTGAATAGGTTCTCCTCTCCCCAGTGGTAGGTGGTAGGGGCATTGTCGAAGATGAGTTGGTTGAGAAATTGAGGTTTTGCTTCTGGAATGTCAATTCTATTCCATTGATCTATATGCCTGTTCCTGTACCAATACCAAGCTGTTTTGATGATTGTAGCTTTATAGTAAAGTTTGAAGTCTGGTAATGTGATATCACCTGCTTTGTTTTTTTTTTTTCATTTTTGGCTGAGGATTGTTCTGGCTATTCTTGGATGTTTGTGTTTCCATATGAATTCCTGTGTTGTTTTTTCTGGGTCTGAGAAGAATGTTGCTGGTAATTTGATGGGTATTGCATTGAATTTGTAGATTGCCTTAGGTAAGATGGACATCTTCACAATGTTGATTCCTCCAATCCATGAGCATGGCATATTTTTCCACTAGTTTGTATCATCTTTGATTTCTTTGAGCAGTGTTTTGTAGTTTTCATTGTAAAGGTCTTTCACGTCTCTGGTAGGAAAGATACCAAGGTATTTCATTTTTTTTTGTTGTTATTGTGAATGGAATTGTGGTTTTTATTTGGGTTTCTGTTTGTTTATTATTGGTGTAAAGAAATGCGATTGTCTTTTGCAGATTTATTTTGTATCCTGAGACTTTGCCAAAGGGCTTTATCAGTGTAAGGAGGTTTTTGACAGATTCTCTTGTGTTTTCAAGGTACAAAATCATATCATCTGCAAAGAGAGATAACTTGACTTCCTCTTTTCCTATTTGGATATCCTTGATTGCCTTCTCTTCTCTGA
>NW_007259659.1:160742-162194 GCF_000164805.1 Carlito syrichta | reverse complement strand
CTTTTGGTCTTCTATGTCCTGGATTTGGGCTTTTATTTTGGTAATCTGGATTCTTCTGCTGAAATTAGGGTTTTTGTGGTCTTGCTTTTCCAGCTTCCTTAGGTGGCTTGTTAGGCTGTTAATTTGTGATCCTTCCATTTTCTTCCTATGCGTTTGTAGGGATATAAATTCCCCTCTTACTACAGCTTTCATGGCATCCCAGAGATTTTGGTAAGATGTTTCTTCATTTTCATTTGCTTCCAGGTATCTTTTGATCTGTTTTGATTTCCTCATTGACCAAGGAGTTGTTTAGCATCATGCTGTTTAATGTTCATGTCTTTGTGGGTTTTGGGGGGATCTTGGTGGTGTTAATGTTTATTTTTATTCCACTGTGGTCTGAGAAGGTACATGGTAAAATTTCGGTCTTTTAAAATTTGCTTATGCTTGTTTTATGGCCAAGTATGTGGTCGATCTTAGAATACGTTCCATGTGGTGATGAGTAGAATGTGTATTCTGTGGTCTTTGGATGGAGTGTTCTGTAGGTATCAATTAAGTTCATTTGGTCAAGAATCACACTGAGGTTCCAGATCTCATTGCTGATTTTTTTGTCCTGTTGATCTGTCTAGGGTTGTGAGTGGGGTATTAAAGTCCCCAGTTATGATTGTGCTAGAGTCAATATTTTTCTTTAGTTTTTCTAGAAGTTTTATGAAAGTTGGCGCACCTATGTTGGGTGCATATATGTTTAAGATAGATATTTCTTGTTGGTGGAGTGAACTTTTTATCATTATGTAGTGGCCCTCTGTATCTTTTTATATTTTTGATAGCTTAAATGGTATTTTGCCTGAAATTAGGATTGCGACTCCTCCTTTCTTTTGTGTTCCATTCGCCTGGAAATTTGTTTCCCATCTTCTTATTTTGAGTCTGTGTATGTCCTTTTTAGTGATTGGGCCTTTTGAAGGCAGCATACTGTTGCCTGGTGATATTTTATCCAGTTTGCCATTCTATGTCTTTTCAGTGGTACGTTTAGTCCATTCACATTCAGGCTAATTATTGAAATGTGAGAGTTCGTCCCTATCATAGAGTTCTTATAGAGTTGTTGTTCTTCCACTTGGTTTTTTTGTCTTTCTTTTGGTTTTGGGGTTGGTTCATGTGTATTTTATTCTTTTTCCTGTACTCTTGTGAAGAACGTTTTTCTTTTTTCCTTTTCTTTTGTGTTTAGTACTTTCTTAAGTGTTTCATGTAGAGGTGGTTTGGTGGCAGCATAAATTTTTAGGGATTGAATATCTGGGAAAGATTTTAATTCTCCCTCACTGATGAAGCTTATCTTAGCCGGGTAGGTTATTCTTGGTTGAAATTGTTTATCTTTTAGGACTTTGAAGATAGGGCTCCAAGCTCTCCTATCCTGCAGGGTTTCTGTAGATAAATTTGCTGCTATTCTAATTGGTCTTCCATGGTAGGTGATCTGGCCTTTTC
>NW_007259659.1:151709-160290 GCF_000164805.1 Carlito syrichta | reverse complement strand
CTCAGTGTCTGCTCTCCCAGGGGTCTGGGAGAGACCCATACTCTTCTTTTGGTTTTTCTTCATTTGTGTAGATTTCTCTCTCTCTCCCCCTTTCCCCCCCTTCTTTAATTCTGTTTTTGAGGGAAGCTGGGGTTGCTTTTGTTTCACTTCTGCAATATCCTGTTATTCCTTATGAGGGTCTTCTGGCTTTGTTCACTTTTGAGGTTGGAGTGTGGGCTGCGGGCTGTACCTTTTGCAGTTTTACAGTTTAATTGAGGGGGAAGCTGTGGTTCAGAATGTATATGCTGATTCTAGCATCCACCAACAGGTGTAATGAGCACACTGGAACCTATTTCCCTCTGCCTTACAATCTGTCCGTGTAGCAGTCTGTAGGCTTGGTCCCTAGATTAAAAGGGGGTATAAAAGAGGAAAATAATGGAGGAAGGGATGGTCAATAGGAAGTTAGAAAGAGAGAAGAGCGAGAGGGAAAAAGACATACATACCAACTATCAGGTGAGAAAGAGACACAAGGCCAGAGAGAAGTGAAAGAAGACACATAAGAAAGATTCCCTAAAGAATACTGGTAGCTACACAGAGACAGACCAATAAAATCACGAAACAGTGTAAGTCAGAAAGCAAACAACAAAAGTGATCAAAACAAACTGTCAAAATGATAAAATCAAAAGTCAAAATAAGAGATCAGACTAAAGTCACTTCAGCTCTGATCTCCAGCCTCTCCCCTTTGTTTTTTGTTGCAGGCAGCTAAATTTACTCGCAGTTTGGGTTTTTTTTTAGCCTCCTGCCTGGGGAATTGCTTTTGTCTGATTCAGCATAGGGGTGGGGCTTTGTATCCTGTTTAGTGATGTTAACTTAGGAACCGAGGTGGGGTTGTTGATAGGTGGGCGGGGCAATGGAAGTCTCTGCCTGGAGAATGGCTGAGGCAGTTTCACTTTCGCAGATCCATTTCTCTCCACTTGTCTGGGTCCCCAAGCTTGGGGTCATGCGCTGAGTGCCTCAGCCAGGGTGGGCCCAGAGCTCCAGACCTCCAAAGCTCCAAAGGGCAGGTGGTGAGTGGTGAGAGTGGCCCTTGGACCTCCATAGGGTACTTCAACCAGGAATGGGTCCAGTGTCTCTGAGGGGTGGGTGCCCAGAGCTTTCCTGAGTGACCGGCAGCTTGGTGCTGAGTGCTGGGCGAGATTCGATATAGCCAGGGAGGGAGCCAAGATCCGAGACTCCCACACAGGCAGAAGTCATGTATGGTGGAACAGCAGCAGCTGGGGGCTGCAATATCCGGCCCTGCGTGGGACTGAAGATCCCTGGGCCTTGGACCAGTGTGGGGTGGTGGGCTGGGGGTTGGGGGAAGAAAAGTAAGAGTCTTTTTGGGAACTCACGTTCGGAGAATCTCACAAGTCCACCTATGCTGTTGCCATCTTACTGGAACCTCCCGCTAGAATTCTTAGGGATCCAGTGGGTTGGGTCTTTGGAATTGGTCATGTGCACACATTGTTAATTAGGTCTTTAAATAATAATTATCATCAGTCAGTAATTATTTGTGGCCATAAGTTTTGTAAATATTTATTTTGTGTTTATATGTGCTTGTATATGTGTGCATGTGTGAGGGCTGGTGGTGAGGTTTCTCAGGAAAGAAACTACCCTACCCCTGTTATGAACTGGACTCTGGGTCAAGGTGAAGACAAGAGGGATTCTTCCCTTTGGTCTGTGAAAACAGGCACTCTCAGGTGATTAAGACTCTTACCAAGGTGCCAGGGTAATTTGCCCCTGATGTGCAAGGGCCTCATAGGAGACTCCACAACTAGCTTTTTTGGAATCCTGCAGGCCCTCTCTGGAAAAGCCTGGACTTGATTGGAAGTTCTATGGATTCTGATCCACGCCAATGACTGTCAATGGAGCAAGAAGGGTTGGAGAAGGTCCAGGAGGCCAGATAGCCTGGGAGGTTGGAAGGGCTTTGCAAGGGTTTCTATCAATGTCTTGTCTGGGGGATTGCAAATAAAGACTGGTCATCTGGCACCCCAGGGCCCCATTATCATCAAGTGCGACTACCAAGACACATAAGAATAAGGGGGATAACTGCTGGTATCATGACCAGCAGGAGGCCCCTCTACAAGCAACACATTCTAGACCCATCACACTATCTTAGGCCCCAAGACCAGGCCCAGACACTCACCCCTCACTGTCTCCCTTCTGAAACCTTCAGTCATTGTCTGGTCTCCTTCTTTGGTTTCACTGTTTTTTTGTGTGTGTTTGGGGAAAAAAGTTCAAAGGCATGCCAGGTTTTCTGAAACTTCATCTGGTTAAACATTAAGGCCTATTGTTCTACACATTTTAGAACTGATAGGCAAATTACAGAAAGGAAGTTTCAGAGCTCAAATGGTTAACTGGCAACTACAGGGTTAAATAAAGTCTTTTAAGCAAGCTATTTATCCCTGTTTTATTTTAAAAATTTAACTGTATGGGAACTGCTGTACTCCAATTTTGGTTCACAGCCTTTATTGAATTATCTATTAGAGCAAACAAAGTTTAGTCATAAAAGCAGGTTCCAATTTTGTCAGAGAGATAATTTGGATTTGGGTATCTTTTGTAAAATGGTGAGTCTATATTGCTATTTCATGACTAGAATTCAAAAGTAAAAGCTATTGGATCATTGTTTATGTGTATGTATGTATGAGAACTGACAATCAAGTCACAAGCTTGTCACCATGTGCTCATGCTGGCAGCATTGTATAAACAACTCAGTAAGGTTGCATAACCTTGGTATATCAGCATCTCACAGTTGTGTTTGTGTCAATGTGTGATGGTGTCTTGCTGAGTGGTGTTCATTATTGCTGTTGCATGTTTTTGTGTGCTGTTGCGAGAATGTTGGAGCTTGAATTTGAGCAATGAACAAACATTAAATTTCTTGTTAAACTTGGCAAGAGTGGAGGTAGAATCAGGAACATGTTAAACCAAGTTTATGGGGATAATGCCATGAAGAAAATGGCAGCATACAGATGGATTAAACATTTTTCTGAGAGGAGAGAAAGCATCACTGATAAAAAGAGGTCAGGATGGCCAGTAATGAGCAGAACTGATGAAAATCTTGCAAAAATTCATTGAATTTTGCATCAAAATTGACGGTTAACTATGAGAAGCATAGCAGACCAAATAAAAATTGAAAAACAGAAAAATCTTAACTGAAAATCTTGACATGAGAAAGATGTGTGCAAAAATGGTCCTGTCGGAGCTCTTGCATCACAACAATGCACCAGCTCAATTGTGAGGAGCCAGTTAACAAATAACTGTATTGGAACATCCTCCCTACTCACCTGATCTGGCCCTCAATGACTTTGTTTACTCAAAGATAAAGGAAATATTGAAAAGAAGACATTTTGATGACATTCAGGACATCAAAGGTAATATGATGACAGCTGATGGTCATTCCAGAAAAAGAGTTCCAAAATTGCTTTGACAGGTAGACTAGGCACTTGTATCAGTGCATAGTTTCTCAAGGACAATACTTCGAACATGACTATAGTGATATTTAGTAATGAGGTATATAGGTATGTAGCACTTTTTCTTAGGATGAGTTCATGAACTTAATTGTCAGTCCTAGTATATTTAAATGTGCTTACATATGTGTGCATGTTATGTGTTTTTTTCTCCCATATTACCAAATTGGCTTATAAGTCAACGAATACTCATCAATTAAATAAACAGATCTAAATTGTTTCAAGTTCACATGACTTTAATAATATTTGGTAAGTGAAAATGACTTTAAAATATCGATATAGTAAAAGTGTTTTTAGGATTGTCAGCATACATTTAGTCTGGGTCTATCAATGAAATAGATTTTGCATTTACCTTTGCTGAATATTTTCAAATATCAGGGTTTGGCACAAAAGTTATTAGAGTATATTCCTACCCAAGACCAGAATAATCTTTATTCATATGTTATTTTGACAAGTAAAACTAATTTAAGATTGTTGGTTCAATGAAAACAGAGGAATCTTCTCAGTTATCAGTAAAATACCCATGTGTTTAATATTAAGGTTCTTATTAAGGTGACATCTGATGTTCACAGGCTTTAAAAATGATTAACCAAGAGATAACCCTTTGCACTTGGAGATATCTCATGGATCACCTATCAGCAATACGACTGCACTTTTTAATGAAATAGTGAAAAACAAATCACTTCATATTAAACAGTATAGCATTGGAACCAATTATGTTATGATATTTGGCTTACAATGGAATTTTGGACACTGGGGAACTTATGTGTAACAAAAAAAATCAAAATTTTATATCTTATCTTTTTCTAGCATGTTTTCTGACATGCATTGCTAGTTTTTTGATACATGCTGTGCAATAGTAATTTGCTTGACATCTTTCACTTGGTGTTTTTCTATTTGAGCAGACAATGCAGTACCATTTTCTTCCTCCAACATTAATACTATGTAATTTATTGTCCAGTCTGTTGCTTGAAGATGATGTGAAAGGATGCACTTGTAATTCCTGAGAACCACTTCTCAACGGATTGATCAGAAGTTTGACAAATATCAAATGGGACATAGGTTTTTTCTTTCTGATTTTTTTTTCCTGATGCTTGGTACAGTATATAGGAGTTAATGCATGTTTCTAGTCCCCAGAAAAATAATTTCCTCCACCATTTTAAAGATTTTTGCAAAAAACCATATGTAGAAGCATATTGATCCAATTCACATGATCCACACCACTCATATTTACAATATCATTTAGAATCATTTCAGGCTTTTTGACATCTGATATATTTCCACTATGCAATATCTTTGTGGTAGATTTCATTCCTGCATGATTTCAAGTGCTGAGAATTGTAACAATTCATTTATCCCTCCATGCAAGAAGCATAAGATTATTTTTTTTCTGTGTGCTACTGTTTTTTTTTCCCATGAAAAACTTTGGCTTTTTGATTTGTGCTGATATTCCC
The DNA here is from genome assembly GCF_000164805.1 of Carlito syrichta. Taxonomy (NCBI): domain Eukaryota; kingdom Metazoa; phylum Chordata; class Mammalia; order Primates; family Tarsiidae; genus Carlito; species Carlito syrichta. The sequence goes on along the minus strand of NW_007259659.1, from coordinate 155,351 downwards.
TTTGGTTTATTTTTATTATACCAGTAAGATGATATTTCATCTTTAGTAGCTCTTCTGCTAGGACAATACTTGTGAAATGTCTGTCAGTAAACACGTGGTACCCTGTTGCATTGGGAGTTTTTTCCAAAACTTTGTATATAAATGTAATAGAATTCTGGTGCTTTCTGAAAGATCAGGTGGAATGATGTTTCCAGATGTTATCCTGCTAGAGTAGGGAAGCATTGAATCAGCTAGTGCATAAATGCATATAATCCATTTGGTAGGCTTATTTGGATTGTACATTATACATGATATTCGTTCTTCAAATTGAACAATGGATTCTTCAACACAAATTGTCTGATCTGGTATGAAATATTGTGAAAAATTTGAATTGATGTATTCCAAATAATTATTTGCCTTTTGAATATGGGTTCTAATCATCTCATCACTCAACTCAGGCTTCTTCAAATGAAGCATCCAGAAGATTTGCATAAACCTTTCTCTGCTGAATGTTTCTGAAAAGTATATTATTATTATCATTTTTTTGTGTTGGAATCTCACCATGTTGCCCAGGCTGGAGTGCAGTGGCATGTTCATGGTCATTGTAGCCTTGAACTGCTGGGCTCAGGCAATCCTTCTGACTCAGCCTTCCAAGTAGCTGGAACAATAGTCGTGCACTACTATACTCAGCTTATTTTTTGATTTATTGTGGAGACAAGGGCTCACCAAGTTTCCCAGGCTGGTCTCGAACCCCTGAGCTCAGGCAATTCTCTTGCCTCAGTCTCCCAAAGCACTTGGGATTACAGGCTTGAACCACTGCAACTGGCCTGAGTATTTTATTATTAAAAGCAACTGACCAGCTCTCTTGCAAATTTGGTACTTGAGTTATTCCCATATTTAGGATAATGGCAATAAAAGCTAAAAATTCCTGTTGGTCAATGTCATGCTACTTATGACAGATTTGTATGATGGTTGCTTTTTCCTTATTTTTTCATCTGCATAACAATGTGTTTCTTTCATTACACTATTGACGAATTCATTTGTAAAATACAAACTAAAACAGTAAGTTGGTTGTCTTATATTACTTGCTATTTGTGGTCCTGTTGTTTGAGAATGTATAACAAAATTTATTCTCACCGGAGGATTGTCTTTTTCTGTAGCATCTTCCCATTCTTCGCTTGATAATACGTTGTCGTCTACTTCTTCAGAACTAGTGTTAGTAATTTGTAACTTGTTTGTCATTTCAAGTTATGACATATGATACAAGGGGTATAAACCACAGCTGCCTTTCTTATACAAATGCTCTTTACCACTACTTTCTGTTACAAAAAATTGTTGGCACCACTGTGAAAGCTCTTTACGTATTCTCTTTCTATGTAATACTAGTTGATTTTTAAAATGCGTATTTCATTATATATTCCATATTTTTATTTGCTTTTTCATGCAACTTGAATAAAAAACTTCAAGGAAACATACATTTTTGAAAAGTTTGTGCTGGCATAAGTTTGTCCTGTGTAATCACCAGCAATCTATTTATGTCCTCTGAGAGAGGACATGCAAGTGGTTTGCTAGACTTATGATGTCCCTTTAGAGGGGACATCTGAGTGCAAAGGACTACATAATGACTAACTTTGTCTAAAATCTCAGTTTTTATAAGTAAACAAATTGCTAAAAGTGAATACATTAAGTAAATATAATTAAGATAATGCGTATTGGCAAGTCCTTCATGTGATTTAAAATCATAAAATTGCTTTGGAAGTTTATTCTCACTGGGTTTTCTCTTTCAAGCCAAGTTTTCTTGTATTTTCAAAAGATAAACAAATTTTTTTGCTTACCTTTTTACATACACACACGCGTGCACGCACGTGCACATACACACACACACACGACAAATTCAGTTTGCCCTTACCTGTCTTTCTTGGTTCTTACTGTTAAAAAAAAAAATGTCTCCTCTATCAAAGAGTAAAGGTCACTTTCAATTAAGAAATCTTACGATGTGAGAAAACATGTTTCTAAAAATGATGTAAGGGTTTTATCTATAAAATGCTGAAAGTTGAACTTTTCTTGTTTCTCAGGTTTTCACTGAAATCTAAAATCTAAATTCACCTAAATTTTAATTCTATAATGTGTTTCTTTTAAAAATCTTTTCAGACTTGTACCCCAGAAGTTCAATTTTTATTGTCTCACTGCTTTCAGCTTTCTCTGTCCTTGAAAAGTCCTGAGATAATAACTGTCTCCTTCAACTGTTTTGTCATCTCCTGTAATTTTTTCTTCTAGTTCTAATTGTTGTGGCCTGATGTTAAAATGTTTTATCTTAAAAGGTTTTAATTGCTTGGGAAAACTGAACTTTATTTATTTTTTAAAATTTATTTATTTATTATAAAGATGTAGGGTACAATTCAGGGTTAGGTATACAAACATTGATCATGCAGGTACCCTTGCTGATGAGGTATGCCCCTCCCTCCCCTAGCAGTTTTCCCCAACTGCCAGTCCCACCCCCCTTCCCCCTGACAGGAAAACTGAGCTTTAAAAGGATTGGAGTTTTGCATTCATGTAACTTTGGTATTACTTTTAAGGGTTGTTGCCTGGGTTGAATTAATAACTATTATTTTTACAGTAATCTGTGATTCTATTTTAGTAAAATGTCCTAAGTCCTTTAGACCTTTAATAAATATTCTATTAGCTGACCTTTGTGTCATTATGTTACAGGGTTTTGGATCCTGGGACTAAAAAAGACATACTTACTAAAACCCACCAGTCAGGGCTTCATCCTCGGTCCCAGGAGTAGGTGACAATCAAAATATACTGTCAAAACAATTAAAGTTATTTAATCTATTTATGCCCAGAGATTATTACAGAAGAAGTGGGCATGTGAGAGGGAAGGACTGATTTTTGAGAGATAAAAGATTCAGAGTTATCTACAAATTAAGCAGTAATGTCAGTAGTGCACTGGTGCAGGGCTGATGTCTGAGCCTTTGTAACAGGGTTTCCTTGAAGCATTGGTCTGTTCTCCAGCAAAAAAGTTCTAAGGAAATTATAATTATTTTATAAAAATCTTACCTTGTGGTCACACTGATTAAAATTTTAATATATTTGTTTTCAAGGTTTTATTAACATTTGCTTTGATGTTAATACACAAATAAAACTATAAAATTTGGGGTTTCCCTTTCAAGCAAAGTTTTCTTGTATTTTCAAAAAATAAAAAAAATTTTTTTGCTTACCTTTTATATACACACACACACGACAAATTTAGTTTGCCTTTACCTATCTTTCTTGGTTCTTACTGTTAAAAAAATAAGTCTCTTCTATCAAAGAGTAAAGGTTTTTCCTTTAATGTTTTTAATTATCATACTTTTAAAACCTTTAATTTTGACAAACTTTATTTTTTTAATTTTTTTTCATTAATCAGTATTATTTATTATGGTTTTGTGGGGTACAGTTAAGGGTTAGGTGTACAATTACGTTTCATTCAGGCACCCTGTTGATAAGAGATGTTTTCCCATTCCCCGACAGATATTTGCGACTGTTAATCCCATCCCCCTCCCCCCCATAGTTTCCCAGTACCGTCAGTCATTTTCTTATAGTATTGCATTGGATGTTCAAGGTCCATTATATGAGTGAGAACATGTGATATTAGGATCTTTGTTTCTGTGAGAGGTCACG
>NW_007259659.1:139097-151339 GCF_000164805.1 Carlito syrichta | reverse complement strand
GAAGTCTGGTATTGTGATACCACCTGCTTTGTTTTTTTTTGCTGAGGATTGTTCTGGCTATTCTTGGACGTTTGTGTTTCCATATGAATTCCTGTGTTGTTTTTTCTAGGTCTGAGAAGAATGTTGCTGGTAATTTAATGGGTATTGCATTGAATTTGTAGATTGCCTTAGGTAAGATGGACATCTTCACAATGTTGATTCTTCCGATCCATGAGCATGGGATATTTTTCCACTTGTTCATGTCGGCTTTGATTTCTTTGAGCAGTGTTTTGTAATTTTCATTGTAAAGGTCTTTCACGTCTCTGGTTAGGAAGATGCCAAGGTATTTCATTTTTTTTGTGGCTATTGTGAATGGAACTGTGTTTTTTTTTTGGGGTTCTGTTTGTTTATTATTGGTGTAGAGAAATCCGATTGTCTTTTGTACATTTATTTTGTATCCTGAGACTTTGCCAAAGGCTTTTATCAATGTAAGGAGACCTTTGACAGATTCTCTTGGGTTTTCAAGGTACACCATCATATCATCTGCATAGAGAGATAACTTGACTTCCTCTTTTCCTATTTGAATACCTCTGATTGCCTCCTCTTCTCTGATTGCTTTAGCCAGGACTTCCAATACTATGTTGAACAGAAGGGGAGAGAGTGGGCATCCTTGTCTAGTTCCAGTTTTCAGGGGAATTGGTTCCAATTTTTGTTCATTTAGGAGTATGCTGGCTGTGGGTTTCTCGTAGATGGCTTTTACTATTTTGAGGTATGTTCCCCATATGCCTAGATGTTCAAGGGTTTTTATCAAGAAGGGGTGCTGGATTTTATCAAAAGCTTTTTCTGCATCTAGTGATATGATCATGTGGTTTTTTTTTGACATCTGTTGATGTATTTAATTACATTTATGGTTTTACGAATATTGAACCAGGCTTCCATGCCAGGAATGAAGCCTACTTGGTCATGGTGGATGATTTTTGAGATGTGTTGCTGAATCCGGTTTGCTAGAATCTTGTTGAGAATTTTAGCATCTATGTTCATCAAAGATATTGGCCTGTAGTTCTCTTTCTTTGTTGGATCTTTACCTGGCTTGGGTATCAATGTGATGTTGGCTTCGTGAAATGATTTGGGGAGATTTCCATCTTTTTCAATCGCCTGGAATACCTTCAGTAGGATTGGTATCAGCTCCTCCTTGAATGTCTTGTAGAATTCTGCTGGAAAGTCATCTGGACCAGGGCTTTTTTTTGTAGGAAGTTTTCTTATTACATAGTCGATTTTCCTTGATTGTTATGGGTCTATTTAGGGTCTCAATTACTTCTTGTTTCCAATCTAGGTAGGTTGTGTGATGTCAGAAAGTCCTCCATTTCCTTCTGGTTTTCAAGTTTGTTTCCATACAAGTGTACGTAGTAGTCTCTAATGATCTTTTGTATTTCTTCAGGGTCAGATGTGACTTCATCTTTTGTGTTTCTGATTGCGCTTATTTGGTTTTTTTCTCATTTTTTCTTGGTCAGTCTAGCTAGGGGACCATCAATCTTGTTTACCCTTTCAAAGAACCAGCTTTTTGTTTCACTGATTTTTTTGTATTATCTTTTTGTCTTCTATGTCCTGGATTTGGGCTTTTATTTTGGTGATGTGGATTCTTCTGCTGAAATTAGGGTTTTTGTGGTCTTGCTTTTCCAGTGTCTTTAGGTGGCTTGTTAGATTGTCAATTTCTGTTCCTTCCATTTTCTTCATGTGTGTTTGTAGGGGTATAAATTCCTCTCTTACTACAGCTTTCAGGGCATCCCAGAGATTCTGGTAAGATGTTTATTCGTTTTCATTTGTTTCCATGTATCTTTTGATCCCTGTTTTGATTTCGTCGTTGACCCAGGAGTTGTTTAGCATCATGCTGTTTAGTGTCCATGTCTTTGTGGGTTTTGGGGGGACTTTGTTGGTGTCAATGTTTATTTTTATTCCACTGTGGTCCGAGAAGGTGTTTGGTAGAATTTCGGTCCATTTAAATTTGCTTATGCTTGATTTATGGCCGAGTATGTGGTCGATCTTAGAATATGTTCCATGTGGTGATGAGTAGAATGTGTATTCTATGGTCTTTGGATGGAGTGTTCTGTACGTATCAATTAAGTCCATTGGTCCAAAGTCACATTGAGGTTCCGGATCTCCTTGCTGATTTTTGTCTGATGATCTGTCTAGGTTTGTGAGTGGGGTATTAAAGTCCCCAGTTATGATAATGGTAGAGTCAATATCTTTCTTTAGTTTTCCAAGAAGTTGCTTTATGAAAGTTGGCACACCTATGTTGGGTGCATATATGTTTAGGATAGATATTTCTTGTTGATGGATTGAGCCTTTTATCATTATGTAGTGGCCTTCTGTATCTTTTTTGATTTTTAATAGCTTGAAGGGAATTTTGTCTGAAATTAAGATCGCTACTACTCCTTTCTTTTGTATTCCGTTCGCCTGAAAGTTTGTTTCCCATCCTCTCACTTTGAGTCTGTGGGTGTCCTTTCTAGTGAGGCGAGTCTCTTGAAGGCAATAGATTGTTGCCTGATGATATTTTATCCATTTTGCCATTCTATGTCTTTTCAGTGGTGCATTTAGTCCGTTCACATTTAGGCTAATAATTGAAATGCAAGAGTTGATCCCTGTCATAAGGTTCTTACAGAGTTGATCCTGTTTATTTGTTGTCTTTCTTTGGGTTTTGGAGTTGGTTCATGTGTGTTTTTAATCTTTTGCCTGTACTCTTGTGAAGAATGCTGTTGTTCTTTTTTCTTTTTCTTCTGTGTTCAGTACTTTCTTAAGTGTTTCTTGTAGAGGTGGTCTGGTGGTAGCGTAGGTTCTTAGGGATTGGATGTCTGGAAAAGATTTCAATTCTCCCTCACTAATGAAGTTTAGTTTGGCTGGGTAGGTTATTCTTGGTTGAAATTGTTTCTCTTTTAGAACTTTAAAGATAGGGCTCCAGGCTCTCCTGGCCTGAAGGGTTTCTGTGGATAAATCTGCAGCTATTCTAATTGGTTTTCCCTGGTAGGTAGTCTGGCCTTTTTCTCTTGCTGCCTTTAGGAGTTTTCCTTTCATAGCTACTTTGTTTAGGCGAATTATTATGTGTCTGGGAGTTGGTCTTCTCGTTTGTTGTCTTGCAGGGATTCTCTGAATCTCTTGTGTTTGAATTTTTTCATCCTTAATGAGATGAGGGAAGTTTTCTTGAATGATTTCATGAAATGTTTGTTCCAGCGTGGCTTCTGTTTCTCTTTCTGCCTCAGGAAGCCCAATTATTCTTAGGTTTGGTCTCTTGAAGTGATCATTCATCTCTTGCAGGTTTTGTTCTGTCTTTTTGAGCTTCTTTTCTATGTTTTTGACAGTTTGGGTTAGTTCTGTGTTTTGGTCTTCGAGCTGTGAGATTCTTTCTTCGGCTTGGCTGATTCTGCTTTCCATGCTTATTAGTCTGTTGTTCATTTCCATCACAGTATTCTTTACTGCTGTCATTTCTGACAACAGCTCCTTCCTATTTTCTTCTTGTCTCTCCTCAATTTTTAAAATTCTCTCCATTAATGTCTTGATGTTTGGGTTTGTTGCATGTAACCAGTCATTCTGGGGACTCTTCATTGTCTGTATTCCAGAATCTGTTTTCTCAGTGTCTGATTTCCCAGGGGTCTGTGTAAGACCTATATTCTTCTTTTGGTTTTTCTTCATTTGTGCAGTTTTTTCTCCCCTCTCTACTTTTTCCTTCCCTCCACGTCACTGTCTTCTTTAATTCTGTTATTCAGGGGTAAAGGGATTGGTTTTACTTCTGTTTGTTCAATCTCCTATTCTTTATGTATGTCTTCTTACTTTGTTCCATTCTGAAGTTGCAATGTAGGTTGGAGGTGGTCCTTTTTGTAGTTTTGAGATGTATTTAAGGGGAGAGCTGTGATTCAAAATCTGTCTGCAGGTCCTGGTATTCGCTGACAGGCGTGTGGATAATGTGGAACCTACTTCCCACTGCCCTGGAATCTGTCCATGCAGTGGGGCTGTAGGTTTACTCCCTGAAATAAAATGTGGTTAGCAGAGGGGAGAGAATGGAGCAGATAGTGGGTTGAAGAGGGGAGTGGAGAGATAGAGGAGTAAGGGGGGAAACAAATGAGTATGCCAACAAATAGAGAGAGAGGCCTATACTGAAACAGATAAAAACAATAGACCACAGCTACAGTCGAACCAACTCTCATACAAACAAAAATAAAACATATAGTGATGCTAATATACAAGCTAACCAACCACCTTGTTAGTGTGCTGTTCCTCTATACAAAGATATGGTTTACAGAGAGAAGAAAAGAGAAGAAAAGGAAAAGGAAAAAAGAAAAAAGGGAATAATACAGTAGGAATAGAATTAAGTCATTAAACTGATAGAATCAATGAAGCACACTCTGAGACCTTTCGTTTATGTCCAATGTTCTTTCAGGTCTGATTTCTAGTTTTCTTTTCAAGTTGGTAAATTAGTTTGCAGTTAGAGTCAGTTGCCTCTGATCTGCTGTGAAGGACAGTTCAGATTAACCTTCCTTCAGCAGTTTGGTCTACGTCTTTATCAAGCTTGTTTCTCCCGTTTTGGTGTTGTTACCTTGAATTGCCAGCAGGTGGTGCTATCTCATCTGCTCACCCCAGAGGGGGTGGGGCCGGACAGGAACAAGATGGCTGCCTGCCTCTGAGCAGGCAACAGGAGCCCCACACCAAGCGGGCAGGACAGTCTCGGACACAGGATAGGTGGCAGCGATCCCAGCAGATCTTCCTTGAAGCGGTTCATTGTGGATCTCCTCGGGCCACATGGTGCGATATGCTACCCCTCCCAGAGGCCGTGGCGGCAGTGGCGATGGCGGCAGTAGTGGCAGCAGCAGTGGGGGGAGGGGCGGTAGTGGCAGGACCGTTTGGAATGCAGTCAAAACTGTCCAGTCGTTGCAATGGCAGCGGCCGAGCTCTGTCTGTAGAGCAGGCTGCAATGCTGGGGTCCCCAGCCCCCCGGGGCGAGAGTCAGAGACCCACTGCAGATCTCCCTTGCAGAGGGCTTCAGACGCTGGGTTGTCCCGTCGCCATCTTGCCGCGTTTCCTCGACAAACTTTCTAATATCAAAGTTTAAGGTTTTAAATTCAGTCTTTCTGACCTCCTTAAGTTTCTTTTGAAATGTTAGGTTTACTAAAGTCCAAGAGAGACATATTTGGCTTCTTTAAAATGTTAAAATCATACAGAAAACATTCTCAAATATAAAAGAATGCTTAACTTTCTTTAAATTATATATAAAATTGTATGGCATTCCTATGATTCTGATATGTTTTTGTATATATTAGCAATGATAGTAACAATTATTATGTTGTTGTATATTACAAAATAGCCAGGTTTTCTTGTTGGTTGGCTTTTGATGGTGGCTATCTTAAGACTTTTGTCATTCACAACTATTGTTTTCAAGTTGTAACCAAATATAGAATCTTGCTGGGTGCTTTTAACTGACTCTTATGCTGCAAAGTTAGGAAGAGTCAAGTTAAAGTCATAGGACGAGCACTTGATCACATTTCTGACCACACCTGAACTTCGAGCTGGCCCAATAACACCTGCCTGTGATTTAAGAAGGCACCTGGGGTCTGGCAAGGGATGTGGAGTGTGGCCAGTCTCCAGAGCAAGTAAAGGAGACATTCTTCAGGAACATTGAACCAGGCCAGTCCTCATAAACTCTGAAATAGCTTTCATTTTTATACTTGTAACTAACTTTATGTCTCTTGTAAACATTATGCCAGATACAGGAAAAGGGGAAAAATCCAAGGGCCTGGGTGGTGATTGCTTGTAATATAGATCTGATCTAGGATGTTTTTTAAAGACTAAATTCTAGGCCTGACTCCCTTGTCTTTAACCAATTGACTACAAAATCAGGTCAAACCATGTCCTCCCCGCCTCCAATCCAACATCACTGATGTGGAAACTATTGTCATAAAATTTACAATTCTAGGAATATGCTTCCTAGCTCTGTGGGACCTTCCCAGGTAAATAAAACAGAAAACCCTAAGAATGAGCCTTCCCAGTGATGTGGAATCATCTGCTGTTAAGAATAATGTTTAGCCAATGCAGAAACTGAGGACTAAAACTCGCATTATGCTTAACATTTTTCTGCAAGCAGACTCACCTCCTATGAGATCTTGCTTTTGATTTCTCCTTATATTCTTTTTTCACTGCTGTAATCTTAATCCAGCAACCCTCCTTCCCTGATGACAAGGCACCTCATGACTATCTAAATATAACTGACCAGCTACTAAAATTTAGAGTTGATTTACAAGAAACACCTGTACAAAACACAGAACTTTCTAGTGGGTCATATATGACAGATAAGAAAAATATCATTATGGATATGCTATTTCCACCCTTTTTGAAGTAGTTGATGCAGTTCTGCTGTTGATGACTACCTTGGCTCAACAAGCAAAACTTTATGCTATATCCAGAGCTTATATTATGGCAAAAGATAAAACTGCAACTATTTATATCAATTACCATTATGCCCTTGTGGTCGTTTATGTTTTTGGTATGCTTTGGAAAAGAGGATTTTTAACCTCCAAAAGGACCCAAGTTAAAAATGAAACTTTTGTAAATAATTTATTAAATCCAACTTCCCTCTGTTTTGGCCATAATAAAAATTTCTGGGCACTCAATATTGGAATCTGATAAGGCTAAAGGAGACAACTTGGCTGATCATGCAGCAAAAGTGTCTGCTTTGAGTTTCACTAAGACTAAAAACCGTACAGCTAACATAGATTGTTTTCCAGAAAAGGATTTAAATAATGTTAAAGATGTTCTATCTTGAGTACCACATAAATACAATTTTTATTGGGCTGATAACATATGCATTGTTTTGCCCAACAATACATTTATGGTATGGTCCCAATAATAAACTTGTAATATCAGAATGTATGAAAAATCCCTACTCAAAATGATACATCTGAGGACTCATGAGGCAACTGATAAACTTATAAGTTTTTGTTATTGTGAATAGAGCTGCAATAAACATTCATGTGCAGTTATCTTCTTTGTAGAATAATTTGAGTTCCTCCGGGCATATTCCCAATAGGGGAATTGCTGGGTCATATGGAAGGTCAATTTCTAGTTCTTTCAGAAATCTCCAGACTGTTGCCAGAGAGGTTGTACAAGTTTGCATTCCTGCCAGCAGTGTAGAAGCGTTCCTTTTTCTTCACATCCTTGCCAGCATCTGTTGTTTGTTTTATTAATGATGGCCATTCTTACAGGGGTTAGGTGGTATCTCAATGTGGTTTTGATTTGCATTTCTCTGATGATGAGTGAGGCTGAGCACTTTTTCATATGTCTTTTGGCTGCACATATATCTTCTTTTGAGAAGTGTCTATTCATGTCGTTTGCCCACTTTTTAATGGAGCTGTTTGTTTTTTTCCCTTCGGTATGTTTGAGTTCCTTGTAGATCCTAGATGAACATGGAGCCAACCATGTTGCCCATCAAAGCTGGACTGGATAAAAAAATGTGGTACATATACACAATGGAATATCATGCAGCTATAAAGAATGGCAAATATATTTGCAGCAACCTGGATGGATTTGGAATCGATCATACTCAGTGATTTATCACAGAAACAAAGAACAGCGTTCCATATGTTCTCACTCATGAGGACCTTGAACAATTATAATGCTTTAAGAAAGTGATTGGCAGTAATGGGAAGCTGTTGGTGGGGGGTGGGGGGTGGGCGTGGAATTGGCAGTTGAGGGAAACTGCTAGGGCGGGGGGGCATACCTCATTAACAGGGGTACCTGCATGATCAATGATTGTACACCTAACCCTGAATTGTATCCCACATCTTTACATTAAAAATTAAAAAAAACATAAGTTTTACAAAACAGTATTGGTAAGGAAATATTTCAAGGGGTGCCAAAGAGGCACAACTGAATGTATTCTTTGTCCAAAATTCAACTCAGGAAAGACAATTCAGACAGTTACATGTCATTTTTATCTGTCTCATGAACCCTTTGAGGTTTGGCACATGACAAATGGATTTCATCAGGTTACCTCTATCTCAAGGTAATAAATATGCTTTGGTTATGATCTGTTTGTTTTCTTACTGGGTAGATGTGATTCCTTGTCAATGTCCCACTATCTTAGCTGTTGTAAAACTGTTATTAGAAAAGATTATTTGTACATAGTAACTGGATAAACAACTCATTTCATTGGCTATGTTATAAAACAAAATTTTGAAGTTGGCCCATATCACAACACTTTATTGTGCCTACCATCCCCAATCTTGTTGATTGATAGAAAGAACAATGGCATTATCAAAACTCAACAGGTGAAATTTGAGAAAACATTAAAATTATTTTGTCCAAAGACACTTTCCTCTGGTCCTATTGAATCAAAGTTCTGCATCTTTTAGAAAACATAAATTGTCACCATTTGAAATTATCACTATATGGCAGATATATTGAGCCTTCTCTGCGTTTGATACACAACTGATTAAAGGAGACATTCTCTAGTATTGTAAAAGAACAACTAAGCCTACAGGCAAAAATTATACTCTAGTAGTACAATCTTTTCACAGTGTGTTCTCAGGAGACAAAGACACCAAAAGTTACAACCTTCACCTTGGTGATTTTTGTCTATTAGAATAGGCATTTACCAAAGATTTCCATCAACCTCTATGGAAAGATTCATATCAGATACTCCTTACTAATCCTAGTACTGCCAAACTAAAAGGCATTGACTCTTGGATTCTTGTTTCTCACTGAAAGAAAATTCCTACACCCTGCTGGAATTCAGATGCAATCAGAGACTTAAAGCTAAAACTTACCCAGAAGTGAAGTAGACAACAGTCAAAGTTGACTGCTCACCTATGATCTTCTAGATCAGATTTGTATATGATTAAACTCCCTGAAATGTTTGGCCTGTTATATGTGCTTTCTCTATACTCTTGTTCTTTTCCCTTATACAACAGAGTTACATTAAATTATGTTATGGCTGAACAAGGAGGTGTTTGCACTGTAGCCAGTACCTTCTGTAACACTTGGAAAATACTTGTAATAAAGTTGAGATCAAATTGGAAAAATTGGTATATGTGCTAATTAGCTAGAGTACCCATTGTTAGAATATTTGGCTTTTTGATCTCTTCAGCTGACTACCCTCTAATGTCAAAATGTGGTCAAAATCTAGTCTTCAACTTTTGTTACTATTGTGGTTATTGTTGTAATATTTAACTTATTTATGTTATTTCTCATTCAAATTTGCTTAGAAATAACAATTTAACCAAAGTAATGGTCACTTAGAAGCTCAAAGTGGTCAATCAAGCCTATGATTCAAAGACATCTGATCTTACAATTTGCTTGAGACTTAAGCAAGCTTGAGAATACTCCTCTCAAAACCTCCTTGTCTAAGGGAATGAATGGGCAGTCTAGCCTTACACTCCCTTAGACTTCCCAACAAAGGACATGACTTCCTGGGATGGGCCCATCTCATCAATGAGGGACAAAATCAGACTTGCCAATGGATCAGAAATGTTTTCTGGAAAAAAATCTTGATGAAAAGGGGAAATGTGAAAGAAAATGAAGTACTTGAGGCTAAGACTTTAGAGTTGGGAGACTGTAAAAAGAATGTACTCATGTCTGCTAAAGGTCAAATCACAGAATGTTCCAATAGACTTAGGTGCTCCAATAGACTTGGATAACAGTAGTCACCAGTCTTCAACATCTCAGCTGAGGGAACCCTAATTAACTAATCCAATTTAGAATTTCTGCCCAGTCTATAAACTGCCTTTAAAAACAGCCTTTTATGGAAATCCCTTATTAAAAAAAATTCTTTCCTGTGCTTGCCTTAGGGGACACTATTTAGACTGTCCTGGCTCAGTGTACCCGAATTGTAATTCTTTGTTTCCCAAATAAATGCTATTGTCTAATATCCCAATGTTTTTCTTAATTAATATGGAAGATTTATTTTTTTAAGTATTTGGTGGCCTCCTTTGATCTCCCTCTACCTTTCTAATAATCATCTGTGCCACGCTAAATGTTACACTACTGCCTACCTTTTATCTGTTAAACCTCTTGTCTAACTGTAAGTACTTTAGGATGCTTTCTCAAACTAGAGAAATGAGAACTGGACTCTCAGGTACCTCAGAGTTCTGCTGGTTTATTGAATTTAGTCCTGTCATACACTTTCTACCAAATAATTCATTTCTAGTCCATATGACTTAAAACATTTTATTTTTTAATCACTCACCAAAAGCAGAATGCAAAGCTTATCTCAGAAAACAATTCGCCTCCAGCTGGGCTATGGAGTGAGACTCCAACTCAAAAAAAAAAAAAGAAAGAAAACAATATACTTGTTATTTAATATATTGTATTATGTGTGTGTATAAAGCATATAAATGTGTGTATATGTGTATTCATAGGCAATACATGATGTCAGAAGAACATAGTCTCTGGAGAAACAGAACGGTGTAGAAAGAATGCTTAATGCTGTGCCTGGTACATCTTAAATGCTCAGTAAATATTGATTGAATAAATGAAATAATGAATCAATAAACTGTGCCACCTTAGGAATTAACTCTCAGAATGTAGGGAGCATATGCTGTATAGATAGGGCAGGGGAGCATGCATATGATGAGTGTATACAAAATACTCCTAACCTGAAGAGTGTTCCTAAGTAAAGAGAACTGAGAACTAACCCATAACTTTTATCTTGGCAGAGTTTTGAATGGTCAACACATCTAACATAAGCAGCTGTTGGCAATACTGACAGAGGAATTAGATTTATTTACTTACCTATCAGAAGGCAGAGATTATGAAATTATTCTTCACTAAAAACAAAAATACTGTGACTTGGTATCTTCTAAGTCCTTTACATGTTACCTTATTTAATCTTCACAATTCTATTAGCTAGGTAAAATTATTCCTTTCTTCCAAAGGAAATTAAGGCTAAGAAGTGAAACGACTTTCCTAACACTGTATAGGGAGAAAGATGGCAGGCAAAAAGTGTAAGTCAGTTCTACTAAATCTAGTGCTCCTTTCTCTGAATCATGGTTGCCTTTCAGGACAGATAAAGTAGGACAAAGATAAAGAAGGAAAATCAAAGTGTCAATATAATCCTGTAAAGCTGTCTTCTGGGGACTCCAGGCACATTTTAAGACACTTACCTATTCTCTCTGAAGTCTGCCACCACTTATGAAGCTTCATAAAAACTTGACTTCCTTATTGATCCTCCAGCTGTCCATTTCCTTTACTGCTTTAAAAATTCCTTACTCTAGCTAATTGCCAGTCAGGAAAACTTTGAATCCATCTGTACCTGCAAGCCCCTTCTTAGAGATACCGTGCCTTCCTGGAAACCAATATAAATCTCACATGTATTGATTTATGATGTCTTGTAACTTCCATCCTCCTAAAATGTGTATAACCATGCTACAATTCAACCACCGTGAGCACACATTCTCAGGACCTCCTGGAGATGGGTGTCACAGGCCTAAGATAACTCACATTTGACTCAGAATGAACCATCTGAAATGTTTTATGGAATTTGGCATCTTTTGTCAACAGGCTGCTACTAAGCTTTAGCTGATGGTTCACATGTGTGATTTCTCAAAAAAAAAAAAAAAAAGCCAGAAATCTGGATTTCTACATGAAGTCTCTTAATTTTACATCTGGAAAAATGTGTAAAAAAATTTGCAGGTCAAAATGACATGTCTGAGGGCTGAATATAGCTTAGTTTACAATGTTGATCTACTTCGACTTCCTACCTGGGTATGACAGATAAAATCAGGTTCTCTGAGTATCTCCTGATTTTTTGCTAGAGGTCACCTAGGTGACTAAGGGATTACAATTTGAATTTTCAGATAATTACAACTGGAGAATTGTAGTATCCTCTAGAGAACTTCCTACATTTATGTAAGTACAGTATCCCATTGTTAGTATTTAATGATGGATTTAAACATGTGGTTTCTGCCCTCAATGCAAAATGAAATGTAAAAGTATTTCTCACATAGTACATTCTACTTCACATCCAATATGTCATCGATGAAAAAATATTGTTTTCTTTTCCATCTATATAATAACATTTCAAAAAAGAATTTTAAAACAAGGCATTATGAAACTTCTATAGGTTTAGGTGTGTCATATATGCTCTAACATTTTCTTCTTTTTTTATTATAAAGATTGTGGGGTACAATTCAGGGTTAGGTATACAAATGTTGATTATGCAGTTACCCTTGTTGGTGAGGTGTGCTCCTCCCTTCCCTGGCAGTTTCCCTCCACTGTCAATCCCC
>NW_007259659.1:103270-139077 GCF_000164805.1 Carlito syrichta | reverse complement strand
AATCCCACCCACCTCCCCTGACAGTTTCCCTCAACTGCCAATCCCACCCCCCTCCCCTGAGAATTTCCATTGATTCCTACCTCAATCTCTTTCTTATAGTATTATGATAATTGTTCAAGGTCTGCTTATGAGTGAGAACATATGGTACTATGTTCTTTGTTTCTTTGATAGATCACTGAGTATGATCGACTCTAAATCCATCCAAGTTGCTGCGAAGTCCATATATTTGTCCTTCTTTATGGCTGCATAATATTCCATTGTGTATATGTATCCAGTTCAACTTCAATGGGCAGCATGGTTGGTTCCATGTTTTTGCTATTGTGAACAGAGCTGCAACAAACATTGCTCTAACATTTTGATGTTTAAAATCTTTTTGAAATATTCAGTTCAGTCGGGCAGGGTGGCTCAGCCAGTAATCCCAGCACTTTGGGAGCCCGCGAGTTCGAGACCAGCCCGGGCAACTTGGTGAGACCTCGACTCTACAATAAATCAAAAAAATTAGCTGGGTGTAGTAGCGTGTGCCTGTAGTTCTGGTTACTTGAAAGGCTGAGGCAGAAGGCTCACCGGAGCCCAGGAGGTCAAGGCTGCAGTGGCCAGGAGCGTGCTACTGCACTCCAGTCTGGGTGACAGAGTGAGACTCCAACTAAAAAAAAAAAAAATTCGGTTCAGTTACCCAAAATATTGGAGATCACAGTTTTTCTTATGTTGTATTTTGAAGTTTTTGATGAATTTGCAGAAATTAGGCATAAGTTAAAAAAATCTAATATTATTGCATGTTGATCAGCTTTAGGAGTGACTCAAGTAGAAATTGTTCACACTTGAGTTTTTTTACACAATGTACTGAAAATTAAAGTAAAAATTTTTGTCAAATAGTTTCAATTTTTATATTTCATGCACTAAAAATTTATTCTCAGTAAGATGGGACTTGTACTTTACTTTTGATTTTATAGTTCACAAATATGCATACAGGATAAATAAAAAGTCATTTAGAAATAACTTTCTACTTAGCTAAATGCCAGACAAAGAGCACAACACAGGATATTAAGCTCAATATACAAACATATCTTGTTTTATTGTGTTTTTTTAAATTGCTCTCTGAAGATATTGTGGTTTTTTTCAAATTGAATGCTTGTGGAAACTGCATTGAGCAAGTTTACTGGTGCTGTTTTTTTCCAAAAGCATGTGCTCACGTTCTGTCTTTGTGTCACATTTTGGTAATTTTCACAATATTTCAAACTTTTTCATTGAAGTTTAAACCCTTTAATCATATCTGTTATGGTGATATGTGATCATTTATCTTTGATATTACTATTGTAATTATTTTTGGGGCACCTTAAGATGGTGAACTTAATATATGTTAAGTGTGTTCCAACCACTCCACTGACTGGCTCTTACCCCACTTCTCTCCCTCTCCTTGAGTGTCCCTATTCTCTGAGATGCAATTATAGTTTGGATATTTGTTTCCTCCAAATCTCATGTTGAAATATGATCTCCAGTGTTGAAGGTGGGGCCTACTGGGAGGTGTTTGGGTCATGAGCGTGGATCCCTCGTGAATAGCTTGGTACCCTCCCCACGCTGATGAGTTCGTGTAAGATTTGGTTGTTAAAAAAGTCTGGAACAACCTCCCTGCTCTCTCTCTTGCTTTTTCTTGAGAGAGTAAAATGCCAAAAATAGAATAATCTTAGCTAAAAGGCAGGTGAAATCAAATTTTTAAAACTGCTTATATCTGTTATGCTTTCTTAACAAATACCTAGCTTACCCTTTAATCATTAACCAAGGACAGAACAAGTTTCCTAGAGGTAGCTATTGATAATTGTCTTACAACCCCCCAGGTACTTATTACTTTTCTATTCCATGTATTTGTCTTCCAGCCATAAAGCAGCCCTTCATGACCTATGTGACACAGATGGACCCTATCACATAAAGCAGTCTTTTGTGACCTAAGTGACATAAACAGATCCCATTACCATGGCAACAGTTCCTGTGCTGACCTGTCCCATTCATGACGATGTAAAACAAACTACCACCCAATCACCGTAACAACCTACCTCCACTAAAGGAAAGCCTTAAAAAAGCTTTCATCCTCAAGCAGCTGGGGCCATGCTTTGTTAAGTTCCAGCCCAGCCATGCTAGCTCTGGCTGGGCCATGCTTCTCTTCAAGCTCTGGGGCTCTCCCTAATCTTGGGGAGGTGAATCTCTCTCTCTCTCTCTCTCTCATCTACTTTCTAAATAAACTATTTTTCCTCATCTAATTTCTGTGCAATTCTTTGCATCTTACCCATGACATTGGGCTATCACACATACCTAACATTTCGGTGGCCCTATGGGGATTTTATTCCTTGCGGAGTTCCCTCTGCACTTTCTCTCACTCTTTTCCAATCTGAGTCTTGACAAGGTGCTTGGCCTTTTTCTCTACTACTTGCTTTTTACTCCATTGCCTGTGATGAGCTACATCAATCAAACGTCTCTTTGTCACTTCAGCCTTTTTCTGGTACAAAGCTACATCACTGGAGTGTCCATGTGTTACCCTATCCCTCACTAGAAGGTCTCAGAGTGAATCCAAGGAGACCCTATTCCTGTTTGGAAGCTTTTTCCTGGGGCTCTGCTTCTCCCCATTTGGAAATATTGGCACCAAGTCTTCCAAACACATGTGGGAGCAGCCTTGCCGCACCTCTGGTGGGTTGAGATCAAGGGGACACCCTTTCCACTCAGTACCCACACCTCTAGGCTGATTGTACTGATCCTCTTTTGGGTTGCTGAGGACGTGGATGGGTTTCTCTTTTTCTGATCTCCCTCAAAACTGCTCTCTCCCTTTAGGACTCCTCATGGGGAATGCTCAAAATGGATGGCTAAAAGTACCCCCCCATTGAAATGCATTCTAGGGGGTCTTGGGACCCCCATGCTAGAAAGGAACATCTGCCCTAAGCATCTCCTCATTACCAGCCAGGTGACCAGGAGGTGGGCTCAAGGCAGGTCTTTTGTCTCTAACACTCTTCTTCAACTTATCCTCTATTGCCATCACAA
The DNA here is from genome assembly GCF_000164805.1 of Carlito syrichta. Taxonomy (NCBI): domain Eukaryota; kingdom Metazoa; phylum Chordata; class Mammalia; order Primates; family Tarsiidae; genus Carlito; species Carlito syrichta. The sequence goes on along the minus strand of NW_007259659.1, from coordinate 136,053 downwards.
GGGCAGATGGTTCAAGGTTTTCAAAATGGCATGCTGCCTGGACCCCTTGTTCTTCCTGTGGCATACTCTTTCTAACTCCTCCTTTAATTACTTTACTTCTGTCCCTCTAACAACTCAAATCCAGTCTTCTCATTTCCTTCTCTTGCTGGCTGGTAACATACTGGTGGCAATGGTAATAGATACATCAAAGATCAAGCCACATGCCACCCCCAACCCCCTTCTGCTCATACTCACTCCGGATGTCCCTTTAAAACTTTCAAGCCTGTTCTTCAGCTTCCCCTTTAAAAAATAACTGGGGTGAAAGTTATTATTAAAGTTCATGTTCCTTTTTTTCCTATGATAAATCTCTCTCAAATTAAATCTAAACTGGAATGGTCAACCCTCCTCCTGGACAAAAAACAAAGGGACCACATGTTGATTAACTAATCCTATTAACTAACAGGAAAAAAGCCTACTGCCATTCTAATCTGCTTTTCCAACCAAACTTCCAAGCACTCTAGTAAAATCTTATAACTTTACTATGTGCTAAAGCATTAGTACTAAATAACACCAGTGTTTGTTTTTTCAGGCTTGTCAAAGTTTTTTTGGAAAGAGAATTAAGTCATCTTACTGTCCCTGACTAGCTCTCCCCCCTCCCCTTGCAAAACAGGTAAAGCTTTAAATGCTAAATACTCTCTGTATGATGTGACAGAATGGGGTATGGGAACTGGCTATTCCCACCTACTTGTTAAGTTACTTTACTAAACCTGATACTTCCTCAGGACAGGCGAAATGCTGAGTACACATTGTGTGGCACATGAGGCATGAGAATATATCACTCTCCCTAACTGTTCACATCTCACAACTAAGACTGTAATTTAGTAATTTATAAACGGTCTTAACAAATTTGTTCATAATTGTAAATAAGTAGGAACAGATCATTTCACATCCATGTGGTCTGTTCACTCTAAAAGGTTTTACCCAAGACCATTACAAATGGAAAAATGGTCAAAAGTTTCATATGTATAAACATTTTTCTTAATTTACTTCACTGCTGTAAAAACTCAGTGATAACTTATGGAATATTAAGTGCCCAACCCCAGAGGCTAGACTCAAAACTACAATTTACAGAAAAACTTTAAAAGTTTTTTTTTCCAGCCAAGATGTTAGAAAAGCAACAGGGTGCCAACATGAAGGGTGACAGAACCAAAGGGTGGAAAGCTAGGAACCCAATTAGCAGTTTCCATTAGCAACAAAACTCCAACTGCCCAATAGAAAACTGGTAAAAAGAAACTTGCTAAGGAAGATGGTGTCCGTTGCTATGGGTACAATCTACAGGGCACTAGAAGCATAGTTGCCTCCTCCACCCCCAAAAAGACCTAAACCTCCAAGACCTTGTCCACTGTGCAGGCCAGGGAGTCATTGGGAAGCAGGTGCACCCTCTTTCAAAGGGAAGAAAGAATATCTGGCCCCAAAATGGTGGCCACTGAAGAGAACTGGAAATCTATTAGAGTGCCTGGCACCGCCTCACCATCAGCCAAACAATCCCCAGGTAAACATTAGGATGCTGGAACCCAAATTAATTTCTTAATTAACACAGGTGCCAGCTGTTTGGTCCTGTCCATCTATGTTGAAATATATAGCCTTGTCCAAAATGCTACTCAGAGACCAGAACATGAGCCTCTTAATAATAATCTCCAAAATAATTTTTTCCCATATACAACGTGGGGGCAGGGGAGGAGGAAGAAACAGATTCAGTTAGCCCCCTACTGTCTTTTGGTTTTTCTTGTTTCAAAATCTCTTCTATTAAGAAGTGAGTTTTTTTTTTTTTTAACTTTTCAATATCTTTGGACTACCACTTTGGCTAAGTAAGTAACTTTTACAATGGTCTGTAATCCTGTGTTATAACATTGTGCTTTTAAAACTTCTAATACTTAAACTCCTCAGGTGTTCAGGTCAGTGTATCCTAGGTAGCGTAAGAAACAAAAAGCAGCTTCCGGATTCACACCTCCTCCACATCCTCTTCCTGAATTGCCTGCAGACCAGGGAAGTTGTTTTGTAAACAACATCTATCTAAAACCTAAAATAGTATTTGAGATCTCAAACACCCACAGTGGTTGATAATCAGCTATAGTGCTTTTCAGTGCCAAATTGCTAACTGCTTTAAAATCTCCTTCCAGGCATTAGGATTACTAACCCAACATAGGATGGCTAACAAAATGACTTTTTGTTTAAGGTATTACTAATGGCTTTTGTTCAAGCAGGAAAGAATGTTTAAACTTTCAGGTGTTTCCCCTATCAGCAGAAGGCCAATACCACCCTTAACCAACAAAGCGATATAAATGGTGAGACCACCTTTTAGTTCATGAACTTGTAAAGTGAAAGTATCTGGCAGGTCTTTTATGACAGACAAGTTGCGGGAACATCCACATATGAACTAAGGATCTCACTGGTACAACAGTGGGAACTGTGGATTCCTATAGTGGGTGAAAAGTCCACTGGGGTAACTATTTATAAATACACTTTACCAAACATCAATATGCTGTAAAAGAAGCTATAACAGCCTTTACTCATAGTATTATTAATTTTAATAGTGTGCACTTTTACCCAGTGCTTTGTGTACAAACACTAAAAATACTCTAACAAATCCATTTGCTTCTGTCTCCTCATTTCTTCCTCTTTAGACAGGTAGAGGCATCTCTATGCCCCAATCCAGCAGGAAGTAGTTACAGAAGATTGACCTTCATCTTTGTTCCCAGCTATAAGTAAGAATATTTCAAAATAACAAGAGGGAATGAAAGGGTGAAATGTCAAAAATAGAAGAATCTTAAAGAGCAGCCAGTTTAACACTGCTTAGCTCTGTCATGCTTTCTTTGCAAATTATCTAGCTTGCCCTCTAATCATTAACAAGGAAAGAATCAGTTTCCCAGAGGTAACTATTTATAATTGTCTCACAATCCCCCAGGTACTGATTACTTTTCTATTCCAAGTATTTGTCTTCTAGTCATAAAGCAGTCCTTTGTAACCCACGTGACACAGATAGAACCTAACACATAAAGCAGCCCTTTGTGACCTACATGGCACAAACAGACCCCATCACCATGACAACAGTTCCTGTGCTTACCTGTTCCCTTTGCAGTGACGTAAAACAAACCACTACCCAATCACCTTAACAACCTACTCCTACCAAAGGAAGGTCTCACAAAATATTCAACTTTAAGCAGCTGGGACCATACTAGCTTTGGCTGGGCCATACTTCTCTTTAAGCTCTGGTCCCCTCCCTAATCTTGGGGAGGTGAATCAATTTCTCTCTCTCATCTACTTTCTAAATAAACTATTTTCTGTGCAACTCTTTGCATTTTACCCACAGTACTAGCCTATCCCACAGACCTACCACCTCTCTCATCATGTGACAGGCTGGTTCTCCTTCTCTTCCCCCACAATTCTAAACATCCTAAGGCCTTACCAGAAGCAGATGCTGGTGCTATGTTCCTTGTACAGTCTGCTAAAACATGAGCCAAAATAAACCTTAAAAAAATTTCCCAGACTCAGGTATTCCTTTATTGCAATGCAAAATGGGCTAATACAGAAAATTGGCACAAAGGAATGGGGCACTGCTATAAAGGTACTTGAAAAATTGGAAGCAGCTCTGGAAATAAGCAATGAACAGAGGTTAGAAGAGTTTGGAGGGCTCAGAAGAAGACAGGAAGAAGGAAAGTTTGAAATTTATTAGAGATGAGTTAAGTGGTTGTGACCAAAATGCTGATATCATATGGACAATGAAGGTCAGGCTGATGAAGTCTCAGATAGAAATGAGAAACTTACTTCATCAACAAGGGTACCTGCATAATGAACATGTGTATACCTAACTCTGAATTGTACCCCACATCTTAAAATAAAGAAAAAAAAAAAGATGATAAACTTATTGGAAACTGTAACAAAGTTCACTCTTGTTAAGCCTGAACAAAGAACTTGGCTACATTGTGTCCATAACGTACAGTATCTAGTTGAAGAAATTTCTAAGCAACAGAGTGAAAGGACAAACCAAGAGCCGAAAGCCATTTTCCATCTCATTCCTAAACCTTAATACAATGATGAGAAAGTAGAAGCTATGCTTTTGGAGAAATGGACACTTTAGGAAAATTAACTTGGCCGACTTTATCTTTTCAGAAACAGACTTCCTGGTGCCAGGTATCAGATGTATCTCATAGCGTCAATCAAGCTTGCCTAGAGTAAAGGGAATTGACAAAGCCTAACACATCATACATTGGTCAAGGATTGTAAAAGTCATGAAACTTGTAATTACAAAAGTTATGACTGCCCAGAGGGGAGCAGGTGGGGATTCAATCTTCCAGTAAAACAGGCCCTATCTACAGGGAAGTCAAGGATCCCCCGAAGCAACCCACTGGGAATGCCTAGGAGATAAGGGGGAGTGCACCTTCCATTAGCTCTAAGGAATGTCATTTGGGAAGGTGCAGGAGCATTAGAATCCTTGTTACACCCTTCTCTAGGGGCTATGATAACATGGACAGACATTAGTGGTCGATAAGGAAGTCACGACAATCATGTCTACCTGAGTGCAACATCTCTAAGGAAAGGATTTAAGCCAGGACTTGGGGGGTGGGAGGCTATGATGCCACACTCACCTAGAGTGTAGGCCCACTCCCTGTCTGTGGGGGGTGAAGCTTTCTTAAATAAATCTTATCTTCTTTGCAATTTACTAGGATCTCTGTGTTGACAGTGCACACCCTGGCACGCCAGCTCTGGCAGTGCTGCACCTCTCTCCATCCATCCATCTCACCCTCACCCCGTCCGGACCGTAACACAGAGTATTCAAGAAATAGCATGGCTGCTTCTAACAATCTATGATCAGATATAGGAGCAAAATAATGACTTAATCTTCCCTAACTTGGCCTTCCAAAGTGCTGGGATTACAAGTGAGCCACCAAAGTTGGAACTTAGAAAAGCAGAGCACAAAAATTTGGAAATTTGCAACCTGGTCATGTGATAGAGAAGAGCATTTTCAGGAGAGGAATTCAAACAGGTTATGGGGCAACCACTTGCATGACTAAAAGAGAGCCAAGTGCTAATATTCACAATGGGGAAAAGGCCTTTAGAGGCATTTCAGAAATCTTCAAGGCAGACACTCACACCACAGGCCCAGAGACCTAACAGAATGGGATGGTTTTAGGGGCCAGGCCCAGGGCACCTCTGTCTTGCGCCTCCTTGGGATGCTGCTCCCTGAATCCTTGCTGCTCTGGCTCCAGCTGCAGTTAAAAGGGCACCAGGTGCAGTTTGGGCTGATGCTTTGGAGGATGCAAGTTGAAAGCCTAGGTAGCTTACACATGGCGTGAAGTCTGCAGGGGCAAAGAATGCAAAAGTAGTAGTGGCTTGGCAGCTTCCACTGAGATTTCAGAGAATGCATTGAAAAGACTGGGTGCCAAGGCAGAAGCTTGCTACGGGGCAGAGCCCCTGCAGACTCTACTAGGGCAGTGTAGAGTGGAAATGTGGGGCTGGAGCTCCTACACAAAGTCCACACCAGGGCATTGCCTAGTGGAGTTATGAAATGAGGCTGCTGCCCTCCAGACTCTGGAATGGTAGAGACATTGGCAGGGTGTATCCTTAGCCAGAAAAAGCTGCAGGCATCCAACTCCAACCTAAAAACAGCCATGTGGGTTGTGCCCAGAAAAGCCACAGGGGTTGGGCTAACCAAGGACTTGCAACAATGTGGCCAGGATGCAGGGCATACAGTTAAATATCATTTTGGAGTTTTACTATTTAATATCTGCCCTGTTGGGTTTCGGACTTGCATGGGGCCTGTTGATCCCTTCTCACAGATTTCTGTCTTTTGGAATGAAAATGTTTACCCAAGCCTACACCAACATTGTATCTTGGAAGTAACGTGTTTTAAATTTTGCAGGCTCATAGGTGGCAGGAACTTGCCTTACATCTCAGATGGAACTTTGGAGTTTGGACTTTTGATTGACGCTGGAATGAGTTAAGTTTTGGGGAGAATTATTGGGAAAGGATGATTGTGAGGACACAAGATTTGGTGGGCCAGTGACAGAATGTTTGAGTCCCACTCAAATCTCATGTTGAAATGTGATCTCCAATGTTGGAGTTGGGGCCTAGTTGAAAGGTGTTTGGGTCATGGCTTGGTGCACTTTCTGTGCTAAGCACATGTGAGATCTGGTTTTTAAAAAGTGTCTGGCACCACTTTTCTTCTCTTGCTTCTTCTCTCATCATGTGATGAGCTGGCTCCCTTTCTGCTTCCACTATGATTGCTAGCTCCCTGAGGTCTTACCAGAAGCAGATACTGGCACAATGTTTCTTGTACACCCTGCTAATAAATCTTTTTTTCTTTATAAATTATCCAGTCTCAGGTATTCCTCTATAGCAATGCAAAATGGACTAATACACGACACTGAAATTAGGCCAATTAATGACCCTGCCTCCCAGTGTTCAAGTGAAGAAGATTTGTACGTCTCTCCCTGTAAGTCAAAAGCTCAAAATGATTAAGCTTACTGCAGTAGGCATGTTGAAAGCTGAGAGCTAGGCTTCTTGTGCCAAATAATTAGCCAAACTGTAAATGCAAAAGAAAAGTTATTAAAGGAAATTAAACGTGCTACTTCAGTGAATACATAAATGATAAGAAAACAAAATAGCTCTCTTATATAGAGAAAGTTTAAGTTGTCTAGGTAGAAGGTCAAATAAGCCACAACATACCCTCCAGCCAAAGCCTCACTTATAGCCAGGACCTAACTTTCTTCAGTTCTATGAAGGCTGAGAGAGGGGAGGAAGCAGCAGAAGAAAAGTTTAAAGCTAGCAAAGGTTGCCTCATGAGGTGTAAAAAAGAAGCATTGTCCATAAAAGTACAAGGTGAAGCAACAAGTTACCTGGATCTAGCTAAGATCTGCAATGATGATGGCTATACTGAACAGATATTTGGTGCAGATGAAACAGCCTTATATTGGATAACGATACCATCTAGAATTTTCATTGCTAGAGTTGTCAATACCTGGCTCATGTATCATTCCAAAAATCCTGCAAGCTAGTTGAACCTCTATGGAAAGCTGTGTGGCAATTCCTAAGGGAACTAAAAATTGACCTTCCATATGATCCAGCAATTCCTCTCCTGGGAATATACCTGGAGGAACATAAATCATTGGACAAAAAAGGCACCTGTACACACGTGTTTATTGCCACACTATTCATAACAGCAAAAACATGGAACCAACCCTACTGCTCATCAAAAGTGGACTGGACAAGAAAATGTGGCACATATACAAGATGGAGTATTACAAAGCCATAAAGAACAACAAAATTGTGGACTTCACAGCAAACTGGATGGAGTTGGAGACCATCATACTAAGTGAACTATCACAGAAACAACTGAATACTGCATGTTCTCACTCATAAGTAGGCCTTTAACATTAGTTACATTAACAAAAGGGAGGGATTGGCAGGCACTGGGCACTGCTAGAGGACGGAGGAAGAGGGGAATGTATTTCACATTCCTATAATAAAAATTATGCTAAATTTACTCTGCCTGTGTCCTATAAATGGAACAAAGTCTGGATGACAGCATTTCTACTTACAGCATGGTTCCCTGAATACTTTAAACCCACTCTTGAGACCTACTGCTCAGAAAAAAAGATTCTTTTTGAATTATGGCTCATTGACAATGTACTTGGTCACAAGAGCTGTAATGGAGATGTATAAGGAGATTAATGTTATTTTCATCGCTAACACAACGTTCATTCTACAATCTATACATCAAGGAGTAATTTCAACTTTCAAGTCTCATTTATTTGATACAATTTGTAAGGCTATTGTTACCATAGACAATGATTCCTCTGATTGATCTCTGGGCAAAGTAAATTGAAAACCCGCTGGAGCCAGGTGCAGTAGCTCACACCTATAATCCCAGCACTTTGGAAGGCCGAGACGAGAGGATTGCCTGAGCCCGCAGGTGATCGAGACCAGCCCGGGCAACTTGGTGAGACTTCATCTCTACAATAAATAAAAAAATTAGTTGGGTGTGGTGGCACATACCTGTATTTCCAGCTACTTGGAAGCCTGAGACAGAAGGATCACCTAAGCCTAGCAGGTTGAGGCTGTGGTGGCAGTGAGCATGCCACTGCTCTCCAGCCTGGGCAATAGAGTGAGACTCCAACTTAGAAAAAAAAAATACCCGCTGAAAAGGACTGGATTTCTAGATGTCATTAAGAACATTTGTGATTCACAAGAGAAGGTAAAATATCAACATAAATGGGAGCTTGGAAGATGTTGATTTCAATCCTCATGGATGGACTTTGAGGGGCTCAAGATTTCAGTGGACAAAGTAGATAAGGCAGGTGGTAGAAATAGCCAGACAATTAAAATTAGAGTTAGAAACTGGGGATGTGTCTTAATTGCTGCAATCTGACGATAAAACTTGAATGGATGAAGAGTTGTTTCTTGTGGATGAACAAAAAAAGTGGTTTATCGAGGTAGAATATACTCCTGGTGAAAATGCTGCGAACATAGTTGAAATGACAACAAAAACTTTAGAGTATTAAATAACCTTAGTTGATAAAGCTGTAGCAGGATTTAAAAAAAATTGGTTCCCATTTTGAAAGAATTCCTACGGTAGGTAAAATGTTATTAAACAGTATTGCATGCGCAGAGGAATCTTCTGTGAAAGGAAGAGTCAATATGGCAAACTTCACTGTTGCCTTATTTCAAGAAAATTGTCACAGCCAACCCACCTTTAGTAACGATCTCATCAGTCAGCAGCCATCAACACCGAGGCAAGACTCTCCACCAGCAAGCAGATTATAATTCGCTAAAAGCTCAGATAATCATTAGCATTTTTTAGCAATATAGTATTTTATAGTATATAGTATAGTATATAGCAATATAGTAAAATTAAAGTATATATATTATTTTTTAAAAGATATAATGCTATTGCATGCTTAATAGACTACAGTAGAGTGTAAACACAACTTTCATGTGCACTGTGAAACCAAAATACTGTGAATTGCTTTATTTAGGTAGTCTGGAACTGAGTTTTCAATATCTCTGAAGCATGTCTGTAGAACATAAATCACTTATAGGATTGGACACAATACTAACAAATATGGAAATAGGTAATATACAAAATAAAATTTTTAAAAGGAAGTCTCAAGTAATTACTTTATAATGATAAATACATAGGAAAGGGAAGAAAGAAGAAAAGATGCACAAAAATACACAATTCCATTCATTAACATAGATTTCCTCTTTATTTTAATTTTGCATCCTGAGATAAAAATTGTATCTGACAGGTGAACAATGACAGAAGCAGCAGTGAAAGTTTCAGAGAGGCAGGTATCCTTCATTTTGGCACAGCTGTATATAGGTTAAGTTCTTCCAGGGGAGTCATTCCTGGACTCAAGGGAGAAAAATGAATTCATTCCACAGGCTATGTGACAATACAAGATCCATGAAAGTTCTTGGTTTGGATGGACATATCCATTATTATTCTTCTATGGTAAAGCTGTCCCAACAGGAATCCTCTGTCCAAGTCAATATCCTAGGCTTCTCAACCAGATATTTTTGATTAATGTCTGCTTTCTAGCTATCTGGATGTCCTGTTTTTGCAGCCAGACTCATATTTGTATGTGGTTAGTCCAAGGATAGCAAAGTATCTTGTAGATTATATAATTTCAAACACTTATTTAAAAGTTCAGGCATTAAAACACCTTTACACTATTTGCATACTAGAAAGATAAAAACAATATGAAAATTAAGCCAAGTAAAAAGCAAACAAAATAAGCAGGAATAAAAGGAACATTTGATGAGACTGGGCACATTTAGGATGGTATGGCCATAGAAAAGGAAGATTTGAGAAATTATTGCCTTGATGCATCATGTTGAGTTTATATACAGAACTACTTTAAGAGACTCAGAAATTGATATTTAGTCCAATGCTAGAACATGACATTGTAATACTTCCCACAGTTGCAATCCTATATGTGTGTGTATGTATGAGTAACGTGTACACATCTAAATAAATTAGCTTAGTTATATCATCCTGAAACAAACAAAAAAAACTGAAGGCAAATTCGAATCTGAAGTTATATAGCCCTCACACACACATACATGCATGTGCACACACATTCTAGTATTTCATTATTTAGAGACTAGGTAAGCAATCTGTAGAGGGAGTCAAATAATATTAGTTTCTTTATAAAAGTGGTTCCCAACATTTTCACCATAAAAATCCCTTCATTGGTCCTTCCTGATATTTTCAAGTACTTACTAAGTGTATATAATAATAGGCTTTTTCATTTTTAAAAATTAATCAAAAGCATACTGCCAATCACAACTTCTGCTAAGTGGTGATAAGCAGTGTTAATTGACAGAATCGAAAAAATATAGGCAAACTGCATAGAAATGCAGTATCTTAGTTGGCTTGTGCAGTAGGAATGTTATGAGTAAATGTATAATTTCTAGTATATTTCTTGAGATATTGAAAAAGGCTCAAGGATACCTTCCCACTGCTATCTTCAGCAGCCTCAAGTTGGGAACCACCAGTTTACATACTCCGGCTTTTCCTCCCTAAATCAAGTATTAACATAACACAACTACCCATGTTTAACACATAAGGGATTAATAACAAACGTTACTACTGAAAACAGATTAACTGCAACACTCATTCTATGGGATCTGACTAAGAAATAAAACAGCAACATGGATTTAAAGAAATTGATTTAGAAACTATACAGTTCTTATATCTAATACATCTTTCAGTCAACATCAAAGCACACTAAATATATGAAAAACATCCTCAATTCCCCTGTGAGGTAGGTCCAAATTATTGTCCCCACATCAACAATGAGGACATGAGGTACAGAGGAATTAAGCAGCAGAGCTAAGAATTAAACCAAAAGTGACCTAGGTTTGAATTCCATACCACTTCCCTTTCCACCTAATTTTATTAATCTGTTTCAATATATCTTTTTGAAGGTATGGAACTTGATAAGACATTAAAGCAGATGTTGGACAGGATATGAAACTCTTTACATAAATGTCAAAGTGGGTCCTCTCATATTTCCATTGTTATCACAGTTATAATTCTTGCCTGAATACCAACTACATAGTCAGATTCCACATAGGCAAAACACACGGACCTCAGTCTTTAGTTTCCAGGGAAACTACATTCACTCGTATCAGCATGGATGCACAACAAGTTCATCCTAGCAGGCAACAGGTTATTTGAATCTTTGTGATATTAACAAACATCAGCTAGTAGCTAGTAAGTAAATTAAACTTTTACTGGAAAGGGATTGTGAGAGTTTCCAGCATGGGTAGGAGATTCGAGAATAATCATTCTGATATCCTGTAGGGTAAAAATTTCTTAAGGATTCCTAGAATCATAGAATGTTAAATGATTTCTAATTTTCTGTCTAAATCTAGGTTCAACTCTGTAATTTTACAAATGAAGAGACTGATATGCAATTTAGGTGACTTGCCTAGGACCCACAATATTAGAACATTTCCTCATATGGTATGAATTTGACAAAGTCCACAGAAAATGGAACATATTCTCAGGTTACCATCATTAAAATAAAAAGGCTGGCTCAGAATCAGGTAAGGAATATTTGAGGCAAGATAAGATCATTCATTTACACATTCATACACACACACATTCTATTGTTTTTAGTTCACACATTATATAAACAGGTATTAACAAAATCTATTCCTTTTCTGTGCAAAATTTCCCAACTGTTTACCATTTATAGGAACTCAAATAATTTGACAATTATTGTAAAATAGACTTTTTAAAAAGCTGACTTTTATAGGCATAAGAGAACTTAATTTCAATGAATTTGAGCACATATCAAATTAGCAAAAAGTATTTTCACTGTATGACACTACTCCAGTTAATCAGGTGAATATAATTTCTGTATTCCTCTAGGTCAACATAGTAAATTCTAGTAAAATATTTGTTTGGAGGCTTTATGTTCAAGTAGTGAGGTTTAATTTTTTTTAAGTGGCAGCTTATTTACAAACAAAATAAAAATGTTAATGCTTTTTTTAAAGCTTTCAAATATTTGGAAAAAACCATTTGTTCAAAGGTTTACAAACATTAAACTTTACTCAAATTATCCAAAAACTACATTTAATTAAAAATGGTAGAATGATAAATATTAACACAATTTTATTAACTGTTCAAACATTAGTGTTTACTAATAATAACATGAATAGTATGTGCATTAAATATTAAGGGGGCTTTGGTAGGGCTTTAATCAAAGACCACTGTCCTTTCAGAATCATGTTAAGTTACATGTTTACTAGTATTAGAATTATTCTAATTTTTAAGTGACTGATAGCTTTGTTCTGTAATATTTTGTCACTAATATATCACATGATTGGAGGAACACAAAGAAACAGGTCTTGTATAATAAATAAAATAAATATAATATGCTAGTAAATTGATATACTTAGTTTAAAAGGATTAGCTTAATGATCTATCAATTCATTTATTCTGTTTCCTTCAATGTAATATCTTTGTTCAAAAAAGACAAGGCACTTCTCCATCTTCTTTTGAAGTTTGACTACAATGGTCTCTTTCCTAAATTAACATAGAGGTTTGGAGGGAACAAAGAGTAAAGACATGTCTGGGATGGAGTTAATAAATCTGTAAATGACACTTCTCCATATTAGTTATTAATGATACACATGCTTTTGGCCTTTTGGACAAGCTTAAAAATGACCAGTTGTACCAATTTATTAAGCCAGAATCTTGGGCTAAATAAGAAGCATTGGAACATTAATTTTAAAAAGACAGTTTTAACTTTTAACCTCAAAGCCTTGTGAGATTTATATACTTTGGCAAATATATGCTATTTTTCTCTGAAAATTACCACAAAAGGTTTCATAAAGGGATATTGTTTTGCGAAGAAATTAAAAGTTACTGTCTTCAACGTAAAAACAACTTTCACAAAAATACTTTACTAACCTAATGGGAAAATACAAGTATGTTGTATCCTAAAAATAAAAGAAAAAAGGCTCAATGGGGGAGGAATTAGTTACCACAATGTGCTCTGTCATTTCAGCATTCACTGTAGCCAATTTCATTGAAAAGAACACAACCCCTCCCAAAACACTCCAAAATGCCCAACTGCTAATTAGCCCCTATAAGGGAAAACAGTTTGAAAAAGTAGTCATACAAGAGGAGACAAAAAGAAAATTGGATGTTTTCTGAGTAGTTCAAGAAACTAATGAGTCAAACAACATAAAAAACAATAAAATAATAAACTTAAGAGTGATTACAGTAGGTTTTAAAATTAAGATTATACATGCTGGCAAATAGTTTGTATGAAAAATAGTACTGTAACTCGAATTATACTCTGTCACTTCCAGATATAGTCTACTCTCATCTCAATATTTTGTTTCATAGAAACAATTCATCACTTTCTGCTGTTCTCTGAGCAAAACCAAATGTGATTTACAAATGCAGAAAGTTACTATGACCACTGTATGATCACATTCTAAGGTTACAGAAAAAATTAAGACTTTTAAGGGTTGACACTTAAAAGCAAATATTCTATTATTGATGATTAGAAATTGTGTATTATGCTGGAAATCAATTTTGGTATTAAAATATCACAGTTTGAAGCATAAATTTGATGACATTAGCTGGAACATAAACCACAGATACAATTTTTCCCTGACCTTAGCTATAAAACAAGACATTTGGTATGCATTTTCAGAGGTTTCCACATTGTCTATAAAAATACACCTCAAATTTTGCAGCAGGAATACACATGATATTTGCAGGCATATACAATACATTAAAAATTAGAGATTCTGGGTGGCTGTGTGGCATGGGGTGATGGGGCTCTATAGAGGGAGGTGGAAAAGTGTGCAAACAATTATAATCACATATCAAATAGTGTCTCCTTTTTCTGTCTTCTATTTTTTAAACTGATCAAACTGGATTTCAAATTAGACATAAATTTTAAAAGTGGCTTAAGAAGACTTTGTATGAAGAAATTATTGTTATCTTCACTGGAATGAATGGTTACCTAAAAAGTTTACTAAAAGCAAGAAGAGTAAGATGATAAATAAAATATTTAGTCCTAGACACTTTTAACTTATTTTTAGCATTATAAATTACAAAAATGCCTGCAAGCAGGCATACACTTGCAGTTGAGTTAATTGTGATATAAAGCTTTTGTTATACTAAAGTTTCAAATTTTAGTAGAATTAGAATACAGTGCTCTCACTCATTTTAATTGTGACGAGAAAGAAAGAAACATGCACCAATGAAATGGCTACCTGTGTGGTGAATTTATAAACTAAAATGTTTTTGTCCAAACTAATAATATACATGTGTTAAAAAGTTCCTCAAAAAAAGGATTGATAATATTTTATCAATTATGAACTAGTTACTATATATTCTTTAGGTACAGCTTCTCAGTTATCTCTCTTTCCTACAGTAGAATATCAGAACTCCAGAAAGGGGTTGGTAATGGCTTTCATGGGGGTCTAGATACCTCATCACAAAATACTTAAAGGTCATAATTGTGTGTATTTTCAAAATTGAGAAAGGCTACATAAAGGAAAATAAATGAAGGATAGTAAGGCTGTGAAATATGTCAGATGTCAAATTCTTCGGGGTGTAGGAGTGGAGAACAAAATGAAAATTACTAAATGAAACGGGGAAAAAAATAAGATTCTTGGTTTCAGGTGCAATTCAGAATATCTGAGATGACAATTTCAATTTTAATCCCTTTGTTACAAAGGGCAACCCTGCCCTATGCCTGAAATTCTTAACATACTTATTATGGCTTTGCCATAAAATGGCATGTTAGCAGTCTCTACATTCAAAATGATGCTTGCAAATTTCATTCATATTAAAATCTATGTAGAATTGTTGGCAATACAGTAAGAGTAATATTACATTCTGTAAACCATGGCATATCACATTTTACATTATGCAAAGAGACAATATTTACAAGTCTTTAGGAGTTTAAATATTTTATCCACTAATATAAGTGGTAATTTAGCAAAGTGCAGGACAAAACCAGTGCTATTAATTGCATATCCTTTAAGAGCAGAGTAAAACCATTTCTAAAAGCTACCAAAAGCTTATTTAAAT
This sequence comes from Carlito syrichta, assembly GCF_000164805.1. Lineage (NCBI taxonomy): Eukaryota > Metazoa > Chordata > Mammalia > Primates > Tarsiidae > Carlito > Carlito syrichta. The sequence goes on along the minus strand of NW_007259659.1, from coordinate 120,941 downwards.
ATGCCCAGTAAGGGATTACAGAGCATCAAGTAGCCTAGAAAAATGATGCATATTTAGAAACAGTGAATATGGAAATTATAAGGCAGCATGCTCAGAATAAGTTTTTGTTTTTCAAACACCAGCACTGATGTTTTATCTTTAGTGGCAACTATTTTATATACGTCTATGCATGTGTGTGTATTTACTTAAAAACTGAGAGTGCAAAACACAAGCCTCATTTAACAACGAAAAAATGTGCAATTTTTCTTCATAAACCAACACAAATAAGAGAGCGAGGATAATATTCTACCATTATAAAGAATAAGTTGAACACAGCAAAGGAGACCATCTTCATTCCAAAATCATCTACAAGGCACTAAGGGTAGGAAATGACAGGTAACACAGAAGTGACTGGATAAAACTCCTCAGTCAGGTCGGAATATGGGATATTTTGGTAAGAATTCTATTAGTATTACCTGAAAAATAAAAACAAGAATATATTGACAAAATATTTTTCATTGACTATACTTATATATAACCCAGAAAGTCTCAAATCATTTTTACAAGACTACATTTTTACTCTGCACTACATAAAATAAGTTAAATAACATGAAACAGAACTATGTAAAGAACTAAAACGACAAATTGTCATTAAATTGCCAATTTAAAAATGAAGCTGGCAGACAAAACTACTTATTGTAGCTAACAGTTTTTATTACCTGATTTACAATAACTATTTGTTTAGGTTCAAGAGCAAACCCTATTATATTACCATGTCTTTTCCCCAGTCTCTCCCTTTCTTTTAGCAAAGTAAAAGAAATTAAAACTGTTATACAGGTTTTGAAAAGATCTTTATATTATATCTATATACTTTTCAATGAAAGCAGCTGATATTAGTTGAGGATTACTATCTTTTAAAAGTTGTTTATGAAAAATAACGTGCCTAAATGGATTGATTAAAACATTTGAATTACAGAAAGGTTTGAAAACACAATCATAAAAACCTAAGATACTTTTGGATGTTTTATCTACAGAGGATTTTAGATTTGTGGTCATTTGCATATTTTCCCCCAAACTATTCAAAGCGGAGAGAGATACCATAATAAACCTTGTTTTTAAAATGCAAATGGAATATTTATTGTTAAATATATACTACATGTCGACAACTTGAAGCTTAAATAAATTTAATATTCTTTTGAATGTTAATGATGCAAACTGATCACATTGGCTATAGGCAAATTTATGTTTTATGACTACAATTGTATAGCTTTCAATACTGAAAAATTAGAACTTATAGTTTCTTCACTAAAAGTTAAATATCAGCCAAGGAACAAAAAAGCCAGGAATATGAATCTAGAAACCAGAAGTCAATTCCTATTTTATGCAAGTTCTGACAAGATTACATTTAGAAATATTTGTTCAACAGCAGCTATCCCCACTACTATATGCTGTGGTTTGTACCTATGTTAAAAGAAGATTAAGATTGTACAATGTTTTCATTTGAGCATACTAGCTGAAACTTAGTCCTAAGATCCAAATAATTGTTAGCTTTGAAAATATTTTAGTTTTGCTTCAGGCTTAGGAGAAAAAAAGAATAGCTGACAAATGATAAACATAGTAAAGTGTTACATTTATAAATAATCCAAAAAAAATGTAACTAAAAACAACTTCATACTTACATACTCCATCATATTGCTAGTTTCGCATTTCCTTTTAGTCAACTTCCAGTGCAAAGCAAGCTAAGAAAGTATAGTTTTGTTAAGAATTTTATATCAATTTTAACTAGTAACAACTTATACACTTGGATAATCACTGAAAACAAACAAGAATAAGCACAAGATATAAAACAGAGTACTTAATGCCTTGCAAATAATGAATATTAAAAATTAAGTACTAGTTCTCTAATCAATTTCTTTATGGCCTAAAAAATTCCCATTTAGTATTCATTTTTTTCAATTCAATAATGCAAATATATATATATATATTATTTGCTTATAATTTCTTACCTTGTGATATAATCTGTTATTTTCCCATTCTAATAACTTCTGAATTGATCTTCTGGTCTAAGAAAAAGAACAAGACTTTGTTACAAGATGAACTGAACAGCTTTGAAAACTAAGTGTATCTACATTTTTCTGCTTACTTGTAAGATTTCATTATTTTCTCTTCCTGTTTTTCTGTCAGAAATCAGGAAAAAAGCAATGTAATTGACAGAAATTACAGAAAAAGGAGTAAGATTCTGGATGACTACTATGTAGTTATTATCTACTGACCTACACCTCTCTATCAATCATCTATCTGTCTGTCTATCATCTATCTGATTTTTACATTTCTTTGTATCTATCATCTATCTGATTTTTATATATGCTTTCCAAAATGAAATATGTATGAATAGCTTTGTGTTGTGAGGCCATTCATTGAACTATTGTGAAAACCTTACCAATACTACTAACTTGAGATAATAGTCCATTTATGGATTTAATCTAGATTTCCACATACCTTTCATAGGATTAATTTAGATGACCATCTAATGCTAAGCTAATCTGATTCTGCATAGGAAGTTTTCCTATCACAATACCTGGCATATAGCCGTTAGGCAAGGTTTATAGGCTGAATAAGGCAAGCTGGCATATATCAGGATTTCTGCTGGAAAAAAAATGTTAAAAATAGTTAGTGGGAAAACTTGTATTTAGAGAGAAAAATATAATTGAAAGAAGTGGCATATAGTAAACATGGGGACAGAAACTGAGTTTCTTCATTTGGAATGTATGTATTTTGTAGTAGGTAAAAAGTTTGAAAAACTTTCAAAAATTAAAATAAAAGATTATACCTGCCTAGCTCAGCATGAACACTGCCTATGCTTGTGTGCCTGACTTACATGCTGGTCCACTTCAGACACTGCCACTGCTTACATGCTACTTGCAGGGGTCCATGGACTGGCCTGCCTGGCCCATGGTGAACACTGCTGGTGCCCACATGCCCTGCCTGAAAACCTGAGGAGCAAACTGCTTGGCCCACTGGAAACTTCACACTCTGCCTGAAGATCCAAGGACTGGCTGACCTGGGGCCTGCTGCTGTCACTGTTAACAACTACATGTTCTGCCTGGGTACAAAGACTGATCCACTTGGGGCAAGCCATCACCACCACCACCACTGCCCCCACATGCTTCCTAGGGTCTTGAGGACCACCAGCCTGCCTGGTGCTGCCATCTCCAACAAAACCTCACCATAACCTCCATAAACAACTGCAGTCTAAGCCACTATGAAACTCACAGATACTGCTGACATTGATTACAGCTGAAGTAATCATATGAGACTATACTGTAATGCCCACCCAGAACAAAAGTCAAAGTACCCTATCTGACCAACATTATGGTTACATCTACAGGGAAAAATCTTCCCCTATGGAAGCTACACCATAAAAATGAAAGAAGTGACAATTACAGCAGATGTGCAGACATCAATGTAAAGTCAAAGAAACATAAAAAAGCCAAAAAAAGAAAAAAAATTACACATCAAAGGGACATAATGATTCTTCAGTAACAGACCTCCCAAAAAAAAAATTTATGCAATTCCTGAAAAGGCATTCAAAATAATGATCTTCAGGAAACAAAGTGAGATTAAAAAAAAAAAACAACCCAAACCCCAAAATAAACAACAAAAAACACAGATTACAAAATGTAAAAACAGGAAAATAATTCATGATCTGAATGAGAAATTCAGCAAAGAGGTATTATTAAAAAGACAGAAGAAAAATCTTAGAACTAAAGAACTCAGTGAATAAAATAGAAAATGGAATTGAGAGTTTCAAATAGATCAGACAAGCAAAAGAAAGAATTTCTGAACTTAAAGACAGGTCTTTTGAAATATCCCAAGTGGATTTTTTTTTTAAAGAAAGAAAATAAAAAAGAATGAAGAAAGCTTATGTGTCACCATCAAATAAACAACTTTTTAAATTTTGGGAGTTTAAGAAAGAGAAGAGATAGAAAAGGATATAGAAAATATATTCAATGAAATAATAATGGAAAACTACCTAATCCTGAATAGTACCCCATAACTTTAGAATAAAATAAAAAAATAGAGCTGGGCATGGTGGCACGTGCCTATAGTTCCAGCTACTCAGAAGGCTGAAGTGGAAGGATCACCTGAGTCCAGCAGGTTGAGGCTGCAGTGGCTGAGAGTGTGCTACTGCACTTTAGCCTAGGTGACAGAGTGACTCCAACTCAAAAAAAAAATAAATGAAAATTAAAAATTAAAAAATTAAAAACAATCAATCAAAAAAGAAATAATACCTGAAAACTTTCCAAGTCTTGAAAGAGATATAGACATTTGGGTATAGGAAGATTGAAGACTCCAAAATAGATACAACCCAAAAGGTCCTCTCTGAGGCACACTGTCATCAAACTGTCAAACTCAAGAACAGAATTTTAAAATCAGTGAAAGAAAAGAATCCAGAAAGTTCTAATAAGATTTCTCAGCAGAAATCTTCCAGGCCAGGAGAGAACGGGATAATATATCAAAATGGCATCCAATAGTACTATTCTCAGTAAAGCTATTCTTCAGAAATAAAGTAAAAATAAAGTCTTTCCAAAATAAAAAAACACTGAGGGAATTTGTTACCACTAACTGAATCTACAAGAAATTCTTAAAGGGAGTCTTACACCTGGAAGTGAAAAGAAAACAAGAAAGGCCCCCCCCAAAACCTGAAATTATCTTTCAGAGGGTAGGCCCCTTGTAGTACACTTGGAATTTGTTTTTTCAGATCAAACGGTCAACTAGTTTCTATCTGAAGGTTTTGAGAAGGATGTGTCATGATTTGCGGGAGAAATGTCCCGAGTTGTGGCAAACAGGTGATTGATTTTTCCATAATGACAAACGTGCCTGCCCACACTGCACTGAGAGTTCAGCAGTTTTTGACCAAAAACGGTATGACCCCTGTGCCCAATACTCCCTATTCACCTGATCTAGCCCCAGTGACCTTTTTTTTTGTTTCCCCAGATTAAAAAAACAGGCCTCAAAGGGAAACGTTTTCTTGATGTGAAAGAGGTGAAACAAACAACTGCTAAAGCACTAAAACATATCATAATTGAAGAGTTCAAAAACTGTTTTGAGCAGTGAAAAAAATGTTTCAACAGGTGTACTGCATCAAAGGGAGAATACTTTGAAGGTGACTGAAGTCTAAACATATAAGAATAAATACACAATTTTTATAAATAAGTTCCATTTTTTAGGTCCCCCCTCATACATTAACATCATGAAAACAACTAAAGTATAAAACTTACTGGAAGGGCACAAAAACACACGAGAAAGAAATAAATTCAACATTATCACTACAGAAAGCACAGAGGACCAATAAGAGAGGGAGATAGGATATTTCAAACAGTCAGAAAACAACAAAAAGGCTCATTTCCAGCAAGATGGCAACTGGACAGGTGGGACTGTGAGAGTCTCCACAAAATCCAGTGTCCACAAAGACTATCTGTGTTGAGTAGGCATGTGCTGGAGGGTGAGCGAAAGCCCATCTGAGGGGAGACTCTGGTTCATGCACCCAGGGCTCTTCTCCAGAGATGATGACAACCCCCCATTAAAGTCGCCAGGGTGCAGGATTGTCTGCAGCTCTCAGGACTCTCCTGAAAAAGCTCGAATACAGCTGATTCTCATCACCTGGAGCCTGGCCCACACCATCATCTGTGACAGCAAAGTGGTTGGAGCCGCAATCTAATCAGTGGAGAGAGAAGATGGGGAGAGCTGGAGAGGAGCCCCAGCCCCCGTGAGGAAATGCCAACTGCAGCCATTTTCTCTGTCCCAGACCAGGCAGAGACCTGCAATGCCCCATCCAGCTCCACCCAGCCTCCAACTTGTAACCTAAGGTAATCTCATCGAACTTGGAGAGACAAGCCCCCACTCCATGCTGGATCAGACACAGACACATTAGAGCTGAGTAGGAGACTTGACAGGTAGCAAGCCAGGTGAGTCCAGATCTGATCCACCCTCCTCCCAAAGTAGGTCTGGGGCATCTGACCCATACTGAGAGCAATTCTATTAGCCTGAGCTGAAAGCAGAGGGGAGGGGCTGGAGATCAGAGCTGAAAGAAAGTTGGACTTACAGGAACCACCTCAGAGCGAGGTTTTTTCTTTTGTCTGTTTGTTTTGCTCATTTTTGTTTGTTTTGTTTTTTTCTCTCTCTTTCAGTTTTCGATAATGTTTTCATACTTGCCTTGTTACTGTTATTTTATTGCTGTTTTTAAAGACTTCCTATCTGTGTATGAGTATTTTTGAGGGAGAGTATATCAGTAGGGGATTTTTTGTTGGTTTGTGTGTTTGTATGATTATCTATATGTTTTAGTTTTTTAAAAACTCTTTTCTGACTTTGTTTCTCTTTTCTTTCGTTAGTTGGTATGTCTATCTGCTTTCCCTCTTACTCCTTTCTCTCAACCTTCCTCTTACCCCCTCCCCTTGCTTTTTCCATTCTTTTCCTTTTTCTTACCTCATTTTGCTTTCAAGGAGCAAACCTATACCCCCACTGTGTGGACAGACTGTAAAGCAGTGGAAAGTGGGTTCCAGGGGGCCCACACACCTGTCAGTAGATACTGGGATCTGCAGACATATTATGAATCACAGCTACCCCCTCAATTAAATATCAAAACTGCAAAAGGTACAGCCTTTCACAACAGTCCAGCTTCAGAATTGAACAAAGTCAGAGGATACACATAAGAAAGAATAGGAGATTGAGCAAACAGAAATAAAGCTATCTCCCCATCGCTGGACAACAGAATTAAAGAAGGGGGGGGAGGAGGGAGGAAAATCTACACAAATGAAGAAAAACCAGATGCCTGGGAGGTCAGACACTGAGAGTACAGACTTCAGAACACAAACAATGAAGAGCCCCCAGAATGACTGGCCTCAAACCACAAACCCAGATATCAAGACATTAATAGAGAGAATAAATAGAATTGAGGAGAGACAAGAAGAAAGAATGAAGGAGTTGATAACTTCGATAATAGCATTAAAGAATATAGTGAATGAAATAAATAACAAAATGATAAGCATGTAAAGCAGAATTAGCCAAGCAAAAGAAAGAATCTCAGAGCTTGAGGACCAAAATATGGAACTAACTCAAACTGTCAAAAACATAGAAAAGAAGCATAAAAAGACAGAACAAAAGCTTCAAGAGATGAGCAATTATTTCAAGAAGTTGAACCTAAGATTAATTGGAATTCCTGAGGCAGAGAGGCAGAAACCACCCAGGAACAAAATTCCATGAAATTATCCAAGAAAACTTCCCTCATCTCATCAGTGACGCGACCATTCAGGAGATTCAGGGAACTCCTGCAAGATGACAAATGAGTAGACCAACTCCTAGACACATAGTAATTCACCTACACAAAGTAGTATAAAAGAAAAAATCCTAAAGGCAGCAAGAGAAAAAGGCCAGACTACCTACAGGAGAAGACCAATTAGAATAGCAGCAGACTTATCCACAGAAACGCTTCAAGCAAGGAAAGCTTGGAGTCCAATCTTCAAAGTTCTTAAAGATACACAATTTTGACCAAGAACTACCTACCCAGTTAAGCTAAGCTTCATCAGTGATGAAGAATTAAAATCTTTCTCAGACATTCAATACCTAAGAGCTTATGCTACCTCCAGACTGGCTCTATAAGAAACACTTAAGAAAGCATTAAACACAAAAGAAGGGAAAAAAAGAATGACAACACCATAAACAGGAATGCAGGAAAAAGATTGAAAACCCACATGAATCAACACAAATATCAAAAGAAAGAAAACAAACAAACAGCAACAACAATAATAAACTCTACAAGAACCTCATGACAGAGATAAACTCACACATTTCAATAATTAGCCTGAATGTGAATGGACTAAATGCACCACTGAAAAGACACAGAATGGAAAAATGGATAAAATATCATGAGGCAGCAATATATTGTCTCCAAGAAACTCATCTCACCAGAAAGGACACTCACAGACTCAAAGTAAGAGAATGGGAAACAAAATTACAGGCGAATGGAACAAAAAAGCAAGCAGAAGTGGCAGTCTTAATATCAGATAAAATACCCTTTAAACTATCAAAAATTAAAAAAGATAGAGAAAGTCACTACATAATGATAAAAGGTTCAATCCATCAACAAGAAATATCCATCTTAAACATAAACGCACCCAACATAGGAGCACCAACTTTCATAAAACAGCTTCTTGGTAAACTTATAAAAGATATCGACTCAAACACTCTCATAGCTGCAAACTTAAATACCTGACTCATGACCTCAGACCGATATTCAAGACAAAAAATCAATAGGGAGAGCCAGAATCTCAACGTGATGCTTGACCAAATGGACTTAATTTATACCAACAGAACATCCCACCCAACAACCACGGACTACACATTCTATTCATCACCACATGGAACATACTCTAAGACTGACCACATCCTAGGCCATAAATCAAGCATAAACAAATTTCACAAGGTTGAAATCCTGCCATGCACCTTCTCAGACCACAGTGGAATAAAAATAAATATCAACACCAACAGAGCTCCCCAAAAACCCACAAAGACATGGACATTAAACAGCATGTGCTAAACAACTCATGGGTCACCATGGAAATCAAAAGAGAGATAAAAAGATACCTGGAAATAAATGAAAATGAAGAAACATCTTACCAAAACCTCTAGGATGCCATGAAAACAGTACTAAGAAGAGAATTAATATCGCTACAAACACATATGAAGAAAATGGAAAGATCACAAGTTAACAGCCAAACAAATCACCTAAGGGAGCTGGAAAAGCAAGACCACCAAAACCCTAACTTCAGCAGAAGAATCCAGATCAGCAAAATGAAAGCCCAAATTAGGGACATAGAAGACAAAAATATAATACAAAAAAAATCAATGAAACAAAAAGCTGGTTCTTTGAAAGGATAAACAAGATTGATGGTCCCTAGCTAGACTGACCAAGAAAAAGACAGATAAAGCCCAAATAAACACAATCAGAAATGCAAAAGGTCAAGTCACAACTGACACTGAAGAAATACAAAAGATTATTAGAGATTACTATGTACACTTATATGGAAACAAACTTGAAATCTAAAGGAAATGGAGGACTTTCTGACATCACACAACCTCACCAGGTTGAAACAAGAAGTCGAGACCCTAAACAGACCAATAGCAAACCAGGAAATTGACTATGTCACAAGAAAATTACCCACTAAAAGGCCTGGGCCAGATGGCTTTCTGGGCAAATTCTACAAAACATACAAGGAAGAACTGATACCATTCTACTGAAAGTATTCCAGGCAACAGAGAAAGATGGAACTTTTCCCAAATCACTTTACAAAGCTATCATCACATTGATACCCAAACAAGGTAAAGATCCAACAAAGAAAGAACTACAGGCCAATATTCTTGATGAACATTGACGCTAAAATTCCCAATAAGATCCAATCAGAATCGATGACACATCTCCAAAATCATTGACCATGACCAAGTAGGCTTCACCTCCGGGATGCAGGACTGGTTCAACATTCATATGACCATACATGTAATTAAATACATCAACAGATAGAAAAACAAAAACTACATGAGCATATCACTAAATGCAGAAAAAGTTCTTGATAAAATCCATCACCCCTTCTTGATAAAAACCCTTGACTACCTAGGCATAGATGGAACATTCCTCAAAGTAGCAAGAGCCTATGAGAAACCCACAGTCACCATACTACTAAACAGACAGAATTGGAACCATTTCCCCTGAAAACCGGAACAAGACAAGGATGCCCACTCCACTCCTCCTTTTTAACATAGTGTTGGAAATCCTAGCTAGAGCAATCAGAGAAGAGAAGGAGATCAGGGGTGTCCAAATAGGAAAACAGGAAATCAAGTTATCCCTCTTTGCAGATGACATGACTCTATACCTCAAAAATCCAAGAGAATCTGTCAAAAACCTCCTTGCACTGATAAAAGACTTTGACAAAGTCTCAGTGTATGAAATCAATGTTCAAAAGACAGTCACATTTCTAAACACCAACAACAAGCAAACAGAGAACCAAATGAAAAGCATAATCCCATTCATAATAGCCAGAGAAAAAAATAAAAAAAATCTTCCTAATCAGAGACGTGAAAGACCTTTACAATGAAAACTACAAAACACTGGCCAAAGAAATCAAAGATGACACAAACAAATGGAAAAATATTCTATGCTCATGGATTGGAAGAATCAACACTGTTAAGATGTCCATCCTACTCAAGGCAATGTACAGATTTAATGCAATACCCAATAAATTGCCAGCAGCATACTTCTCAGACCTGGAAATGAGAACACAGGAATTCGTATGGAAACACAAATGACCACGAATCATCAAAACAATTCTCAGCAAACAACAACAACAAAAACTAAAAACAAAACAAAAAACAGAGTAGGAGGTATCCCATTCCCAGACTTTAAACTCTATTATAAAGCTATAATAAACAAAACAGTCTGGTATTGGTACAAGAACAGGTACATAGACCAATGGAACAGGATAGAGTTTCCAGAAGCAAAACCACAATTTCTCAACCAATTCATCTTAGACAAAGCTTCCAACACCAAAGACTGGGAAGAGGAGAACCTATTCAGTAAGTGGTGCTGGGAAAACTGACGGACCACATGCAGAAGATTAAAACAAGATCCCTACCTATCACCATACACAGAAATCAACTCTAAATGGATGAAAGACCTAAATGTAAAACCTCATACTATAAAAACCTTAGAAAATGCAGGAGACATCCTTATGGAAATTGAAACTGGCAACTAATTCCTGATCAAAACCCCAAGTGTCCATGCCATAAGAGATAAGATAGACAAGTGGTACCTCATTAAACTGACAAGCTTCTGCAAAGTCAAAGAAACCATCAAGAGAGAGGGGAGACAGCCCACAGACTAGGAAAAAATACGTGCCAACTGTGTATCTGACAAAGGTCTAACATCTAGGATCTACAACAAACTCAAACATGCTGAAAATAAAAAACAGCCCCATTACAAAGTGGGCAAAAGATATGAATAGACAGTTCTCAGAAGAAGACATACGAGCAGCCAATAAATACATGTAAAAATGCTCACCCTCACTAGTCATCAAAGAAATGAAATTAAAACCACACTTAGATACTACCTAACTCCAGTCAGGATGGCTATCATCAATAACTCAAAAAACAACAGATACTGGAGAGGATGTGGCAAAAAGGGAACACTTCTACACTGTTGGTGGGAGTGTAAACTAGTACAACCTCTGTGGAAAACAGTGTGGCGATTCCTAAAAATCTAACAATCGACCTTCCATATGACCCTGAAATCCCCCTACTGGGAATATACCAGGAAGAACTCAAATCACTCTTGAAAAAAGATACCTGCACAGGTATGTTTGTCACAGCATTGTTCACAGTAGCAAGAACATGGAATCAACCGTGCTGCCCATCAAAAGAGGACTGGATAAAAAAAATGTGGTACATATACATGATGAAATATTGCACAACCATAAAGAAGAATAAAACCAAGAACTTCACAGCAACCTGGGATGGACTTAGAGTCTATAATACCGAGTGATATTTCATAGAAACAAAGAAGTGAGTATCACATGTTCTCACTCGTAAGCAGACCTCGGACAATTATCACAATACTATAAGGAAAGGACTGGCGGCAGCAGGAAACTGCCACGAGGGGAGCGGGAAAGCAGGATTGGCAGTAGTGGGAATCTGCCTGGGGAAGTGGGGGGAAACCTCATCAACAAGGGTACCTGCATAATGAACATTTGTATACCTAACCTTGAATTCTACCCCACATCTGTATAATAAAAAAATGAAAAGAAAAAAAAAAGAAAATAACAAAAAGAAAGCAGTAAGCCCTCACCTATCAATAACAATTTTGAATATAAAAGGTTTCAATTCTCCAATTAAAAGCTCAAGACTGGCTAAATGGATTTAATAAAAACAAGACCCAAATATATGATGCCCACAAGGAAGTTACTTCACCTGTAAAGACTAATCAAGCAACAGAAATAATTTTCTTTCAACTAGAGAAAATAATTTTCTTTCTAATAGACATGTCATACAAATGTGAATCAAAAGTGTGCAGCAATAGCTATACTGTATTTATGTCTTTAGAAAAGAAAGACATTCAATAAAAAAACATAAAAGGAGACGAAGACAGTCAGTGAATAAGGATAATAGAACAATTCAGCAAAAGAAAATAACAACTATAAATATACGTGCACCCAACATCAGAGTCCTCAGATATATAAAACAAATATTATTAAAGATAAGGAGAAAAATAGACTCCAATAAGTAATAGTTGAGGACTTCAACACCCTACTTAAAGCAATGGAAGAGCACCCAGTCAGAAATTCAAAAAAGAAACATCAGGTTTAAACTGTACTATAAACCAAATAGATCTAAACAATATTTATAGAACACTTCATCTAAAAGCTGCAAAAATACACATTCTTCTCATCAGCAAGTGAAACATTTCCCAAGATGGAAAACATGTTAAGCAATGACTCTCAACAATTATTTTTAAAAATCAAAATTATATCATATATCTTCTCATACCATCATAGAATAAAACTAGAATCCAATAACAAGAGAAACTCTGAAAAATGTACAAGTATATCAAAATTAAATAATGTACCCCCGAAAGACCATTTGGTCAATAAAAACTAAGAAGTAAAAAAAAAAATTCTTAAAACAAATAAAAATGGAAATATAATATACCAGAACCTATGATACACAGTAAAATCAGTGCTAAGAGGCAATTATATAGCAATAAATGCCTACATAAAAAAAGTAGATTTCAGATAAAGAACATAATGATGCACTCCAAGAAACTAAAAAAGCAAGAAAAAAGAAACCCAAAACTAGTAGAAGGAAAAAACAAACAAACAAACAAACAGATCAGAGTAGAACTAAAATAAATAAGTCACAATGAAAAAAGAGAAGACCATAGCAAGCAAAGTTAGTAATTAAAATCGACAAACTGTTAGCTAGGTTAAGAAAAAAGATAGAATACTCATACAAATAAAATCAAAACCAAAAAAGAGCAGACACTGCTACTGATACTACAGAACTAAAAAGGATCATGAGAGACTATTATGAACAATTACACACCAACAAACTTAAAATCCGATAGTAAATGGACAAATTCCTGGTCATGTATTACCTACCAAGACTGAACTAGGAAGAATGAGAAAACCTGCACAGACCATTAATGAGTAACCACATTAATTCACTAATAAAACATTTAGTAACAAAGAAACACACAGGACCAGATGGCTTTACTGCTGTATTCTACCATATTTTTTAAAAATGTAAATATTTTTATTTACCTATTTATTTAAAATTTTAATTTTAAAGATGTGGGGTACAATTCAGGGTTAGGTATATAAATGTTCATTATGCAGGTACCCTTGTTGATGAGGTGTGCCCCACCCCTGGCAGTTTCTTACTACTGCCAATCCCATCCCTACCCCACCCCCCAGCAGTTTCCCACTACTGCCAATCCCTTTCTTATAGCATTATAATAATTGTCCAAGGGCCGCTTTTGAGTGAGAACACATGGAAATCATTTTTCTGTTTCTGTGATAGATCACTGAGTATGACAGACTCTGAATCTATCCAAGTTGCTGTGAAGTCCATATGTTTGTCCTTATTTATGGCTGCATAATATTCCATTGTGTACACGTAAATTTTTTTAATCCAATCCAGTTTTGATGGGCAGCTTGGTTGGTTCCATATTTTCGCTATTGTGAATGGTGCTGCAATAAGCATGCATGTGCAGGTATCTTTTTTGTAGAATGATTTGAGTTCCTCTGGGTATATTCCCAATAGGGGGATTGCTGGGTCATATGGAAAGTCAATTTGTAGTTCTTTCAGAAATCACCACACTGTTTTCCAAAAAGGTTGCACTAGTTTGCATTCTCACCAGCAGTGTAGAAGCATTCCTTTTTCTCCACATCCTTGCCAGCATTGGTTATTGTTTGCTTTATTAATGATGGCCATTCTTACTGGGGTTAGGTGGTATCTCAATATGGTTTTGATTTGCATTTATCTGGTGATTAATGAGGCTGAGTACTTTTTCATGTGTCTGTTGGCTGCCTGTATATCTTCTTTTGAGAAGGGTCTATTCATGTCTTTTGCCTACTTTTTAATGGGGCTGTTTTGTTCCTTGTGGCATGTTTGACTTCCTTGTAGATACTGGATGTTAGGCCTTTGTCAGATATACAGTTGGCAAATATTTTTTTCCATTCTGTGGGCTGTCTCCCTGCTCTCTTGACAGTTTCCTTTGCTTTGCAGAAGCTTTATAGTTTGATGAGGTCCCACTTGTCTATCTTATCTCTTATGGCATGGCATTTGGGGTTTTGATCAGGAAGTGGCTGCCAGTTCAAGTTCCATAAGGGTGTCAGGGTGTCTCCTGCATTTCCTAAGAATCTTATAGTTTGAAGTTTTAGGCTTAGGTCTTTGATCCATTTAGAGTTGATTTTTGTGTATGGTGATAGGTTAGGGGTCCTGTTTCAATCTTCTGCATGTGATCAGCCAGTTTTCTCAGCACCATTTACTGAATAGGCTCTTCTCTCCCCAGTCCTACCAAACGTTTAAAGAAAAACTAATACCAATTCATCTCAAGTGACTTCAAAACACTGAAGAGGAGGGAATGCTTCCCTAACACATCTACAAAGCCAGAATTAATCTAACACTAAAGGCAGACAGGATATAACCAAAAAAGAAAACTACAGGCCAATAATCTTGATAAGTATAAATTCAAAAATTATCAAAAAAATTAGCAAAATAAAAAACCAGAAATACATAATAAAGATAATACACCATGATCAAGTGGGAATTATCCCAGGAATATGAGGATAGTTCAAAATATACAAATCAATAAGTACAATAAACCACATTAACAGAGTGAAAAATAAAAACATATGATCATCTCAATAGAGACAGAAAAATCATATGATAAAACTCAACATCCCTTCGTAAAAACTCTCAACAAATTGAGGCTAGAAAGAACATACCTGAAAACATAAAGATCATGTATGACAAAATTGCCTTTCCTCTAAGATCTGGAACAAGACAAAGATGCTCGCTTACACCATTTTATTCAATACTTTATTCAACATCGTACTAGAAGCCTTAGCCAAAACACTAAAGAAAGCAAAGAAGTAAAGGGCATCCAAATTGTAAAGAAAAATCTCAAACTGTCCTTGCTTACAGATGATACGATCTTATATTTGGAAAAACCTAAAGACTCCACCAAAAACCTTTTAAAACTGACAACCGAATTCAATAAAGCTGCAGGATACAAAAATCAACACATAAAAATCAGTAGCATTTCTATATGCCAACAGTGAACAATCTGAAAGAGAAATAAAAAATTCCACTTATAATAGCTGAAAAGTAAAATATTTAGAAATAGACCTAACCAAATAAGTCAAAGATTTCTATACTGAGAACTATAAAACACTGATGAAAGAAACTTAAGCAGACACACAAAAAATGTAAAGACATCTCATGCTTATGGGTTAGAAGAATTAATATTGTGAAAATGTCCATACTATCCAAAGCAATCTACAAATTAAACACAATCCCTTTCAAAATATAAATTACATTCTTCACAGAACTTTTTTTTTTTTAAAAAGCAATCTTAAAACTTATGTGGAACCACAGAAGACTCTGAATAGCCAAAGCAACTTTATGCAAACAAAACCCCTCAAAGCTGTAGGCATCATAGTATTTAACTTCAAAATACACTACAATGCTATAGTAAAGAAAACAACATCATACTGGCGATAAAAACAGACACATAGACCAAAGGAACAGAATGGAGAACTCAGAAATAAATCCACATATTTACAGCCGACTGAGTTTTTACAAAGTCACCAAGAACATAAAATGAGAAAAGGACATTCTCTTCAATTAATGGTACTGGGAAAACTGGACATTCATATGCAGAAGAATGAAACTAGTTCCCTATCTTTTAGCATGTACACAAATCAAATAGAAATGCATTTTAGACATAAATGTAAGACCTGAAACTATGAATAAAAAATGGAAAATGTTTTATGACATCAGTCTGGGAAAATATTTTATGAATAAAATCTTAAAAGCACTGGTAACAAAAGCAAAAATAGAAAAATGGGATCACAATAAGCTAAAAAACTTCTAAACAGCAAAGGTAACAATCAACAGAGTGAAGAGTCAACCTACAGAATGGGAAAACATATTTGCAAACTATCTATCTGACAAAGGATTAATAATCAGAATATATAAAAAAACTCAAAAAACTAAACAGCAAAACCCCAATAATCCAATTTAATAGGCAAAAGATTAAAACAGACATTTCTCAAAATAAGACACACAAATAGCCAAGAAGTAGACAAAAAATGCTCAACATCACTAATTGTCAGGGAAATGCACATCAAAACAGCAATAAGGTATCATTTTACCCCTAGTTCAAATGGCTATTATCAAAGAAAAAATATAAAAGACGCTGGTAAGGATATGGAGAAAGGAGAACTCTTTGTACACTGTTAGTGGGAATGTAAACTAGTACACCCTTTTGGAAAATAGAATGGAAGCTCCTAAAAAAACCTAAAACTAAAACTACCAAATGATCCAGCAATTCCACTAATGAATATATATCCAAAAGAAAGGCAATCAGTATATCAAGCCTATATCTGCTTTCCCATGTTTATTGTAGCACTATCTACAATAGCCAAGATATGGGATCACACCCAGCAACAGATAAGTACCCAGCAACAGATGAATAAATAAATAAAGTGTGGCATATACACAGAATGAGATATTTATGTTATACAAAAGAATGAAATCCTGTCATTTCCAGGAACGTGGATAATTTTGGAGAATACCACATTAAGTGAAATAAGCCACTCACAAAAAGACAAATATCACATGTTCTTATTTATACATGAATGCTTAAAAAAACATTGATTTCATGAAGGTAGAGAGAAGAATGATAGTTACCAGAGGTTGAAAGAACAGGTGGGTGGGATAAAGAGAAGTTGGTTAAAAATACAGTTAGAGCCGGGCTCGGTCGCTCAGCCTGTAATCCCGTGTCTTTGGGAGGCTGAGGTGAGTGAATTGCCTGAGCCCACGGGTTCAAGATCCGCCTGGGCAGCGAGACCTCATCTCTACAATAAATCAAAAAATCAGGAGGGCGTGGTAGCGCATGCCTGTAATTCTGGCTACTTGGAAGGCTGAGGCGGAAGGATCGCCGGAGCCCAGCAGGTAGAGGCTGTGGTGGCCGGGAGTGGCCACTGCACTCCAGTCTGGGCAAGAGTGAGACTCCAACTTTAAAAAAAAAAAATACAGTTAGAGTAAGTTCTATTTTTCAGTAGTACAGTATGGTTACTATAGCTATCAGTGACACCATATATTCTGAAATAGCTGCACGGGAGGGTTTGGAATAGTCCTAAAACAAATAAACGATAAATGTTTGAGATGATGGTTATCCCAATTACCCTCATTTAATCAATACACATTGTATGACTGTATCAAAGTTGCACTTGAACCCCATACAGAAGTACAAATCAATAAAAAAAAAAGGAAAGCCAAAAGAGAAAGATTAGGCATTTTCAATTCTTTTTTTTAAAAATCAATATTTTTTATTATGATGTTTTGGGGTACAGTTAAG
>NW_007259659.1:102118-102981 GCF_000164805.1 Carlito syrichta | reverse complement strand
TATTATAGACTCTAGTTCCATCCAGGTTGCTGCGAAATTCATGATTTTGTTCTTGTTTATAGCTGCATAGTATTCCATCATGTATATGTACCACATTTTTTAATGCAGTCCTCTTTTGATGTACAGCATGGTTGGTTCCAGGTTCATGCTATTGTGAACAATGCTGCAATAAACATATGTGTGCAGTTATCTTTTTTATAGAGTGATTTGAGTTCTTCAGGGTATGTTCCCAGTAGGAGAATTGCAGGGTCATATGGGAGGTTGATGTTTACAGCTTTTAGGAATCACCATACTGCTATCCACAGAGGTTGCACTACTTTACACTCCCACCAACAGAGTAGGAGTGTTCCCTTTTCGCCACACCCTCTTCAACAACTGTTATTTTTTGAGTTGTTGATAATTGCCATTCTGACTGAAGTTAGGTGGTATCTCAGTGTGGTTTTGATTTGCATCTCCCTGATGATTAGTGAGGTTGAGCATTTCTTCATGTTTGTTGGTTACTAGGATGTCTTCCTTTGTGAAGTGTCTGTTCATATCTTTTGCCCATTTTATAATGGGGTTGTTTTTTTCTTTTCAGCATGTTTGAGTTCCTTGAAGATCCAAGATGTTAAGTCTTTGTCAGACCTGGGGTTGGCAAATACTTTTTCCCTGTCTGTAGGCTGTCTCCCTGCTCTCTTGATGGTTTCTTTGGCTTTGCAGAAGCTTGTCAGTTTAATGAGGTCCCACTTGTCTATCTTATCCCTTATGGCCTGTGGGTTTCGGGTTTTGTTCAGGAATTGGATGCCAGTTCCGATTTCCATGACGGTATGTCCTTCATTTTCTAGGGTTCTTAAGGTTTGAGGTTTTACATTTAGGTCTCTGAT
>NW_007259659.1:98427-102098 GCF_000164805.1 Carlito syrichta | reverse complement strand
CAATCTTATGCATGTGGTCAGCCAGTTTCCCAGCACCATTTACTGAATAGGTTCTCCTCTCCCCAGTGATAGGTGGTGGAGGCTTTGTTGAAGATGAGTTGATTGAGAAGTTGAGGTTTTGGTTCTGGAATCTCAATTCTATTCCATTGATTTATATGCCTGTTCCTATACAAATACCAAGCTGTTTTGATGACTGTAGTTTTATAGTAAAGTATGAAGTCTGGTAATGTGATACCACCTGCTTTGTTTTTTTTGCTGAGGATTGTTCTGGCTATTCTTGGTCGTTTGTTTTTCCATATGAATTCCTGTGTTGTTTTTTTCTAGGTCTGAGAAGAATGTTGCTGGTAATTTGATGGGTATTGCATTGAATCTGTAGATTGTCTTCAGTAAGATGGACATCTTCACAATGTTGATTCTTCCAATCCATGAGCATGGGATATTTTTCCACTTGTTTGTGTCATCTTTGATTTCTTTGAGCAGTGTTTTGTAGTTTTCAATGTAAAGGTCTGTCACGTCTCTGGTTAGGAAGATGCCAAGGTATTTCGTTTTTTGTGTGGCTATTGTGAATGGAATTGTGCTTCTTATTTGGGTTTCTGTTTGTTTATTATTGGTGTAAAGAAATGTGATTGTCTTTTGCACATATATTTTACATCCTGAGACTTTGCCGAAGGCCTTTATCAGTGTAAGGAGGTTTTTGACAGATTCTCTTGGGTTTTCAAGGTACACGATCATGTCATCTGCAAAGAGAGATAGATTGACTTCCTCTTTTCCTATTTGCATACCCCTGATTGCCTTCTTTTCTGTGATTGCTCTAGCCAGGGCATCCAATACTATATTGAACAAGAGGGGTGAGAGTGGGCATCCTTGTCTTGCTCCAGTTTTCAGGGGAAATGGTTTCAATTTTGGTCCATTTAGGAGTATGCTGGCTGTGGGTTTCTCGTAGATGGCTTTTTACTACTTTGAGGTATGTTCCCTGTATGCCTAGATGTTCGAGGGTTTTAATCAAGAAGGGGTGCTGGATTTTATCAAAAGCTTTTTCTGCATCTAATGATATAATCATGTGGTTTTTGTTTTGACATCTGTTGATGTATTTAATTACATTTATTGTTTTGCGAATGTTGAACCAGGCTTGCGTCCCAGGGATGAAGCCTACTTGGTCATAATGAATGATTTTTGAGATGTGTTGTTGAATTCGGTTTGCTAGGATCTTGTTGAGAATTTTAGCATCTATGTTCATCAAAGATATTGGCCTGTAGTTCTCTTTCTTTGTTGGATCTTTACCTGGCTTGGGTATCAATGTGATGTTAGCTTCATAAAATGATTTAGGGAGGGTTCCATCTTTCTCAATCACCTGAAATAACTTCAGTAGGATTGGAATCAGCTCCTCATTAAATGTCTTGTAGAATTCTGCTGGAAAGTCATCTGGTTCAGGGCTTCTTTTTGTAGGTAGTGTTCTTATTACATAGTCAATTTCCTTGATTGTTATTGGTCTATTTAGGGTCTCTATTTCTGCTTGTTTCAACCTAGGCAGGTTGTGTGATGACAGAAAGTCCTCCATTTCCTTGAGGCTTTTAAGTTTGTTTCCATACAAGTGTACACAGTAGTCTCTAATGATCTTTTGTATTTCTTCAGGGTCAGATGTGACTTCATCTTTTGTGCTTCTGATTGTGCTTATTTGGGTTTTTTCTTTCTTTTTCTTGGTCAGTCTAGCTAGGGGACCATCGATCTTGTTTATCCTTTCGAAGAACCAGCTTTTTGTTTCATTGATTTTTTGCATTGTCTTTTTGTCTTTTATGTCCTGGATTTGGACTTTTATTTTGTTGATCTGGATTCTTCTGCTGAAATTAGAGTTTTTGTGGTCTTGCTTTTCCAGCTTCCTTAGGTGGCTTGTTAGGATGTTAATTTGTGTTCCTTCCATTTTCTTCATGTGTGTTTGTAAGGATATAAATTCCCCTCTTACTATAGCTTTTAAGGTGTCCCAGAGATTTTGGTAAGATGTTTCTTGATTTTCATGTTTCCAGGTATCTTTTGATCTCTGTTTTGATTTCATCATTGACCCAGGAGTTCTTTAGCATCATGCTGTTGAGTGTCCATGTCTTTGTGGGTTTTGTGGGGACACTGGTGGTGTTAATGTCTATTTTTATTCCACAGTGTTTCGAGAATGTGCATGGTAGAATTTCAGTCCTTTTAAATTTGCTTATGTTTGATTTATGGCCAATTATGTGGTCAATCTTAGAATATGTTACATGCAGTGATGAGTAGAATGTGTATTCTGTGGTCTTTGGATGGAGTGTTCTGTAGGTATCAATTAAGTTCATTTCATCAAGAGTCACATTGACGTTCCGGATCTCATTGCTGATTTTTTGTCCTGATGATCTGTCTAGGGTTGTGAGTGGGGTATTAAAGTCCCCAGTTATGATGGTGTTAGAGTCAATATCTTTCTTTAGTTTTCTTAGGAGTTGCTTTATAAAAGTTTGTGCACCTATGTTAGGTGCATATATGTTTAGGATAAATATTTCTTGTTCATGGCATGAACCTTTTATCATTTTGTAGTGGCCCTCTGTATCTTTGTAAATTTTTGATAGCTTAAATGGTATTTTGTCTGAAATTAGGATCGCGATGCCTCCTTTCTTTTGTGTTCCATTCGCCTGAAAATTTGTTTCCCATCCTCTTACTTTGAGTCTGTTCATGTCCTTTGTAGTGAGATGGGACTCTTGAAGGCAGTATATTGTTGCCTGGTGATATTTTATCCATTTTGCCATTCTATGTCTTTTCAGTGGTGCATTTAGTTCATTCACGTTCAGGTTAATTATTGAAATGTGAGAGTTTGTCCCTATCATAGAATTCTTATAGAGTTGTTCTTCCACTTGGTTTATTGTCTTTCTTTTGTTTTTGGGGTTGGTTCCTGTGTATTTTATTCTTTTTCCTGTACTCTTGTGAAGAACGTTATTCTTTTTTTCCCCTTTTCTTCTGTGTTTAGTACTTTCTTAAGTGTTTCATGTAGAGGTGGTTTGGTGGCAGCATAAGTTCTTAGGGATTGGATATCTGTGAAAGATTTTAATTCTCCATCACTGGTGAAGCTTAATCTGGCTGGGTAGGTAATTCTTGGTTGAAGTTGTTTATCTTTTAGGACTTTGAAGATAGGGCTCCAAGCTCTTCTAGCCTGCAGGGTTTCTGTAGATAAATCTGCTGGTATTCTAATTGGTTTTCCACGGTAGGTGATCTGGCATTTTTCTCTTGCTGCTTTTAGGATTTTTTCTTTTATGCCTACTTTGTTTAGGTGAATTATTATGTGCCTAGGAGTTGGTCTTCTCATTTGTTGTCTTGGAGGGGTTCTCTGAATCTCTTGTGTTTGAAATTTTGCATCATTGATTAGATAAGGGAAGTTTTCTTGAATGATCTCATGGAAGGTTTGTTCCAGTGTGGTCTCTGTCTCTCTTTCTGCCTCAGGTAGGCCAATTACTCTTAGGTTCGGTCTCTTGAAGTAATCGCTCATCTCTTGAAGGTTTTTTTCTGTCTTTTTGAGCTTGTTTTCTGTGTTTTTGAGAGTTTGGGTTAGTTCTATATTTTGGTCCTCAAGCTCTGAGATTCTTTCTTCTGCTTGGATAATTCTGCTTTCCATGTTGTCAGTTTGTTATTATTCATTCACAGTATTCTTTATAACTGTTATC
>NW_007259659.1:53982-98407 GCF_000164805.1 Carlito syrichta | reverse complement strand
TGTCAGCATGCTTATCAGTTTGTTATTTATTTCATTCACAGTGTTCTTTATTACTGTTATCTCAGATATCAGCTCCTTTCTAGTTTCTTCTTGAGTCTCAATTCTTTTTAATCTCTCCCTTAATGTCTTGATACCTAGGTTTGTAGTTTGAGACCAGTCATTCTGGGGGCTCTTCATTGTTTGCTTTCTGAAGTCAGTTTTCTCAGTGTCTGCCCTCCCAGGAATCTGGGAGAGACCCATATTCTTCTTTTGATTTTTCTTCATTTGTTTTGATTTTTCTCTTCTTGTCCCCCTCTGTTTTTGTTGCAGGCAGTTTGTCTGCTGCCTGGGAGGTCTGTGTCTCTTAGTTGTCTCAGTCTGTTCAGCGTAGAGGAGGGGCTTTGTCTCCTGTTTA
This sequence comes from Carlito syrichta, assembly GCF_000164805.1. Taxonomy (NCBI): domain Eukaryota; kingdom Metazoa; phylum Chordata; class Mammalia; order Primates; family Tarsiidae; genus Carlito; species Carlito syrichta. The sequence continues at coordinate 98,013 of NW_007259659.1, read as the reverse complement.
ATGACGTCACTGAGGGAACCGAGGTGGAGGCTCTGGTAGGTGGGCGGGGTGATGCAAATCTGCCTGGAGAATGGCAGTGGATGTAGTTCCACTTTTGCTTTTAGGGATGCTCGTCTGGGATCAGTTGCACCCCTGGGTGCTGGATCCGGGGTGTTACTAGCAGGCTGGGGTGGAGGAGGAGAGGGTCAGGCGTTCCCTCCTCTGGAGCTGGAAGCCTCCGATCAGCACCTTACACAAGCTTGGGGTTCTGTTCCCTTACACAAGCTTGAAGTTGCATGCTGAGTGCCTCAGCCAGGGTGTGCCTGGAGCTCCCGAGCACCAAAGCTCTAAAGGGCAGGTGGTGGCCCTGGGTCCCTCACAGGGCACTTCAGGCAGAAATGGGACCGGTATCTCTGAGGGGCTGGCGCCCAGAGACTCCCTGGGTGACTGGCAGTTTGGTGCTGGGTGCTGGGCGTGATGATATAGCCAGGGAGGGAGCTGGGACCCGGGACTCCTGAGCAGATGGGAATTACATATAATGGAGCATCCGCAGCCCGAGGCCACAATATCTAGCCCTGCGTGGGACCGAAGGTCCCCAGGCCTCGTACTTGTGCGGCTGGTGGTGGGCAGGGTGCTGTGGGAAGTAAAGTAAGAGTATTATTGGGAACTCACGTTCGGAGAGTCTCACGAATCCACCTATGCCGTCACCATCTTGTGGACGTCCCGCGTTTTCAATTCTTATTGGAAGAGTTTTATAAGGTGTTTTGTAAAAAAATTTGCTGATAGGCACTATTAACTTTAAAAAGGATTCTCTCTGTCTCTTTTTTTTTTTGAGTTGGAGTCTCACTCTGTCACTCAGGCTGGAATGCAGTGGCATGCTCACGGCCACCGCAGCCTCGACCTGCTGGACTCAGGTATTCTTTCCACCTCAACCTTCCAAGTAGCTAGAACTATAGGCGTGTGTCACCATGACTGACTAATTTTTGAATTATAGTAGAGATGAGGTCTCGTCAAGTTGCCCAGGCTGGTCTTGAACCCGTGGGCTCAGGCAATCCTCTCGTCTTGGCCTCCCCAAGTGCGGGGATTACAGGTGTGAGCCACCACATCCTGCAAAAAGGACTCTCTAAAATTAAATGATTTTCAAGCCAGAATATATCTGAAATGATTTACAAAGTACCAATATAGGAAACTATTCTACCTATTCAACTATGTAAGTTAACAATAGAAGGTAACTGAATTATAAATAAATTCAATTAACACTTTTACAGTCAGTCACATAAGCAACAATGAAAGGTAGAGAAAATAGTTTGGGGCCATTAAACTTGATAGAATATCTCTACACAAAACTGGATGGACAACACATGAGGAGATTAAATTAGTAAAAAAATAATTTTTCCATAAAGAAAAACCTAGGTCCAGATGGCTTCAATGATGAATTGTACCAATCACTTCACGAAGAAAAAAATACTAATTGTACACAAATTATTCTAGAAAATAGAAGGATCACTTTCCAACTCATTGTATGAGAACACTATTACTTTGATACCAAAGACATCAGAAGAAAAAGAAAAGACAAAAAGTATATATCAATATACCTCATTAATATAAATAAAAATATGGGGAGACACCTCTTATCAACAAGGGTGCTTGAACAAAACATGTTTGTACACCTAACCCTTAATTGTACCCCACAATATCATAATAAAAAATACTGATTATAAAAAGAAGAATAGTAGGTATAGATGCAGCATCAATGTCTTTATGTACATAAATACTGTATCTAAAGAACAACCTTTTTTCCTCCAATCCCACTGAATATAAAACTGTTAAACTTTAAAAAATATAAACAAAAAATTCTCAACAATACTAGCAAATTAAATCATGATGAAGTTACATTTATTCCAGAAATACAAGAATAAACCAATGTAACACATTATATTAACAGAATAAGGAAGATAAACCACATGATTATTTTAAGAGATTTATAAAAAGCACTGGAAAAATATCAACATCCATTTATGATGAAAATCCTAAAAAGCTAGGAATAGAATGGAGTTTCCTCAATGTGATGAAGTAAATCTATGAAAAACCTATAGTTGTCATCATACTTACTGGAAACATGGTAAATGTTTTACTTCTGAGATTAGGAAGAAGACAAGGATGTTTCTTCCCACTTATTTTCAACATCATACCATAAGTTGTAGCCAGGGCGATCAGACAAGAATAAGAAGTAAAAGGCAAGAAGATTGAGAAGGAAAAAGTATAACTATTCACACACAGACAGCATAATCTTGTGAAAATCTTAAGGGAAATATCAAAACACTAACAGACTAATAGTGAGTTCAACAAGTTTGCAGGATACAAGATTGTGGTAGGTAAAATTCTGGCTCCTGTGATCTTCACCTCCTGGAGAATATGTTATGCTATACTACAAAAAATACACTGCAGATGTAATTAAAGTTACTCATCTAATGGCCTTAAAATATGGAGATTATGCTGGATTATTTAGGTAAATGTCATGTAATCACATGAGTCCTTAAAAAAGCAGAGATCTTTTCCTGGCTGGTGAAAATATAGAGAAATAGGAAGCACCAGCAGGACTTAACTCACCACTGCTGGCTTTAAAATAGAAATGGCTACATAGAAAGTTTAAGTAGGAGGTGATTTTTGCTAAAAACTGAATCAGATTGGCAGAAATTTTCTTCCCAGAATCTCCAGAAAGGAATTGCAGTCCTTCCAGCACCTTGATTTTGGCCCTGTAAGAACCTAAGAGAATGCAGTTGAGCCATGCTATTGCTAGTCTTCCAACTATGAAATAATATATGGATGATATTCTAATTCACTATATTTGTGAAAGCCTTTACACCAGAATAGCAAAGTAATACAAAGATCAAATTTCAATAAAAAGAGTTAAACAAGTGAAATGTTCATGAATAAGAAGATTTAATATAAAAATGGCAATGCCCATGGGAAAATTTCTAAAATAGACCATATGTTAGGCTATAAAACACATTGTAAAAAATTAAGATTGAAATCATACTAAGTATATTTTCCAACAACAGTATAATAAATGGATAAAATGAATAATCTTGGAAAAATTTACAAACATGTGGAAATTAAACAATATGGCCCTGAACAACCAATGTGTCGAAGAAGAAAATAAAAGAATGTTAAAAATATATTGAGATGAACGAAAATGAAAACACAGCATACCAAAACTTATGTGATGCAACAAAAACAGCTCTAAGAGGGAAGTTTATAACAATAAAAGCCCACAATATCAAAAAAGAGAAAAAATATATTTCCAATAAACACTTAATCTTACATCTCAAGGAACTAGACAAAGAAAAATAAACTATGCCCAAATTTGTAGAAAAAGAAAACAACAAAAATTAGAGCACAAACAAATGAAACAGACATCAGAAAAACAATATAATAGATAAAAACGATTAGGTTTTTGAACAGATAAACAGAGTCAATGAATCTAAGATTAAGAAAAAAGAGAGATGTCTCAAATAAAACATAAAAGAGGAGACATTACAATTAAAACTACAGAAATACAAAGGAACAAACATAAAATGAGAATGGACTAATGAGTAAGGGCATTGAGTCAGTAATAAAAAGTACTGTATCAAAGAAAAATCCAGGACCAAAAGGCTTCACAGATGAATTCTACCAAACATTTTTTTGTTAATAAAATATTTGAATTGGTTAAAAACAGAAAGTAATTAAGTTGTTCCTTTTTTTCCTCTTTTAATTTTTATTTTAAAATTGTAGGGTACAATTCAGGATTAGGTATACAAATGTTCACTGTGCAGGTACCCTTACTGATGAGGTATCCTCCCCCTTCCCCAGGCAGATACTGACTACTGTTAATCCCAGTTCCTGACCCCCCATTCTGCAGTTTCCTGCTACTTTCAATTCCTTTTCTACAGTAATATGATAGTTGTTCAAGGTCCACTTATGAGTGAGAACATGTGATACTCAGCTCTTTGTTTCTGTGAGAGATAACTCAGTATTATAAACTCTAATTCCATCCAGGTTGCTCCGAAGTTCATGATTTTATTCTTTTTTAGGGCTGCGTAATATTCCATTGTGTATATGTACCACATTTTTTTTAATCCAGTCCTCTTTTGATGGGAAGCACGGTTGGTTCCATATTCTTACTATTGTGAACAATGCTGCAATAAACATATGTGAGCAGGTATCTTTTTTATAGAGTGACCTGAGTTCTTCTGGGGATATTCCCAGTAGGGGGATTGCAGGGTCATATGGAAGGTCAATTTTTAGTCAACTTTTATAACTTTTAGGAATCACCACACTGATCTCCACAGAGGCTGTATTCGTTTACACTCCCACCAACAGTGTAGAAGTGTTCCTTTTTCGCCATATCCTCCCCAGCATCTGTTATTTTTTGAGTTATTGATGATGGCCATTCTGACTGGAGTTAGGTGGTATCTCAGTTCTACCAAACATTTAAAGAAGAACAAATACCAATCCTTTTCAAACTCTTTCAAATAACTGAAGAGGAGGAAAAACTTTCAAATTCATTTTATGAGGCCAGCATCACCTAGATACCAAAGTTAGATAAGGACGCTACAAACAATAAAATTATAGGCAAACATGACTGATTAAAATAGATGCAGAGATCCTCAAAAACACAATAGTAAACTAAATTCACCAACACATTAACAGGGCATTTTCCATGTTCAAGAGGGATTTATCCCTGGGATGCAAAGAACGGTTCAATATATACAATTCACTGAATGTGATATAGCACATGAACAGTCTGAAGAATAAACTCATATGATCATTTCAGTAGATGCACAAACTTCATTTGACAATATTCGACACAACAGTCAACATCTTTTCATGATACCAATGCTCAACAAATCAGGCAAAGAATGTTCCCCAAGAAAATAAAGAACATGTGCGTCATACCCACACTTAATATCATACTCAATGGTGAAAACTTGAGAGCTTTTTTCTAAGATCAAGAACAAGACAAGGATGCCCACTGTTACCATTTTCATTCAACATAAAACCAGAAGTCTTAGCTAGAGCAATTATGCAAAAGAAAGAAATAAAAGGCAACGAAATTGGGAAAAAATGTAATTGTTTGCTGACAACATGATCCTATAAAAAGAAAACCCTAAAGGCTCCACCAAAAAACTGTGAGAAACAATAAACAACTTCAGTAAAGTTACAGGATACAAAATCAACATACACAAATCAGTTGTGTTTCTATATGCTACAAACAAATTATCCAAAAAAGACATTAAGAAAACAATTCCACCTACAATAGCATCACAAAAAATACTTAACATTACATTTCACCAAAGATGTGAAAGAGCTGTATCATGAAAACTACAACATAATATTGATAGAAATTGAAGACGACACAAGGGGAAGATATCCTGTGTTCATGAATTGGAAGAATTAATATTGTTAAAATGTCTATGTTACCTAAAGCAATCTACAGATTCAATATAATCCCTATGAAAATTCCAATGTCTTATTTCACAAAAATAAATACATTGGCCAAGAGAACAGGATAGAGTGCCCAGGAATAAACCTACGATTTTATGGTCAATTGATTCGACAAAGGTGCAAACAACACACACACGGGGAAAGGACAATCTCTTTTTTTAAAAAAATCGTGTTGGAAAAACTGGATATCCACATACAGAGGAATGAATTGGACCCTTATCTCATACTATGTAAAAAAAATCAGCTCAAAAAGGATTAAATGCTTAAATATAAGATATGAAAGTGCAAAAATGCTAGATGAAAACAGGAAAAAAATCTCCACAACAATGGCCTGGGCAATGATTTCTTGGCAAAACACAGGCAACAAAAACAGAAATAGATGAATGGGACTACAACAAATTAAAAAGCTTCTGCATAGCAAAGGAAATAATTAACATTATAAATAGACAAACCATTGATTGGGAAAAAAATGTTTGTAAACCACATATCTGATAAGAGGTTAATTTTGAAAATACATAGAGAACTCAAACAACTTAACAGTAAGACAACAACCCAGTTAATAAAATAAGTGAAGGACCTGAATAGACATTTAATATACAGAGCGGTGCCAAAAAATGTAAACACATTTTAACAGATGTTATCTATGTATTATTTTTTGAAGTTGAATTGAGTTATAGTAGCAATGTGTAGAATGACATTCACTCAACTGTGCTTCTGCCATTTTCTTTGACTGTCCTACCTGTCACATAGTGATACTAGCATTCGTTTGATTAATGCCATCTTTTGAACAAATATCATACTTAAAATGTACACACATGCGCCTGTAGTTCCAGCTAGTCGGAAGGCTGAGGTGGAAGGATCGCCGGATCCCAGCAGGTTGAGGCTGCGGTGGTTCGGAGCGGCCACTGCACTCCAGCCTGGGTGACAGAGTGAGACTCCAACTCAAACAAACAAACAAACAAAAAAAACCGTACACATTTTTTTGGCACTCCCATAGTTTAGATATTTGTCTCCTCCAAATCTCATGCTGAAATGTGATTCCCCAGTGTTGGAGGGGGGCATAGTGGGAGGTGTTTGGATCATGAAGGCAGATCCATCATGAATGGCTTGTAGTGATGAGTGAATTCTCGCTTGTTAGTCTGCATGAGAACTCGTTGTTTAAAAAAAGCCTGTCATCTCCCTTCCTTCCTTGCTTTCTTTCTTACCATATGACATGCTGACTCCCCTTCTGCCATTATTGCAAGCTTCCTGAGACATCACCAGAAGCAGATGCCAGCACTGTACTTCTTGTATAGACTGCAGAACTATTAGCCAAATAAACCTCTTTTCCTTGTAAATTACCCAGGCCCAGGAATATTCCTTTATAGCAATACAAAATGGACTAATACAACATTTTTCAATGGAACACATACAAATGGCCAACAGGTATGTGAAAAGGTGGTCACCATCACTAATCATCAGGGCAATGCAAATGAAAATCTCAATGATATATCACCTCACACCTGTTGGAATGGCTATTATCAATAAGACAAAAAGTAACAAGTGTTGTCGAACATGTAGAGAAAATAAAATCCTTATACACTTACACTGTTGGTGGAAATGTAAACTAGTACAGTCATATGAAAAACATTATGGAGGTTCCTGGTAAAACTAATAGTAGAATTACCATATGATGCAGCAGTCCTACTTCTGGGTATATATTTCCCAAAATTGAAATCAGTATGTCAAAAAGATATCTGTACCTCCTTATTTTTTGCAGTATTATTCACAATAGCCAAGATAAGAGAGTAATCTAAGTTTCTACCAATGGATGAATGAATAAAAAAAATGGTACATATACACAATGGAATTCTATTCAGCCTTAAAAAGAAAGCAATTATATCATTTGAGAAAACATAAATGAGCCTGAAGGACATTATGTTAAGTGATATAAGCCAGGCAGAGATATAAAAATATTGCATAAACTCACTTATAAGCCAAATCTAAAAAAGTTAATCTTATAAAAGTAGAGAATAGAATAGTCGTTATCAGTGGCAGGGATGTGAGGGAGGCAAAAGATGAGATGTGGGCCAAAGGGTATAATGTTTCAGTTAAACAAGATAAATATATCTTATTGATCTATTACAAAGAATGGTGACTACAGTTAATAATGTGTTGTATACTTCAAAATTTCTAAGAGTAGATTTTAAATGTTCTCATCACAACAAAACAATTTTTTTTATTTTTGAGTTGGAGTCTCATTCTGTCGCCTAGACTGGAGTACAGTGGCACACTCCCAGACACCACAGCCTTGACCTGCTGGGCTCTGGTGATCCTTCCGCCTCAGCCTTCCAAGTAGCCAGAACTACAGGCATGTGCTACCACACCCGGCTAATTTTTTTTTAAAATTTATTGTAGCGACAAGGTCTCGCCAAGTTGCCCAGGCGGGTCTCGAACCCGTGGGCTCAGACAGTCCACTCGTCTTGGCCTCCCAAAGTGCTGGGATTACAGGTTGAGCCACTGAGCCCGACCAAACATAATTATTTGATGTGATGAATATGCTAATAATATTAATCTAATCATTCTACATATGTACATATATCAAAACACTGTACTGTAACCCATAAATGCACATAATTATTATTTTCTTATTAAAAATATTGAGAAAGATGGCAAAACTCCCCAAATTGGTTTACAGATTAAATGCAATCCCTTTCACAATAAACGGTTGGTTTTTTGTTTTTGCAAAAATTGTCAAATTGATCTTAAATGTCATATGGAAATGCAAGAAATCCAGACTAGGCAAATCAATCTTGAAAAAGAACAAAGTTGGAGAACTCATACTTCCTGATATCAAAACTTACTACAAACCTACTGTAAGTAAGTCATTGTCGTACTGACACAAGGATAGAAATATAGAGAAATGGAACAGAAATGAGAGCCTAGGAAAAAAAAAGCCTTATTTATAGTCAACTGATTTTTGACAAAGGTATCATGAAAATTAATGGGTAAATAATCACATTTATAACAAATGGTGCTGGGATAATTGGATATCTACAAGAAAACTGATTAACTTGGACACCCCACCTCACAGCATGCACAAAAATTAACTCAAAATGGTTTACAGACCTAACTGCAAAAAATAAAATTTTAAAACACCTAAAAAACCCCACAGGAGTAAATCTTTGTGATCTTACATTAGGCAAAATTCTCTTAGATGTGATACAAAAAGCATAAGCAAGACAAATTTAAAAGTAATAAATTTGACTTAAAATAAATTTTATTTTTAGTCAAAGACACCCCAGGAAAGTAAAGGCACTTCCAGAATAGCCTTGTGAGGATCTTAAGGAAATCTCTTGCTTGGCGAGACAACCATTGTGCTGATCAGTATTAGCAAAGATAATCATTTCATCTTTCCAGGGACTGATCAAAGGGCTTACAGCAAATTGAGAAGCATTTGTTCAACAAAATCTATGAAAAATAGGTAAGAACAGTACAAGGCCTTGGTATTAGAGCTAGGCACTATACCCATATCACCACTGATCTAACTTATGGAAGAAATATTTTAGTGAGCTTGGCAGATGAGTGGAAGTTACCATATATTCCAGCTTTCTGGAGTAAAACAGCTATTCTGGGTGGTTTTAGCAGATGATAAAAATAAGCAGATCCCATTTTTTATAGTTCCATGTTGCAGAGGTTTGTATCAAGTGAATGGTGACAGCTGGGCATAACCAATTTTCCCACCCACAATTTCAACACAGGCAGGACAGCTGATGAAGAGTGTAATCCTTCTTTCTGGCATACATTTGGGTTATGGAAGAGCTGCTATAGTTGGCTTAACAGTTGAGTAGAAGCTCCCATCTCCTCTAACTTCCTAGAACTTCTGGGTAGATTTGACAGATAGTGAATATTGGCATATTCCACCCACCCCCATGGCTATAGAAGATTCATATTGGACAATGGCTGCAGTTCCCATCTTTTCACCAACAGCTCCTTTTCTACAGGGAGGGTAAGGCACATTCAGCTAAAAAGCCTATTTTCCACCCCATGCCAATACCTGCTCCACAGTGTGAAAATTCTTCGTAGAGGAGGAGTGAAGCATAACTCGAAGAGTAATCTTTCCCTTCCCAAAAAGACTGACTTGGATCAAACTATGAAACAATTTATACCCCAAGGCATTTTCATACATAATAGAGCAAGTAACAAATAGGGAGGCGGAATGTAATGCCAATAAAAGCAAATCAGCCATAAGCTTAACCTGGAGATCTTAGAAATACAGAAAGTAAACGATAGCTCAGCTAAAGCCACAGCCATTCCTGGTTGTCAGAAAAATTGTATGCATGTCTAAGGCTGTGCCTTCATGAGTAACAACAGAGGCTGCAACCTGCAGGGGAAATAAACTTTATTGATCTAAACCAACCAACCAAATAATTAAACAAATACACAAACAACAACTCCTGGTTGGAAAAGCAGAGCAAGGGGGCATTCTGTACTGAGTTGCTATAATATGTCATCTAAAATATCAAATTTTCAACAAAAATTATTAAACACTAAAATAAACAGGAAAATGTGACTTATAAAGAAGCAGACAAATGAAAATTCTTTTGAGGAAGACCAAATATGGGATTTGGCAGGCAAAGATGTCAAAACAGCTATTATAAATCTGTTCAAATATCAAAAGAAAATCATATTTGATATGGAGATCTGCTATTGTCTGTCCATACTGGCACAAACCCTAGCGAAGGGCATGGCAAGTATTCGAGTGCTCCTAAACATACCCACATTCCTGAGAGTTAACAAAAGGTGCACTTCCCCTTATCTCCTCCTATGCACCCCAGTAAGTGACTTCAAAAGAATACTTAACTTCCCTGCAGTCTGCGCCCAATTAACTGAGACGTAAATTCCCATTTCCTAGTGGTCACAGGTTTGAATAATATAGTATCAAGGTAACCCTTGTGATTTGTATAACTTTTACAAATATAATAACATGTAACAATGTATGATGTCTTAGGCCCCATAAACTCCCTTTACTCTATGGCAAGCTTGATTAATACTTCTGCTGGTTGTTACTGACAAAAAACTGGCACCAGGAAATGTGGACGATAAAATGCCATTATTGACAAAATGCAGCTGTAACTTAGGTTCTATACAATGCTCAGCTAGTCACATAGTCAATGTATAGGTACCAAGAACCCTGAACTTATAAAAGTGGACTGTAAAACTTAAAGGGGGAGCAGAACCATTTTAAAGAAGACAAAAACCTGGCTTTGCTCCCTGGATTTAAGTTCAGAAATAAGTCTCTTTCTACCAGTTCCCTGTCTCTTTTATTTATTGGTATCAAGGAAGAGCAGCTGAGCATTACTCGGACCATAACATGTTTAAATAATTAAAAGGTCAGAAAAATCTTACACTAAAGAGCTTTAAGCTCTGCTTTTTCTAGAGAGGCACCAAACTACCAGAAGCTGTCTAAGCAATTTTTGTAGGAGCTATGGCAAACAGGCAAAGGTTTATAGTAATCAAGCAAATGCTAAATCAAGAAAAAGACATCTTCAAAATTGGGGGGATAGTTTTGGGACATTTTTCCTTGCCCCTTCCCCAATTCCCCTGCTCCTAGTATGGCAGCACTCTTGGTCTGGATAAGGCAGTAGCCCATTCCCAGTTCTTTATATTGAACCAGAGAAAACAGAGCAAACTTTATTTACAATGTTCTAACCTGTCTGAGGACTTCCTGAAGAACTGATGTCTATTATACCTACCTTGGATCTCAGGTGGGAAAAGCAGCAGGCATTGCACATGAAAGTTGCAGGGAGATGACAGACCTGCAGATGTCTACCAGAGATTACTGGTAGAGGCATACATCAGACCATCTAAGGCCTCAAGGGTGACTTGCTGGGAAAATAAGACATTGAAACATAGTCACTGAGAAAGCCACACAAAGGTCTAGGCAAGATACATACTTAGAAAAGACCCGAGAAGACATTAACTTTTCATCTTTAGATAATCCCTATACTAAGATTAAGCTCAGGTAGTCTGTGAAGGACTACCCCAGGAAGAGCCAATCTGCAAAGACCGGTAGCTGTGGTTGTTTTTCAAATGTCCAATTTTCAACAACAATAAAATGAAGAGGCATACAAAGAAACAAAAAAGCATGGCCCACTTACAGGAATAAGGAAATTGGCAGAAAACGTTAATAAGAAAGCCAGACACTGAGTTTAAGAGAGAGACTTTGAAACAACTTTCATAAATATGCTCAAGCAACTAAGAAAAAACATGAAAAAGAATTAAAAGAAATCAAGGAAATTATATATAAACAATATGAGAATATAAAAAAAGGGACAGAAGATGTATAAAGGAACCAAACAAAATTCTGGAGGTGAAAATACATGAACCAAAATAAAATTTCATTAGAGGGGGAGGACTGTGCAGCAGATTTGAGCAGGCAGAAGAATCAGGGAAGTTGTAAAGATAGGAGAGTTGAAATAGTAGAGTCTGAGGAAAAGAAAAAAAAGAATGAAGAAAAGTGAGCAGAGCCTAAGGGACTTGTGGGATTATTGTATTATGAGCTTTGAAGAAGAGATAAAGTAGTAGAGACTTTATTTGAAGAAATAATGGCTAATGGGGGGAGCGGGGATTGGCAGTTGAGGGAAAGTACCAGGGGAGGGAGAGGCACACCTCATCAACAAGGGTACCTGCATAATCAATGTTTGTATACCTAACCCTGAATTGTTCCCTACATCTTTAAAATAAAAAATAATAAAAAAGAAATAATGACTAAAAGCTCCCAAAATATAAGAAATGACACGAATCCACAAAGCTAAGCTCTGTGGTGTCTAAGTATGATAAATCCAAAGTATGACCAATGCCAAGACATAATCAAACTATCAAAAGATAAAGAAAACCAATCTTAAAATCAGCAAGAGAGAAGTGACACATAAGGGATTTTCAGTAAGATTATAAACTGATTTTTCAGAAGAAACCTTGGAGCCAAGAAAGCAGTGAGAAGTATTTTTTTTTAAAGGCTGTCAATGAACATTCTATATGCAGCAAAACTGGCCTCAAAAATTAGGGAAAAATTAAGACACCCTAAGATAAGCAAAAGTTAAGGGAGTACATTACATTAGATCTGTTCTACAAAAAATGCTAAAGGATACTAGATAGTAACTCAAAGCCAAAAAAATAAATAAACTTATCTGGTAAAAGTAGATATATGGGCAAACAAACTTCATATCCTAGAAAAAAATGGACCAATTCTTAGAAATACAAAAACTATTAAGGCTGAATCAGGAATAAATAGAAAATGTCAATATACCATTAACTAGTAAAAGATTTAATCAGAAATCAAAAATATCCCTACAAAGGAAATATTTGAGCCGTATGATTTCATTTGTGAATTAGTCCCAACATTTAAAGAAGAATGAACACGAGTCCTTCTTTAACTCTTCCAAAATCGAAAAGAAAAAAACACTTCTGTGAATGATAACACGAAGCCAAAATTACCCATAAAACAAAGCCATTAAAACCCACTATAGGTTCAGCCTGTAATCCCAGCACTTTGGGAGGACAAGGTGAGTGGATTGCCTGAGCCCGCAGGTTCGAGATCCACCTGGGCGAGACCTTGTCTCTACAACAAATAAAAAATTAGCCGGGTATGGTAGCGCGCGCCTGTAGTTCCAGCTACTTGGAAGGCTGAGGCGGAAGGATCACCGGAGCCCAGCAGGTCGAGGCTGCGGTGGCCGGGAGAGTGCCACTGCACTCAAGTCTGGGTGACAGAGTGAGACTCCAACTCAAAAAACAAAACAAAACAAAACACACACACACACAGACACACACACAGACACACACACACACACTACAAAGAAAGAAAAATAAATCTAATATATTTTATCAACACTGATGCAAGAATGCTCAACAAAGTACCAGCACATCAAAATCAGCATAATAAAAGCATTATATTCTGTGACGAAGTAGGATGTATTCTTGCAATGTAAGGATGATTCATCATATAAAAGTCAATAAATATGATTCATTACATTAACAGAATGAATTAAAAACACACATGATCATCTAAACTGATACAAAACAATTATTTGAAAAGCTAAAGAGAGACATCAGCAATATAGTGGAATAAGAGGTTCCAGCTCTAATCCCTCTATAAAAGCACCGATTTTGGCAAATACCCACAGATGAGCATAACTTTGTGGGAATCAGAGTCTAGATGAGGTTCCAGCATTGCAGTGGAGCAAAAAATCTGAGTGAATACATTAAAGAGGGTAAAAAATGTAGTTTCAATTTACTTATGTCATCTCTCTGCCACGATGGCACAGCTCAATGCCAAGAGACCACTCCTGCCAACCTATAGTTTCTTCCATGGATAAAAACTAGAATGAAGTGAACAGCTAACTTCCTTAGCCTTGTGAGACACTGCCCAGAGGGCCCACTTCTCTTTCTGCCCACCTTGAACACTGAGGAGATGTACATGGCTAAGTTGCCAGGGGACAGAAGCAGAAAGAAGGGGAGAGTACAGCAACCAGTGTGTGGTTCCAAACAGTGGCTGTAGATCTTTCTAAACTGCCTGTAAACTCTACAACAAGGTTAACCCAAGAAATATGGAATAAGACTTGCCAAAGGACCCCTTAATTAGCCAACGTGAGCCCCACATACTGCATGCACCACACAACCACCCTGTGGATGGTGCCCCACATATCCCTAAATGCAGCCTGTCTGAACTCCCACAAACAGTACATGAATCTCAATAGCAGGCGCATATCTTAACAGCTGGTTTGATTCTACTGGATTGGGAGAAGATATACAACCTTGAACATGTTGGGCACTGCCCTAGGAAAAAGAAACAGGAGGCCCAGCAATAGGTCTGGATTTTCAAGATAGAGAAAAGGCACCCAATCCAAGATTTGCTCTCTCAAACAATTCAACACGAATAAAACATCCCCATCAAAAAGTAGGTAAACAACATGAACAGACACTACTCGAAAGTAGTCACACAAGCGGCCAACAAACATATGAAAAAATGCTCAACATCACTAACCAGAGAAGTGCAAATTAAAACCACAATGAGGAAGCATCGCGACAGTTTCAGGAGAGAGCAGATTGGCTCCGAGCGGCCGTTCCGACCGTAGTCATGGCGGCGGCCTGTGCTGCTGCGGCCGAGGGTGCTGAGGAGCCCGCCCCGGAGACTGAGCCGCTGGCCGTGGCCCGGAAGCGGAGCAGCCGCTTTTTGAGCGGCCTGGAGCTGGTGAAGCAGGGCGCCGAGGCTCGCGTGTTCCGCGGCCGCTTTCAGGGCCGCGCGGCGGTGTTGAAGCACCGATTCCCCAAGGGCTACCGACATCCGGCGCTGGAGGCGCGGCTCCGCTCGCGGTGGACAGTGCAAGAGGCCCATCTCTACGGTGCTCTGCTGCCGCCGCGCGGGAATATCTGCCTCCGTTGTCTTTTTGTGGACTATGCTTCCAACTGTTTATATATGGAAGAAATCGAAGGCTCCGGTGACTGTTGGAGATTACATTTAGTCCACCTTGGAGACTAAAAAAACCCCAGTCTCTCCAGCTTAGCAAAACAGTTGGGCAGGTTTTGGCTCAAATGCACGATGAAGAGCTCACTACCGCGACCTCACCACCTCCAACATGATTCTGAAGCCCCCGCTGGCACAGCTTTCGGGCTGAGCTTCATTTCAGCATTGCCGGAGGATAAGGGCGTGGACCTCTATGTCCTGGAGAAGGCCTTCCTCAGCACCCATCCCAACACCAAAGTGGTGTTTTCAGCCTTTCTGGAGAGCTACTCCACCTCCTCCAAGAAGGCCAGGCCACTGCTAA
This sequence comes from Carlito syrichta, assembly GCF_000164805.1. Taxonomy (NCBI): domain Eukaryota; kingdom Metazoa; phylum Chordata; class Mammalia; order Primates; family Tarsiidae; genus Carlito; species Carlito syrichta. The sequence continues at coordinate 82,741 of NW_007259659.1, read as the reverse complement.
AAACGCTAGAGGAGGTGCGCCTGCGAGGAAGAAACAGGTCCATGGTTGGGTAGGAGAGTGTGGTAGCTGCATGGTTGATGCTTTTTCAAAGAAGATTTGAAGGAATGCTATGTATATGAGATTCGATCTACGTAAAGGTGTCCTGATCACACTTGGTGAGAGTCATTACCTGCAGGTCACCGCTGTCAGGGCTGACCATGCATGGAAGACATGTTCTCGGAAGACTGGGTGTCTAACCTCAGTCATGGCCAGGCTCTCTCCCAGCTTGTGACATGAGTGCCTCATGAACGTGGGTTTGGCATTGAGTGATATAACGAGAACATTATTCTCTTCAGTCCTGGTGAGGCAAGGCAAAGTCTCAGTTGGTGATGGTGTTTTGTCAGCCTCTAACCCAGGGTATTTTTGTTGCATGTATGATATATTCATCTTGAAACCAGTTTGTGAGATACAACCAGCATTTAAAAAATGAAAGAATCACAGACTAGAAAATATCAGTGTATTGTTTTATAAAACTTGTTTCAAATGTATATATTGACAAGGGTATGTACTGGGTTTTGTTGTAAAATATATTTATCTTTGAGGGTTGATTAAAAGATGAAAAATTAGCTTAACTTCAATTTTTCTTTTATAGAAAAGCAGGCTTGTAGCTTTCAACTGAAATTGATGTAACATTGTTTTATTTTTTATTGTTGTTTTTATGGTTATCTTCTAACTAAGGCAAGTGATAATAAAGTTTAAGTTTCTGTGGATAAAAAAAAAATAAAACCACAATGAGATCTCATCTTACACCAGTCTGAATGGCTATTATTAAAAAGTCAAAGAACAGTAGATGCTGGTGCAAATGCAGAGAAAAAGAAACACTTATTCACTGCTGGTGGGATTCTAAACTAGTTCAACCTCTGAAAATAGTGTGGCAATTTCTCAAAGAGCAAAAAATATAACTGCCATTCAACCCAGTAATCCATTATTAAGTATGTACTCAAAGGAAAGGAAATAGTACATTAAAAAATGCCTGTACTTGTATGTTCATTATAGCACTATTCACAATAGCAAAATCATAAATCCAACCTAAGTACCAATTAACAATTGGATGGATAAAAAATGTGGTACACATACACTATGGAATATTATGCAGACATAAAAATAATGAAAATAAAAAATAATGAAAATAAAAAATAATGAAATCATGTTCTATGTAGCAACAAGAATGGAGCTAGAGAATATTTTCCTAAGTGAACTCAGAAACAGAAAAACAAACACTGCATGTTCTCACTTACACATGGGAGCTACATAACCAAAAAATGGAAATAATAGACAATGGAGACACTAAAAAGGGAAAGATGGGGAGGGGAGTTAGGATTCAGTAATTACCTATTGGGTCCAATTTTAAGAATGGGTCACTTGAAGTCCAATCCCCACCAGTACACAGTATTTCCATGTAACAAACATGCATTTGTACACCTGAATCTAAAATTTGAAAAAATAAAAACAACTTAATTTTATACCTCAAGTAACTAGTAAGAAAAGAACAAAGTAAGCCCAAAGTTAGGAGAATTAAGGACAAAATAGAGATTGGAGGAGAAATAAATGAAAGAGAAAATAGAAAAAATAATTTAAGAAAATTAACAAATCTTTTTCTAGATTAACCAAGAAAAAAGAGAAGAATCAAATAAATAAAATCAGAAATGAAGGATGAGATATTACAACTGATAACCCAGAAATACAAAGGATCATAAGACACGATCATGAGCAATTTTATGGCAACAAATTGCATAGCCTAGAATAAATAAATTCCTAGAGAATTACATCAAGAAACATACAAAAACTGAACCATGAATAAATACAAAATATGAATAGAACAAAATGGAGTAAGAAGATTGGATCAGTAATCAAACATCTCTCACCAAAGAATAGCACAGTATCAGATGGTTTCATGGGTGAATTTTACAAAGCACTGAAAAAGAATGTTAGTCCTTCTCAAACTTAAAAAAAAATTGAATAGGAAGGAAAAATTCCAATTCTATAAGGCCTGCATTACCCTGATATTCAAACAGGCAAGGACACAAGAAAATTACAGGCCAATATCCCTGATGCACATAGATGCAAAAATCTTGAACACAATGCTAGCAAATCAAATTTAACAGCACACTGAAAGAATCACCACTGTTGAGTGGGATATATCTCTGGAATGCAAGAATGGTTCAACACACTCTATTGGCCTGTAATATACCATATTAGCAGAATGAAGGATAAAAATCATATTATCATCTCAATACACACAGAAACAACATTAACAAAATTTAATAACTTTTCATGATAAAAACTCTCAATAAATTACTAAAAAAAATCCTCAATATAATAAAGGTTATATATGTCAAGCCCACAGCTAACATATGCAATGGTGAAAAGCTGAGGAATAAGACAATGATACCCACTCTTGCCACTTCTATTCAATCTAGTACTGGAATACCTAGACAGTGCAATTAGGCAGCAAACAGAAATAAAGGCAACAAAATCAGAAAGGTAAAGGCGAAATTGTCTCTGTTTGCTGATGTAATGATCTTATATATAAAAAACCCTAAACACTCCACCAAAAATTGTTAGCACTGATAAACAGATTCAATAAAGAGTCAGAATACAAAATCAACATACAAAAATAAGTTGTGTTTCTACTCAGTACACACAAACTATCCAAAAGAGGAATTCAGAAAACAATTCAATTTATAATAGCTACCAAAAAAAAAATTAAGCATAAACTTAACCAAGGAAGTGAAAGATCTGTAATACCGAAAAGTATAAAACATTGAAGATAGAAACTGAAGACACAAATAAATGTAAAAATAAAATATCCCATTCATGCTGGAAGAATTTATAATGTTAAAATATTCATCCTATTCAAAGCAATCTATAGATTTAATGCAATTTCTATGGAAATTTCAAAGGCATTTTAAACAGAAATAGAAAAAAAAAAACCCTCTAAAATTCACATGGAACCACAAAAGACACCAGACAGCCAAAGGAATCCTGAAAATGAAGAACAAAGCAGGAAGCCCAACTCTTCCTGATTTCAATCTATATTTTAAAGCTGTAATAATAAAGTATAATGGTACTGGAATAAAAACAAGCAAATAGACAAAACAGTACAGAGAGCTCAGAAATAAATCCAAGCATAGATGGTCAAGTAATTTTCAAAAAGGTGGCCAAGTATATACAATGGAAAAATTATAATATCTTCAATTAATACTGTTAGGAAACTGGATATCTACTTGCAAAAGAATAAAACTGGAACCTTAATTTATAACACACAAAGATTAACTCAGAATGAATTAAAGACTTAAACATAATAAGACTTGCAAATGTAAAACTCCTAGAAGAAAACATAGGGAATAAGCTCATTAGCATTGCTCTTGACAGTGATTTTTTTTTTTTTTTGAGTTGGAGTCTCACTCTGTCGCCCAGACTGGAGTGCAGTGGCCGCTCCCAGCCACCGCAGCCTCAACCTGCTGGGCTCCGGGTGATCCTTCCGCCTCAGCCTTCTGAGTAGCCGGAATTACAGGCATGCGCTACCACACCTGGCTGATTTTTTGATTTATCGTAGAGATGAGGTCTCGCTGCCCAGGCGGGTCTTGAACCCGCGGGCTCAGGCAATCCACTCACCTCAGCCTCCCAAAGGTGCGGGATTACAGGCTGAGCACCGAACCCGGCTGACAGTGATTTTTAAAAATGTGACAACAAAAGCACAGGCAACAAAAACAAAAATAAGTCAGACAACATCAAACTAAAAAGCTTCTGCACAGCCAAGGAGACAATCAACAAAATGTAAAGGCAACTTACAGAATCTGAGAATATATTTGTAAGCCATATATCTGATATGAGGTTAACAGCCAAAATATATAAGAAGCTCATACAAGGGAACAGAAAGAAATCCCAATTAAAAAAATGAACAAAGGACCTGAATAGATATTTTTCCAAAGAAGACACACAAATGCCCAAATGATCTATGAAAAGGATATCACTTGACACCTGCTAGGATGCCTATTATTAAAAAAACAATAAAAAGACATTAAAAAGCAAGAAGTATTGGTGATTACATAGAGAAAAGAGAACACATACTCTGTTGGTGGTACATAAAACACATAGCAGCATCTGATCGTACAGTATGGAAGTTTCCCAAAAATTAAAAATAAATCTACTACCAGATCCAACAATCCTTCTCAGTATATAATCAAAGGAATTTAAATCAGGATCTTTAAGATATATCTGTACTCACATGTTCACTGCACCTATAGCCAAGATACAGAAACAAATGTCCATTGACAGATGAAAGGATAGAGAAATTGTGATATATACAGACAATAGTATATAATTCAGTAGGCAAAACATAGAAAAATATGCCATTCACGATAACATGCAGAGACCTATAGAATAGTATGTTAAGTGAAGTAATCCAGACATATGAAGACAAATAATATATATCACTTATAAGTGGAATCTAAAATAGCCAAACTCAGAAACATAGAGTAGAATGTGGTTACTAGGGTTGAGGGGAGAGGGATATAAGTAATTAATTATTAAAGAGTATAAAGCAGTTATGAAGGAGAAATAAATTCTGGGGATCTACTATGCAATATGGTGCCTGGTAGCTAATCATACTGTAGTGTATACTTAAAACTGCTAAAGGGGTAGTTCTTATATGAAGTATTCTTACAATAAAAATTCAATAATAATAATGGTAGTAGGAAGAAACTTTGGGAGGTGATGGATAAGTTTGTTGCTTTGATGGTGGTGATAGTTTCCAGGGTATATATTTATCCCCAACCCACTAAGATGTATACAATAAATATATACACTGAAATTGACTCTAGGTTTATGTCCCTCCTCAAATTCATATGTTGAATATGAATAAAATAATAAAGTGGTGATATTAGGAAGTGGGGCTATTGTAAGATAGTTAGATCATGGGATTAGTTATAAAAGAAACCCCCACAGAGAGCTAGCTAGCCTCTTCTACCATGTGAGGACACAACGAGTAGGCTCTACCTACAAACTCGAGAGTAGGTCCTCACCAGACATCAACTTTGACAATGCTTTAATCATGGCACTGAACTGTGAAAAATAAATTTGTGTTGTTTATAAGCTACCCAGTTTATGGTGTTTTGTTATAGCAACCTGAACAGACTACGATATATAGTTATTTAGACGTCAACCATACATCAATAAGGTCATTCACATTTTTTAAAAAAGGAAAATTCAACACTTAAAATAAAAACTAAAAACACTGAATAGAGGGGTTTCAAGATAGCTGACTAGTGGCAATTGGTACTCATCCCCCAACAAAGAAAACAAAAATATGAGTAGATAATCACACATTCAATAGATTATTACAGAAAGAATACTATATTTAACAGAGAAGTGACATAAAATATTTAGAGCAAGGGAGGGGAGGAAAGTGAGACAGCCTGCTCAGCTAGAATAAGCTGGAAGAGGCTCCCCAATGTGAGGAATAAGTGAGATACCCCCAGTGATCCACAGTCCCACTGCAGACTGCTGTAATTACAGCATGGGAGAGCCCTCTAGACCCTCAAGACCCTTGTGGGCCTCAAGACACAGGGCCTGCCTGGAAACCATAAGAAAACATTGTTTCCGAGAGGGAGTTCACGCTGGGTTGCACACATCCCCCAAGCCCTAATGGTACCAGCTATCAGCAAGGTACCATACTGAGAGCCTAGGCTCCACTAGATTGCATCCTCTCCAGGGGTCCAATGGCCCCAGCATCTCTCCCCATCCTTAGAGCTTTACTGACATTCCATACCTGCAGCTACCATTGCTACTGGCTACTGCCACCAGGACTGAAGCCTGAACCATTGGCAAAGACTCTGCTGCCGATAGCGGCAAACCTGCCACACGTTTTCACATACCCAGAGGAAAAATCCCCCAACCTGCAGCTGCATCTGCAGGCTGCCACTGCCAGGGCAAAAAGCAAAAGCAAAATGCATGCTCCCCAGCCACCTGCATACAGTTGCTTACATGGAAAACAACCCTGTACTCCACAGTAGCAGGGCCCCAGGGCAACCATTGCTGTCCCAATCCACACATTCCACAAGAGACCTGGATATTATCCTGTCCCTGCCTACCAGAGTCAGCACCCGCAAGTACTACCGGGGAACCTGTGAACAGGTATGTCCAGCCTAGCCCTGCTGCCTGCAAGTGCCCAAGACCATCATCCAAGTATCTGGGAACCACCCAGCCCAGTCCACCACCATTGGCACCTGAAAACATTTTAGGGAGCTGAAGTCAGGGCCACCCAATCTGGCACTAGCACCATAACTGGTACCCAACTGTACATGCCACCTGCAGGTCTAGGAGCTTATCTTCCTAGCCTGACGCAGGCCCCACCAACACCAGTACTGACTGCTTGGGAATCAGAGGACTGTCCTGCCACTGCTACTGTCATCATCCTTGTCATGCCCACTGCCCAGGGGCCTGAGATCTTTTCCACATCCCCAGCCCACCATTGTCACTACCAGCACTACAGCATGCTTGCTGAAGGCCCAAGAATCAGCCTGCCTCGACTCGTGAACACTGATGCCAGCATATGCCACCCTGGGGCTCAAGGACAGGTATGCTTGGCCCACTGCTGCTAGCATTCAGGACTGAAAAGGTTCACTTGGCATCCTCATCTCCAGCAAAATTTCAACTTCACCACAGCCTCCACTAACAACCACATCCTAAGCCACTCAGGAAACCTGACACCACTGATGCTGCTTACAGCTAAATTAATCATGGAGACTAGACTACTGTATGCTCCCAAATATCAAAGTCAAAGTGACCCAACCAGCAGCACAAAAACATCTTCAGGGAAAGTCCTCCCCTACAAAAGAAAATTAGGAAAAAACTGGAAAAAGCAACTGTTACACAAAATACACAGATATCGATATAAGAACACAAGAGACTTGTTAGAATCTTGTTTAGAATTTTTGCATCTATGTTCATTAGGGAAATCAGCCTGTAGTTCTTTTTCTTTGTTGGGTCTTTACCCAGTATGAGTATCAATGTGATAACTTTATAAAATGATTTGGGGAATGTTCCATCTTTCTTGATTGTCTGGAATACTTTCAACAGAATTGGTATCAGTTCTTCCTTGTGTGTTTTGTAGAATTCCACTGGAAAGTCATCTGGTCCCGAAGTTTTTTCTTTGTAGGTAGTTTTCTTATGATGGAGCCAATTTCCTGGTTAGTTATTGGTCTATATAGGGTCTGAATTTCTTCTTGTTTCAACCTTGGGAGGTTGTGCAATGCCAGAAAGTCCTTCATTTCATTTAGATTTTCAAGTTTGTTTCCATACAGGTGTGCAAAGTAAACTGATAATCTTTTGTATTTCTTTGGGGTCAGTTCTGACTTGATCTTTTGCATTTCTGATTGTATTTGGGCTTTTGCTTTTGCTTGGTCAATTTGGCTAGGGGCCACTCAATCTTGTTTATCCTTTAAAAGAGCCAGCTTTGTGTTTCACTGATTTTTTTCTATGGTATTTTTGTATTCTATATCCTGCATCTGGGCTTTTGCTTTTGTGATCTGGATTCTTCTGCTGAAGTTAGGGTTTTGGTGATCTTGTTTTTCCAGCTCCCTTAGGTGATTTGTTAGACTGTTAATTTGTGATCTTTCCATTTTCTTGATGTGTGCTCACAGAGATAAGAATTCACCTCTCAGTACTGATTTCATGGCATTCCAGAGGTTTTGGTAAGATGTTTCTTTATTTTTATTTTCCAGGATTCTTTTAATTTCTGTGTTGACTCAGGAATCATTCAGCACCATGCTGCTTCGTTTCCATGTCTTTGTGGGTTTTGGGGGAATTTTGTTGGTGTTGATATTTATTTTTATTCCATTGTGGTCTGAGAAAGTACATGGCAGTATTTCAATCTTATGAAATTTGCTAATGTTTGGTCAATGGCTGAGGATGTAGTTGATCTTGGAGTATGTTCCATGTGGTGATGAGTAGAATGTATATTCTGTGGCTGTTGGGTGGAATATTCTGTAGGTATTTACTTTTTTTTTAAGATTAGAAAATATAGTTTATTTAGAAAGCAAATTAGGAAGAGAAAGGAGATTCACCTTCCCAAGGGGAGGGGACCAATGCTTAGGAAAACATAGCCTGGCCATAGTTCAAAGAACACATGGGCAGACCACAGCTTAGCAAAACAATGGCTAGAAAGTAAATTAGAGAGAAAGAGAGGAGATTCACCTCTCCAAGGTAGGAGAGGGGGCCAAAGCTTACAAAACCTGGAGGTGGCCATAGCTCAAAGAGCACATGGCCACACCAGAGTCTAGTAAAGCAATGGCCTGTAGGTATCTATTAAGTTTATTTGGTCAGGCGTCAAGTTGAGGTTCTGGATCTATTTTGTTGATTTTTTGCCTTGGTGATCTATCTAGGGATGTTATTAGGGTATTTAAGTCCCCAGTTATGACAGTCTTAGAGTCAATGTCCTTTTTTCATTTACTTAGTAGCTGCTTTATAAATGCTGGTGCTCCTGTGTTGGGTGCATATACGTTTAGGGTGGATTTTTCTTGTTGATGGATTGAACCTTTTATCATTATGTAGTGCCCCTCTGTGTGTTTTTAAATTTTTGATAGCTTAAAGGCTGCTTTGTCTGATAAAGATCATGACTCCTGCATTCTTTTGTAATTCATTTGTCTAAAAATTTGTTTTCTATCCTCTAACTTTAAGTCTGTGAATGTCCTTTGTGGTGAGATGTGTTTCTTGGAGGCAGCAAAATGTTAGGTCATTTTTAAAAAATCCAGTTTGCCATTCTATGACTTTTCAGTGGTGCATTTAGTCCATTCATGTTCAGGCTGGTTATTGAAATGTGAGAGTTTGTCCCTGTCATAATGCTCCTATAAATCTGTTTTGTTTAGCTTCTGTGTTAATACATATGTGTGCTTTTGTTTTTATGTGTGTGATATGTTCTACTGTTTCTGTGTTTGTGATCTTGTGAAGTATATGGTCTTTATTTTATTTTTTCTTCTGTGTACAGCACCTTTCTAAGTGTCCCCTGTAGAGCTGGTCTGGAGGCAGTATATTCTCTTAGGGATTGGATGTCTCGGAAGGATTTTAATTCTCTATCACTGATGAAGCTAAGCTTGGCTGGGTAGGAAATTCTTGATTGAAATTGTTTATCCTTGAGAACATTAAAGGTTGGGGTCCAATCCCTTCTGGTGTGTACTGTTTCTACAGATAAGTCTACAGCAATTCTGATTGGTCTCCCCTGGTAGGTAGTGTGACCTTTTCCCCTTGTTGCTGTTAGGATTTTTTCTTTTATACCTACTTTGTGTAGGCAGATCACTATGTGTCTAGGTGTTGGTCTTCTCATAAGAGGTCTTGCAGGGGTTCTCTGAACCTCTTGTACTTATATAGTTGTCTATCTGGCCAGAGGAGAAAATTTGTCTTGAATGGTCTCATGGAATTTTTGTTCCAAGGTATTTTCCATTTCTTTTTCTACTTCAGGTATGCTGATCAGGTGTAGGTTTGGTTTCTTGATAAAATCACACATGTCTTGGAGAGTTTCTGCTTTCTTCTTAAGTTTTCTTTCTATATTTTTAATAGATTGGCTTAACTACATATTTTGGCCTTCCAGCTCTGAGATTCTTTCTTCTGCTTGGTCCACTTGGCTTCCCATGCCTGTCAGTTTGTTATTTATTTCTCAGATGGAGTTCTTTATTTTTGCTTTTTCTAAATACACTTTCTTGAATCTGTCCAAATTCATTGCAATTTCATTTAGTTTTAGCCCTTGCATTTCTTGGTTTTTACTTATTCTATTCAATGATCTCTCGTTCTCAAAGACAGTCATTTTATGTGCCCCAGTAACTGTTCTTTCAGGCACTGACACTTTTCTGGGACTCTGGAGGTTTCCAGTTATTTTTTGTTGGCTTTTCTTCATTTGTAGCAGTTATCTTACCTTTCTCTTTAATTCCATTGCTCAGTGGGAAATGGGGAAGCAATCACTTCTGCTATTTGTTCTACCGTTTTTCCTCCCCTTAGCCAGAGCTCCAGGTTTGTTCAATTATAAAATAGGGTCGGGGTGGGGTGTTGTGATATGTCTTTACAATTTTGAGCACTTACTAAGGGGTGAGGGAGGGGCCACAAGGATTCAGAACCTACTGGTGGTTCATAATGCTTGCTATTTGGTGAATGGTCTAGCTGGGACTTGCTCTACATCTTCACACAATGTGATTTTATAGCAGGTATGCTTGCGTAACCCCCGAGTCCAAGACAGGAAATAAAAGGGAAAAGAGAGGGAAGAAGGAGAGAAAAAAGAAAAAACCAATCAACCAACAAAAACAAAACAAACAAACAAACAAAAAGCCAAAACCACATAGAAAGAACAAAGAGAGAGAACTAGAAGGAGCAAAGAAAAGAGAAAACCAACCAACAACCAAACACTGCAAACAAACAAGACAAACAAACAAATCAAAACCAAAAAAACCCACTGATAAAGAGTTCTCAGCTTTAGTATATCTCTTTGAGAGGGGCAGGCTCTGTCTTATGGAGGGTTCTGCAACTGCAGGTCTATTATTGCAGGTTTCCTCTTGGCTTCTGAAACTTAAGATGCTAGAATCTTCACCCTCTTCAGCCTGTGATTGATAGCCAGTGCACGCCCATGGGAAGGTGAAGGGATGGGACAACTTGACTCAGAGTCTCTCAGGCTCTCCCTTCCTTCCTCTCCCAGTGTGGTCACAGCTTCCAGGGCATTCAGTTCACAGTGGGGGAAAGGGCTTCTGGCCTCTGCCCTGTCTTCCCAATCCCTTTCACTTGTTGCTAGGGGTGAGGGGGATCAGTTAGGCACTCACGAGCCTCCTTCTTGGTTAGACCCACTGTATGCATCTACTTTCCAGCAGCCAGCTCAGGGTGGTGGGGGTAGATTGTCTGAGGCTCTGCATCTGTTATTACCCACCAGGGCTTGTACCCTGAGAGCAATGCTCTCTGAGGTCACAAGGAGCAGCCTCCATGCAAGGCAGAGATCATTCCCTGGTCTCAAGATGCAGGTCTACTGTTCCACAGAGGCCACCTTGAAACACTTCTCTGCCCAAGCTTTTGAGTGACCATTCAGTTTTTATACAGGTTGCTGTTCCTGCCAGAAATGGGGTCGGGAGAGAAAGCACCCTCCCCAGCAAGTACCACAGTCTATGGCTCTCAAGTTCCAGTGGCAGGGCCCTGCAGCCCAGCCTGGTGCTGGAGGTGGTGGCAGCAAGTCTAGGCTCAGGGTGACTCACTGCTTCCTCAGTGTTCTGCCTCTGGCTCCCTCCCAGCACTCCCTCTGGAGCCCTTGCTGCCAGCATCTGATCTGGCACTGCAGTGGTGGCAGCAGCAATTGCTCTGATGGCTTCTTGCTGGGAAAAGCTCTGCTGATTTTAGAAAATGGTGCTCAGCTTCTGTGTTCTGGGAAGCACTAGAGTCCAAGCAGAGCAGCTGCGGCACTGCCGGCTTCATTGGCTACTCAAGAATCCTGGCTACTTCTCCTCGAGTCCCCACTCAGTCAGCCCCTCACACACCCACTTACACACAGACACACATGCAGAATTGCCTACAGATTAACTGACACACACAAGGACTTGTGCAGTCCAACTAGCTATGCCACCATCTTCCCAGCACCACCCTACAGCCAACTGATTTCCCACAAATACATCAAGAATACACATTAAGGAAAGATACCTTATTCAACAAATGGTGCTAAAAATATTGAACTGCCATATGCAGAAGAATGAAACTGGACTCCTATCTTTCACCATATACAAAATAAACTCAAGATGAATTAAAGACTTAAACATATGACCCCAAACAATAAAACCAATAGAAAAAAAATACTGAAAAAAACTTTATGACACTGATCTAGGCAAAAATTTTATCTAGGTGACAAAAAATAAAAATGACACTTTATTAAATAAAAAAATATTTTACACATCAACAGACTGCAGGACAACCTGTTTAATGAGATAAATATTTGCAAACTATTCATTTGACAAGGAATTAAAACCTAGAAAATACAAAAAACTCAACAAAACAGTAAAAAAACAAAAACAAAAAACCAACAAATAAACCCATTAAACAGTGGATAAAGGACATGAATGGACATTTCTCCAAAGAATACATATAAATGGCCAACAGGTATATTTTAGAAATGGTCGACATTATTAATCATGAAGGAAATGTAAATTAAAACACAATGAGATATTATCTCACCTCAGTTAGATTGGCTATTATTAAAAAGAGAAAAAGTAACGTTTATAAGGATGTGAAGAAAAGGGAACTCTTTTATATTGTTAGTGGAAATGTAAGTTGGTACAGTCACTATGGAAGACAGCATGGAGTTTTCTCAAAAAACAAAAAATAGAACTAGTACATGATCTTGCAATCACAATATTGGGTATTTATGCAAAGCAACATAAATCAGTATATTAAAGAAATACCTTTACTCCTATGTTTGTTGCAGCACTATTCACAATAACAAAGATGGGGAATCAACCTAAGTAGCCATCAACAGATGAATGGATAAAGAAAATATAGTATATATGCACAATGTAATACTATTTGACCATAAAAAAATGAAATCATATCATTTCTAGCAACATAGATGGAATTGGAGTTCATTATGTTAACTGAAATAAGCTAGGCACAGAATGACAAATATATGGGAGCTAAAAACATGGATCTAATGAAGGTAAAGAGTAGAATGATAGCTACCAGAAGTCTGAAAAGGTGTGTAGTTGGTGCAGGAAATAAAGAGATGTTGTTTAATGGGTACCAACTTGCAGTTAAATGAAGAAATAAGTTCTAATATGTGATAGCAGGAGTAGAGTGACTGCAGTTAACAACAATGTATTTCACATTTCAAAATAGCTAGAAGAGAGGACTTTAAATGTTTCCAAAACATAGAAATGGTAAACACTTGAGATGACGGATGCTTGCTAAACTAGGCTTGGTCATTGTGCAGCTATATACATTATAAAATATCAAATGTACCCTCTACATATGTATAGTTATTATGTCTCAATTAAAAAGAGGCTGAGGCAGGAGGATAATTTGAGGCCAGAATTTCAAGTCCAACCTGGGCAAGTAGGGAGACTTTGTCTCTAGAACAATTTTAACAAATTTTCCAGGCATGGTAGTACATGTCTGTTGATCTAGCTACTTGGAAGGCTAAGGAAGGAGGATCACTTAAGTTCAGGATTTTGAGGCTGCAGTGAGCTATGACTGTACCACTATATGACAGAACAAGACCTTGTCTATAAAACAAACCCCAAAACCGCAAAACATTGAACATTAAAAAACGTAAACTTATTCAATAATAAGGGCCATATATGAAAAAACACAGATAATATAATAAATGGTGACGGACTGAAAGGATTTTGTCTGAGAGACAAGAAAATGATGCTTGCTTTTACCATTTCTATTAAACTTAGCACTGGAATTTAGACAGAGCAAAAAGAAAAAAAAAAAAAGAGAAAGATAGAAAAGAAAAGGTGTCCAGATTGGAAAAGAAGTAAAATTATCTCTGTTCGTAGATGATGTGATCATATATATAGAAAACTCTAAAGAATCCACAAAAGATTTGTTATTTGTAACAAATGAATTTAGCAATGTTGCAAGATCCAAATTGACTATACAAAAATCAGTTATGTTTTTTTATAATAACCATAAACAATCTGATAGAAATTAAGAAACTGTATAACAGCATCAAAATGAATAAAATACTTAGGATTAAAACTAACCAGAGGCAGCTGGGCTCGGTGGCTCAGGCTGTAATCCCGCACCTTTGGGAGGCTGAGGTGAGTGGATTGCCTGAGCCTGCGGGTTTGAGACCGCCTGGACAGCAAGACCTCATCTCTACAATAAAAAAAAAAAAAAAAATTCAGCCGGGCATGGTAGCTCATGCCTGTAATTCTGGCTACTTGGAAGGCTGAAGCGGAAGGATCGCCGGAGCCCAGCAGGTCGAGGCTGTGGTGGCCGGGAGTGGCCACTGCACTCTAGTCTGGGTGACAGAGTGAGACTCCAACTCAAAAAAAAAAAAAAATTTAACCAGAGGCAAAACACTTGTACACAAAAAACTATAAAACATCACTGAAGGAAATTACAGAAGAGTTTTGTGTTCCATTTGACTGAAATTTTGTTTCCCTTTCTCTTACTTTGAATCTGTGAGTGTCCTTTCTGATGAGATGAGTCTCTTGGAGACAATATATTGTTGCCTCATGATATTTTATCCATTTTGCCATTCTATGTCTTTCCAGTCCATTCATATTCTGGGTAATTATTGAAATGTGAGAGCTTATCCCTGTCATGAGGTTCTTAAAGAGTTTGTTGTCATTGTTGCTGTTTGTTTTCTTTCTTTTGATTTTTGGGCTGATTCATGTATGTTTTCAATATTTTTCCTGCATTCTTGTGAAGGGAGTTGTTGTTCTTTTTTTCCTTTCTTCTGTGTTTAATACTTTCTTAAGCATTTCTGGTAGAGCTCATCTGGAGGCAGCATAGCTCTTAGGGACTGAATGTCTGGGAAAGATATTAATTCTCCATCACTGATGAAGCTTAGCTTAGCTGGGTAGGTAATTCTTGGTTGAAATTGTTAATCTTTGAGAACTTTGAAGATTGGGCTCCACGCGCTCCTTGCTTGAAGTGTTTCTGTGGATAAGTCTCCTGCTATTCTAATTGGTCTTCCCCTATAGGTAGCCTGACCTTTTTCTCTTGCTGCCTTTAGGATTTTTTTTTTATACCTCCTTTGTGTAGGCAAATTACTATGTGTCTAGGAGTTGGTCTACTCATTTGTCATCTTGCAGGAGTTCTCTGAATCTCTTGTGCTTGAATGGTTGCATCACTGATGAGATGAGGGAAGTTTTCTTGAATAATTTCATGGAATGTTTGTTCCAGGGTGGTCTCTGTCTCTCCTTCTGACTCAGGAAGTTCAATTAGTCTTAGGTTCAGCCTCTTGAAATAACTGCTCATCTCTTGGAGTTTTGCTGTTTTTTAAAGCTTTTCTACGTTTTTGACAGTTTGGGTTAATTCCACAGTTTGGTCCTCAAGCGCTGAGATTCTTTCTTCTGTTTGGCTAATTCTGCTTTCCATGTGTATCAGTTTGTTATTTATTTCATTCACCATATTCTTTATTGCTGTTATTTCAGTTATTAACTCCTTCATTTTTTTCCTCTTGTCTCTCCTCGATTGTGTTTATTCTATTAACGTCCTGATATCTGAGTTTGTGGTTTGAGACCAGTCATTCTGGGGGCTCTTCATTGTTTGTGTTCTGAAGTCTGTATTCTCAGTGGTGGACCTACCAGGGCTCTGTGTGAGATTCATATTCTTCTTTTGGTTTTTCTTCATTTGTGTAGATTCTTCTCTCTCCTTTTTTTCCCTCTTATTTAATTCTGTTGCTCAGGGATGGTAGAGGGTCGCTTTTACTTCTGTTTGCTCAATCTCCTCTTCTTCCATGTGTGGATCCTGTGTTTGTTCAATTCTGAAGGTGGATTGTGGGTGGGAGGCTGTACTTTTTGAAGTTGTGATATTTAATTGAAGGGGAAGCTGTGATTCAGAAACTATCTGCAGATCCCAGTATCCGCTGACAGGTGTGTGGGTCCCCTGGAACCCACTTCCCACCATCTTACAATCTGTCCACGTACTGGGGGTATATATTTGCCCCCTGAAAGCAAAATGAGGTAAGAAAAAGGAAAAGAATGGAAAAAGAAAGGAGGGGGATGACAAGAAGGTGGAGAGAAGAGTAAGAGGGAAAACAGACAAGCATACCAACTAACAAATGAAAAGAGACAAAAACAAATACAGAGAAGATAAAAAACTAAAACAAACACACTATTATACAAATATAGAAACTGACAAAACCCCCCCGCTGATGTACTCTCCCTCAAAAATACAAGCACACAAAAAGTCTAAAAAAAGCAATAAAATTACAGAAACAAAGTATAAAAACATAACCAAAAATAGGAAAAAAGAGCGAGAGAAAAAACTAAAACAAAAACGAGCAAACAAGAAAAAAGACAAACAAAAAAACCCCCCACAAAACTCGCTCTGAGGTTGTTCCCATAAGTCCAACTGCCTTTCAGCTCTGGTCTCCAGCCCCACCCCTCTGCTCTCAGGGCAGGCTGATAGGTTTGCTCTCAGTGTGGGTCAGATGCTCCAGGCCTTTTGTGGGAGGAGGGTGAATCAGATATGGACTCACTCAGCTTGCTGCCTGTCAAGTCTCCTACTCAGGTCTGACGTGTCTGTGTCTAATCCAGCATGGGAAAGGGCTTTTGTCTCTGTGAGTTTGATGAGATTACCTCTAGGTCTCAAGTTGGAGGATAGGTGGAACTGGGCAGGGCAATGCAGGTCTCTGCCTGGGCCCAGGACAGAGAAAATGGCTCTGGTTGGTGTTTCCTCACCTGTGGTAGGATTTCTCTCCAGTTCTCCTGATCTTCTCTCCCCACGGATCTGGGGCTCCAGCCGCTTTGCTATCACAGGTGATGGTGTGGGCTGGGCGCCAAGTGATGAGAATCAGTCGTATTCGGCAGGCTTTTCTCAGGAGAGTCCCAAAAGCAGCAGACAATCCTGCATGGCAGCTTTAATCTCAGGGTGGTGGGAGGTTGCATGAACCTAAGTCTCCCCTCAGAAGGACTTTCACTCACCCACTGGCACCCACCTACTCATGCAGGGAGTCTTTATGGACACTCGCTTTTGTGGAGACTCTCACAGTCCGACCTGTCCTGTCACCATCTTCTATTTCTGATTTATGAGTTGGAGTCTCACTCCTTCACCCAGGCTGGAGTGCAGTGACATGCTCACAGCCACCCCAGTGTTGACCGGCTGGGCTCTGGTGATCCTTCCAGAAGAGTTATATAAATGCAATATATAAATGCAAAGACATCCTGTTTTTATGGATTTGATGATTTAATATTTTAAGATGACAATACTACCCAAAACAATCTATATAATCAATACACCCCTATTAGAACCCCAATGACTTTTTTGTAGAAATAGCAAAAAAAATTTTAAAAATTCACATGGAATCTCAAGACACTCTTATTAGCTAAGCAATCTTAAAAACAAGGAACAATGTTGGAGGGCTCATAACTCTTGATTTAACAATTCACTACAAGCCTAAAGTGATTTTTTTTTAAAAAAAGGTGTAGTACTGGCATAAAGACAGACATATAAACCAATGGAATAGGACACTGAGTCCAGAAATAAAGTCTCAAATATATGGTCAACTGATTTTAAACAAGGGTGTCAAATACTCAAATGGAAATGGATATCTACATGCAAAAGAATGAAGGTGAATGATGACCTTACATTATATACAAAAATTAACTCAAAAGGCATCAAACAACTAAATGTAAGAGCTAAACTATAAAACTCACAGAAGAAAACATAAGAGGCATTCTTCATGACATTGGATTTAGCAATGATTTCTTGGATATAGGCAAAAAAAAAAGAAAAAATAGTTTAATGGAACTTCATCAAAATTAACATATATCACAAGGCACTATAACATATATCACAAGGCACTATCAAGAGAGTAAACATGGCTGGGCTCAGTGGCTCAGCCTGTAATTCCAGCACTTTGGGAGGCTGAGGTGAGTGGATTGCCTGGGCCCGTGGGTTTGAGATCAGCCCAGGTACTCGGTGAGACCTTGTCTCTACAATAATAAAAAAATTAGCCAGGGAGCCCAAAAGTTCAATGCTGGCATGGCTGTGAGTATGCCACTGCACTCCAGCCTAGGCTAAGGAGTGAGACTCCAACTCCAAAAAAAAAGGGAGAGAGAGAGAGAAACCACAAACCATAGAACAGAAGAAAATCATATATCTGATAAGGGATTAATATCCAGAATACACAAAACACCCACAACTTAAGAGCAAAAAGCAACCTAGATACAAAATGGACAAAAAACACGACCATATGTTTCTTCAAAAAAATACAGAAATGGTAAATAAGCAAATAAAAAAATGTTGAATAACACCAGTCATTGGGGAAATACAAACCTAAACCACAATGCCACACCATTTTACACTCATTATGGTGGCTATTATCAGTAAAATGGAAAATGATAAATACTGGTGAGGACTTGGATGAAGTGGAACTCTTGTGCATTGCTGGTAGGAATGCAAAATGGTACAGCCCCAGTGGAAAATATTTGGTAGTTTCACAAAAAGGCAAACAATTGTAATATAATCCAGCAACTACACTCCTAGATATATAAATAAAGGAATTAAAAGCAGGAACTCAGACTTGTACATCAATGTTCATTGCAGCATTGTTCACAATAACTAAAAGGCAGAAACAACCAAGTGTCCATCAACAGATGACAAAATACAGAATATACATAAAATGGAATGTTATTCGGTCACAGAAGAATATGAAATTTTGAAACATGATATGACATGAATAAACTTTGGAAGACTTTATGGTAAGTGAAATAAGCTGAATACAAAAGAAAAGAAATGTCATTATTTCATTTATGAGATATCTAGAAAAGACAAATTTGTAGAGACAAAAGATAGATTAGAGGTTACAAAGGTCTGAGGAAAAAGGGAATTAAAAGTTATTATCTTATGGCTATAGTGTTTCTGTTTGGGGTAATAAAAATGTTTTGGAAATAGATAGTGGTAATGGTTCCACAACAATGTGAATATAATTGAAGCCAGTGAATTGTGCAGTTAAAAGTGATTAAAATGGTACATTTTACCATAATAAAAAAATTAAATCCAGTGATTACACTGGAGACCAAGAAAGGATATCATCAGCTTCCCAAAAAATAAATAAATAAGGAACTTCTGGATGATAGAAAGATAATCTCACCCTCAAATGAAAGCACTGAGCTCTAAAAAATTAAAAGTTGATTGTAGATAATTTGTTATGGAGGTTTAGAAGAATGAAAAAGAAGCAAGCCGGGCTCGGTGGCTCAACCTGTAATCCCGCGCCTTTGGGAGGCTGAGGTGAGTGGATTGCCTAAGCCCGCGGGTTCGAGACCCGCCTGGGCAGCGAGACCTCATCTCTACAATAAATCAAAAAAAAATCAGCCGGGCGTGGTAGCGCATGCCTGTAATTCCAGCTACTTGGAAGGCTGAGGCGGAAGGATCGCCGGAGACCAGCGGGTCGAGGCTGCGGTGGCCGGAAGCGGCCACTGCACTCCAGTCTGGGCGACAGAGTGAAACTCCAACTCAAAAAAAAAAAAAAAAGAAAAAGAAAAAGAAGCAGACATGAATTTGAAGTAACTTTAAGTGTCCACAGCCAGGAGGACATATATACCAGAAAAAGAAATTCAGTTTTTCACAATAAAATAATAGAATATGCCATGCTACAACCAGTAAAAAAATAATTAAAGAAAATCATATTGTCAATGTCTCATTAAGTAGGGAATATCAATAAGGAGATAAAAATGATGAAAAGAACCAAATGTATGGAATTCTGGAGTTGAGGAGTAAAATAACTAAAATTAACAATTCAATATAAGGGAATAATAGTATACTTGAAACAGTAGAAAAAAGAATC
The DNA here is from genome assembly GCF_000164805.1 of Carlito syrichta. Lineage (NCBI taxonomy): Eukaryota > Metazoa > Chordata > Mammalia > Primates > Tarsiidae > Carlito > Carlito syrichta. The sequence goes on along the minus strand of NW_007259659.1, from coordinate 63,222 downwards.
AGTGGAGTTAAAGCTAGATTAAAGCAATTATGCAATCTAAACAACAAAAAGAAAAAAGAATGAATGAAATTGAACAGAGCCTGAAGGAAGTGACAGACATCATTAAGTTCACCAATGTTCATGAAATGAGAATATTAGAAAAAGATAAAACCAGGAAAACACAGAAGAAATATTCAACAAAATTATACCTGAAATCTCTAATTTACTGGAATATATTTATTTACTTATCCAAGAAGCACAAGGAATTCCAAGTAGGATAAATACAGTGAGATCCATTAGAAACAGCACAGTAAAAATGCTGAAAGTCACAGAAAGATAGAAAATGTTGAAAGCAACAAAATGAAAATGACTCATCACTGAGAAGGAGACTACAATAACATTAACAGTTGACTCCTTTATCATTAGAATCAATAAAGGAAAGAGAGAGTGGGATAAGACATTGAAAGACAAAATGCCAACCAAGAATTCCATATGCAGGAAAATTAAATTTAAAAAAAAGGTGATTCATTTAGGCATCTAAAATGCTTGGAAGTCATCTCTCCTGAACACAGAACAAGAAAAAACAACTAAATAAACTGAAATTAAACAACTCCTCTAGATTTGTTAGAGAAGTGAGATCATAATGCACATAAGTATATCAAATACTGAAGAGACAGACAGACAGATACAAAGAAACAACTTACCAGAGCAGGAACATATGAGAAAACTGCATGAACCAGGACTGCAGTAGTAAAAATTAAATTAAATAACTGCTGGAAGCTCAGTGAGGATTAAAAAACTCCCGGGGAGCTCCAGTTGTAGGGAGGGTTCCTACACCTTTGTGAGTTTTATTACCAGGAGCTCTATCAGGTTCTCACAGTGATCAGAGAAAGATCCTTCAAGGGGAGAAAAAAAGTAGTCATTTATAAATATACCTAGAACATTTTTTTTTTCTGAGCAAGGGCTGCCATTAAGAGAAACCATTGCACTACTATTGTAAAACTACTGTGGTTTTACCAGAGCCTAACTAACCTGGAGGAAGGAAAATATACAACTCCAACAGCCTCTAGCCTTCCTATCTCACATAAGGAAGAAAAAATAAGACCAAAAACTACTAAGAAGTACTTGTAAAGGTCACAGCCCAGAGACTTGGGCCCATTAAAAAACTGAGGCTCAATGATAGGTCTACATAATGCTTCTTGTCCCCCCATGCCTTACCATGACATCAGAAGGGCCCCTGTATTGTAATAGGAAATATAACTGAAAGAACTATGCATTTCAGACGATATCTAAAAAGTCTCTAGCGAAATGCAAAGAAAACAGGACAGGCAAAAACAAGGATACTGGAAGAAAGTTTAGCCTTCAACATTTACAACTACAACAAACAAGAAACATAGTCTAACTCCTAGTCAGATAAACATAAAATCTCACTTTAAAGGCTTATTTACCTAAATTCCTTGTATTCAGTGTACCATGTCTAGTTCTCAAGAAAACATCAGAAGACACAGTAAAAGACAAAAAGCAGGTTGAAGAGGCAGAGTAAGCAACAAAATCAGATTCAGAAATAGTAGAAGTGCTGAAATTATCAGACTGGAAATTTAAATAAACTAAGATTAATATGTTATGAGCAGTAATAGAAAAAAGTGAGTAACATACAGGAACAGATAAGTAACATTAGCAAATAGACAGAAACTAAGAAAGAGTCAAAACAGAATGGTAAAAAGCAAAGCTTCCACACCAGAAATAAAGAATGCTTTTCAGAGGCTAATAAATAGACTGGACATGGCCAAAAAAGAAATCAATGAAACTTGAAGTTATGTCAATAGAAACTTTGAAAACTAAAAGGAAAAAACAACAACAAAGAGAACATCCAAGAACTGTGAATAATTACAAAATGTGTAATAGACATGTAATAGGAAAAAACAGAAGAAAGAAAGAAACAGAGAAAATAATTAAATCAACAGTAACAAAGAACTTTCCAAAAACCAATGACAGGAACAAAATCGCACATCCAGGAATCTCAGAGAACATGAAGCTGGGATAAATACCCAAAGATCTACACCAATGCATATAATATTCAGCCTGCAGAAATTCACAGACATAGGAAAAATCTTGAAAGAAAACAGAGAAAAAAAATCCTCAAAGATAGAGAAGCAAGGGTAAGAGTTACACTGGATGTATCTTTAGAAACCGTGCAAGAAGAGAGTGAAGTGAAATATTTAAAGTGTTAGAAGTACCACTAACCTGGAATTCAAATCTTATTGAAATCAAAATTATCCTTCAATGATGAAAGAAAGTCTATCTCAGACAACTAAAAATTAAGTGAATTTTTGAACACAAGACCTGTTCTGCAATACATGTTAAAAGAAGTTCTTCAGAGATTAAAAATGACATAGGTCAAAGACTCAGATGTATAAAAACAAAGGATGGGTGTTAAAAAAGGAATAAAGAAAGGCAAAATAAAATCTTTGTTTCTCTTATTCTTAATTGATCTAAAAGGTAATAGTCTGTTGAAAATAATTATAGCAACAATTCAGTGATTATAGCTTATGGATAAGCAAAATAAATGGCAACAATGTTATAATGGGCAGGAGGGAGAAATTCAAAATACGTGTTATAAGATAACTTGCAATACCTAGGAAGTGGTAAAGTGTTTTGTGAAAGTGGACTTGGATTGTTGCAAATGTATATTGCAAATTCAAGGGCAATCGCTAAAAATTTTAAATAAATAACCAATATGCTAAGAGAAGATAAAAAGTGGTATCATACACAATACTCAAAACTGAAGAAGGCAGAAAATCAGCAGAAGACAAAAAAGAAAGAGCAAAAGCAATGAATAGAAAACAGTCACAAATATGGCAGATATTAATCCACTTATACCAATAGTCACTTTACACACCAATGGTCTAAATACAGCAACTAAAAGACAAATTGCCAAAATGAATGAAAAAATAAGACTCAACTAAATGCTGTCTACAAGAAATCTGCTTTAAATATAAAAACATAAATGGGCTAACTGTAAAGGGATGGAAAAGATATACGATGCTAACAGTAATCAACAGAAAATCAGAGTAAGGGAAATTATTAGTGATAAAAATGTTCACTACACAATAATACAAAGTGTCAATTCTCAAAGACATAACAATTTTTAGTGTGTATGCACATAACAACAGACTGTCAAAATACATGAGGCTGAAAATGCTAGAGATACAAGAATTGATGAATCTAGTTATTGTCAGAGATGTCAACACCCTTCTATCAGTAACTCACAGAACATGCAGACAGAAAATCAGTAAGAACATAAGTGAACTGAACAGCATACCTAATTATCTGGACCTAATTGGCACCTGTAGAATATTTCATCTAAGACAAGTAAAATGCATATACTTCTCTTTTTTAATTTTTTTAATTTTTTTTATTTTAAAGATGTGGAGTACGATTCAGGGTTAGGTATAAAAATGTTCATTAATACATATACTTTTTAAGTGCACATTGAAATGTTCATGAAGAAAACTACATTCTGTATAGTAAAACACACCTTAACAAATTTTAAAGAGTGGAAATAATAAAAATATGCTCCCACATCCCAATGAAGTGATCTAGAAAAATAACATAACTGTAAAAACCCAAATACTTGGAGATTAAGCAATATACTAACACACTAGTCAAAAAAGAAGTCTTAAGATAAATTTAAAAATATTTTAAGCTAGATGAAAATACAACTTATTGAAATCTGTGGGCTACTGTTATGCAGCATTTAGAGGAAAATTTAAAACACTGAAAGCATATACTAAAAGAAAGATCTAAAATATATAACCTATACTTCTACCTTGGGAAACTGGAAAAAGAAGAACAAACTAAAAACAAAGCAAGCAGAAAAATGAAATTAAAAAGATTACAGTGGATATCAATGAAATTGAAAAACAAGACATTAGTAGAGAAAAATAAACTCTTTTTAAAAAGTCAGAAAAATGAGTAACCATTAGCCAGGTTAACTAAGAAATAAAGAGAGAAAACAAAGGTTACTAATATCAGAAGTAAAATAAAGACCATCATTTCTGATCCTATGGGTATTTAAAAGATAATTAAAAAAAATTGACAAGTCTATATCCATACATTTGATAATTTACATAAAATGGACTGATTACTTGAAAAAGACAATCTACTAAAGCTCACACAGGGGGAGACAATCTGGATAGGCCTATATCTACTAAAGACACTGAATCAATAATTAATAACCTCTTAAACAGAAAGCATCTGGCCCTGATGGATTCACTGGTAAATTCTGCCAAACATTTAAGATAAAGAAATTATACCAATTCTCTATAATATCATCCAGAAAATAGAAACAGAGGAAAGATTTCCTAACTCATTCTATAAAGCCAGTGTTTTCCTAATGCAGAAACCAGACAAAGATATTACTAAAAAGGAAAACTGAAGACCATTACCTCATGAACATAGATGGAATATTGAACAAAACGCTAGCATATCAAATATAGCAATGTATTTACCACAATCATATGGGATTTACTCTAGTATCCAAGGCTGGTACAACATTCGAAAAGCAATTAATGTGGTTCATCACACCAATAGGCTTAAAGAAGAAAAATCAGATGATTGTATCAATAAATGCAGAAAAATCATGGAAAAAAGCAACATCCATTAAAAAAAAACTCTTAGAAAACCAAGAATAGGGATAAACTTCCCTAACTTGAAAAAGGACATCTGCTTAAAGAAACAAATGAACAGACTTCCGGCTGTTCCAAAATGGAGATGGGGCAGCTTGGTGTATGAGACCCTCCACAAAAGAAAACACAAAAAGGACTCTGGCTCTCTCCCTGGGGGTTGCAGATCCGATCGTGGGCAGCCTGCTTTTCACACGGAGCTCCACAGTTGCCACTGCTGAAGCATCACGGTGGTCTGGGCGGCCACTGCAGCTGCAGCCTCCGCTGCTGCAGCGGCCATCAAACATTGCACCGCCTATGCCTGAGGCGACCCTTGACTTCAGACTGTGAAGCCCCTGCAAGCAAGATCTGCTGAGATCGCTGCTGCCACTACTGCCACTGTGACATCCTGCCAGGCTGTGGGTCTCCTCTCGTGTGCCATGAGGCAGCGGCTCCCATTTCCATCTCCTTCCCGTTTGGGGAGAGCAGCTGAGATAAAGAACATCTGGAGCGGTGAGATAGCACCACCTGCTGGCGATTCAAGGTAACAAGACTGAAATGGGAAAAATAGAAGCTTGATAAATAGACACAGGTCAGATCTGAGTGGTGAACTGGGCAGGGATGAACTGAGTGGTGATCTGAACTGCCCTTCACAGCAGGCCAGGGGCAACTGACCCTAACTGTGAACAAATTTACCAGCCTGAGAAGACAGCTAGAAATCAGAGCTGAAAGGACATGGGACTTAAACGAAAAGTCTCAGAGTGTGCTTGATTGGTTCTGTTAGTTTACTGACTTGATTCTATTCCTTTGTTTTGTTCCTTTTTTTTCTTTTCTTCTCTCTGTAAACCCTATCTTTGTATAGAGGAATAACACTCCAATAAGGAGGTTGGTTAGCTTGTATGTTGGCATCATTGTATGCTTTAGTTTTTTTTGTATTGGAGTTGGTTAGTTTGTAGCCGTGGTTTATTGTTTTTATCTGTTTCAGTTTTTGTCTCTCTCTCCATTTGTTGGTACACTCGTCTGTTTTCCCCCTTACTCCTCTCTCTCCACCTCCCTCTTCCCCCCACTGTCCTCTCCATTCTCTTCCCTCTCCTAACCTCATTTTATTTCAGGGAGTAAACCTACAACCCTACTGCATGGACAGATTCCAAGGCAGTGGGAAGTGGATTTCAGATTATCCATACACCTGTTGGTGGATACCGGAATCTGCAGATAGATTTTGAATCACAGCTCCCCCCTTAAGTAAATCTCAAAACTGCAAAAAGGACCACCCCCAACCTACAATCCAACTCCAGAATTGAACAAAATAAGAGGAGATACATAAATAAGAATAGGAGATTGAACAAACAGAAGTAAAAGCAACCCTTCCACCCCTGAATAACAGAATTAAAGATGACAGTGAAGTGGAGGGAAGGAAAAAGTAGGGAGGAATAATCTGCACAAATGAAGAAAAATTAAAAGAATATAGGTCTCAAACAGACCCCTGGGAGGTCAGACATTGAGAAAACAGACTTTGGAACACAAAAATGAAGAGCTCGCAGAATAACTGGTCACATGCAACAAACCCAGACATCAAGACATTATAATAGAGAGAATTAAAAAAATTGAGGAGAGACAAAAGGAAAATAGGAAGGAGTTGATGACAGAAATAACAGCAGTAAAGAATACTGAGATGGAAATAAATAACAAACTAATAAGCATGGAAAGCAGAATTAGCCAAGCAGAAGAAAGAATCTCAGAGGTTGAAGAACTAGCCCAAACTGTGAAAAACATAGAAAAAAAGTTTAAAAAGACAGAACAAAACCTTCAAGAGAAGAATGATTACTTCAAGAGAAAAAAACCTAAGAGTAATTGGCCTTCCTCAGGCAGAGAGAGAAACAGAGGTCACACTGGAACAAACATTTCATGAAATCATTCAAGAAAACTTCCCTCATCTCATCAGTGATGCAAAAATTCAAACACAAGAGATTCAGAGAACCCCTGCAAGAAAGCAAATGAGAAGACCAACTCCTAAACACATGATAATTTGCCTAAACAAAGTAGGTGTAAAAGAAAAAATCCTAAAGGCAGCAAGAGAAAAAGGCCAGACTACCTACCAGGAAAGACCAATTAGAACAGCAGGAGATTTATCTACAGAAACCCACCAGGCTAGGAGAGCTTGGAGCCCTATCTTCAAAGTTCTAAAAGATAAACAATTTCAACTGCGAATAACCTACCCAGCCAAGTTAAGCTTTATCAGTGAGGGAGAATTGAAATCTTTCCAAGATAACCAATCTCTAAGAACCTACGCTGCCACCAGACCACCTCTACAAGAAACACTTAAGAAAGTATTGAACAGAGAAGAAAAGGATAAAAGAACAACAATGTTCTTCACAAGAGTACAGGCAAAAGATCAAAAACACACATGAAACAACTCCAAAACCAAAAGAAAGACAACATACAAACAGGAAGAACAACAACAACTCTGTAAGAACATTATGATAGGGATCAACTCTCACATTTCAACAATTAGCTTGAATGTGAATGGACTAAATGCATCACTGAAAAGAGATAGAATGGCAAAATGGATAAAATATCACCAGGCAACAATCTGTTGCCTTCAAGACACTCACCTCACTAAAAATGACACTCACAGACTCAAAGTAAGAGGATGGGAAACAAATTTTCAGGCAAACGGAACACAAAAGAAAGGAGGAGTCACGATCTTAATCTCAAGACAAAATACACTTTAAGCTATCAAAAATTTAAAAAGATACAGAAGGTTACTACATAATGATAAAAGGTTCAGTCAATCAACAAGAAATATCCATCCTAAACATATATGCACCCAACATAGGAACACCAACTTTCATAAAACAGCTTCTAGGTAAACTAAAGAAAGATATTGACTCCAATACCCCATAGCTGGGGACTTCAATACCCCACTCACAACCCTAGACAGATCATCAGGACAAAAAATCAGCAACGAGATCTGAAACCTCAGTGTGACTCTTGACCAAATGGACTTGATACCTACAGAACATTCCATCCGAAGACCACAGAACATATATTCTATTCATCACCTCATGGAACGTACTGTTAGACAGACCACATATTTGGCCATAAATCAAACATAAGCAAATTTAAAAAGATTGAAATTTTGCCATGAACCTTCATGGACCACAGTGGAGTAAAAATAAACATCAACACCAAACAAGGTTCCCCCAAAACCAACAAAGGCATGCACATTAAACAGCGTGATGCTAGACAACTCCAGGATCAATGATGAAATCAAAACAGAGATTAAAAGATACTTGAAAACAAATGAAAATGAAGAAACATCTTACCAAAATCTCTGGGATGCCATGAAAGCTATAGTAAGAGGGGAATTCATATCTCTACAGATGCACATGAAGAAAATGGAAGGATCACAAATTAACAGCCTAACAAGTCACCTAAGGAAGCTGGAAAAGCAAGACCACCAAAATCCTAACTTCAACAGAAGAATCCAGATCACCAACATAAAGCCGAAATCTGGGACATAGAAGAAAAAAGATAATACAAAAAAATCAATGAAACAAAAAGCTGGTTCTTTGAAAGGATAAACAAGATCGATGGTCCCCTAGCTAGACTGACCAAGAAAAAGAGAGAAAAGGCCCAAATAAACACAATCAGAAACACAAAAGATGAAGTCACATCTGACCCTGAAGAAATTGAAAAGATCATTAGAGACTAGTATGTACACCTGTATGGAAAAAAACTTGAAAATCCTAAGGAAATGAAGGATTTCCTGACATTACACAACCTGCCTAGGTTGACACAAGAAGAAATCGAGACCCTAAATAGACCAATAACAAGCAAGGAAATTGATTACGTAATAAGAAAACTACCTACCAAAAAAAAAAGCCGTGGACCAGATGGTTTTCCAGCAGAATTCTACAAGACATTCAAGGAGGAGCTGATACTAATCCTACTGAAAGTATTCCAGGCGATTGAGAAAGATGGAACTCTCCCATCTTTATTTTATGAAGCTAACATCACATTAATACCCAAGCCAGGTAAAGACCCAACAAAGAAAGATAACTACAGGCCAATATCTTTGATGAATATAGTTGCTAAAATTCTCAACAAAATCCTAGCAAACCGGATTCAACAACATATCTCAAAAATCATCCATCATGACGAAGTAGGCTTCATCCCTGGGATGCAAGGGTGGTTCAACATTCGCAAGACAATAAATGTAATTAAATACACCAACGGACGCCAGAACAAAAACCACATGATTATATCATTAGATGCAGAAAAAGTTTTTGATAAAATCCAGCACCCCTTCTTGATAAAAACCCTCGAACATCTAGGCACACATGGAACATACCTCAAAATAGTAAAAGCCATCTATGAGAAACCTACAGCGAGCACACTTCTAAACAGACAAAAATTGGAACCATTACCCCTGAAAACTGGAACAAGACAAGGATGCCCACTCTCACCCCTCCTGTTCAATATAGTATTGGAAGTCCTGGCTAGAGCAATCAGAGAAGAGAAGGCAATCAGGGGTATTCAGATAGGAAAATAGGAAGTCAAGCTATCTCTCTTGCAGATGACATGATCGTGTACG
>NW_007259659.1:52523-52915 GCF_000164805.1 Carlito syrichta | reverse complement strand
AAGCTTCTGCAAAGCCAAAGAAACCATCAAGAGAACAGGAAGACAGCCCACAGACTGGGAAAAAGTATTAGCCAACTCCATGTCTGATAAAGGCCTAACATCTTGGATCTACAAGGAACTCAAACGTGCTGAAAAGCAAAATATAAACAACCCCATTACAAAGTGGGCAAAACATATGAACAGACACTTCACAAAAGAAGACATACGAGCAGCCAATAGACACATGAAGAAATGTTCAACCTCACTAATCATCAAGGAGATGCAAATTAAAACTAAACTGAGATACTACCTAACTCCAGTCAGAATGGCCATTATCAATAATTCAAAAAATAACATATGCTGGAGAGGATGTGGTGAAAAGGGAACACTTCTACACTGTTGGTGAGAGTGAA
>NW_007259659.1:46079-52503 GCF_000164805.1 Carlito syrichta | reverse complement strand
TGTGGTACATATACACGATGGAATACTACGCAGCCATAAAAAAGAACAAAACCATGAATTCGCAGCAACCTGGATGGAACTAGAGTCTATAATACTGAGTGATCTTTCCCAGCAACAAAGATCTGAGTATCACATGTTCTCACTCATAAGTGGACCTTGAACATATATTGTAATACTATAAGAAAAGAATCGACAGCGGTGGGAATCTATGGGGGGGACAGGGAGGGCAAGGGTGGTGGGATTAATGGTAGTCAATATCTGTCTAGGGATGGGGGGGGACACCCCTCATCAACAAGGGTATCTGAACGATGCATATTTGTATACCTAACCCTTAGCTGTGCTTCACAATTTTAAAATAAAAATATGTTTAATTAAAAAAAAAAAAAAAAGGAAGCCAGGCTCAGTGGCTCAGCCTGTAATCCCACACCTTTGGGAGGCTGAGGTGAGTGAATCGCCTGAGCCCGCGGGTTCAAGACTCGCCTGGGCAGCGAGACCTCATCTCTACAATAAATCAAAAAATCAGCCGGGTGTGGTAGTGCATGCCTGTAATTCCGGCTACTTGGAAGGCTGAGGTGGAAGGATCGCCGGAGCCCAGCAGTTTGAGGCTGCAGTGGCCGTGAGCGGCCACTGCACTCTAGTCTGGGTGACAGAGTGAGACTCCAACTCAAAAAAAAAAAAAAAAAATAAGGAAACAAATAAACAAAAAAAACTACAGGTAACATCATACTTATGGCAAGAAACAAGAGGTTTTCCTGCTAGGATCAGCTAAGAGGCAAGGAGGTCCAGTCTCACTACTCTTATTCAAAATCATAGTGGTTGTCATCAGTAATGCAATAAGAGAAGAAAGAAAATAAAATATATATAGATTGAGGAGTGTCTTAGTCCATTCAGGCTGCTGTAAGAGAATACCAAAGACTAGATAGCTTATAAAGAACAGAAATTTGTTATCATAGTTCTGGAAGCTGGGAAGTCCAGGATCATGTTGCTAACAGATTCAGTGTCATATGAGCGCCCACTTCCTGGTTCACAGACAGCTCTCTTCTCGCTGTTACTTCACATGACAGAAAAGCTAGAGAGTTCTCTAGGGTCTTTTTAAAAAGGGCACTAATCCCATTCATGTAGGCTTTGACTTCATGATCTAATCACCTCTCAAAAAGTCCCACCTCCTAATATCATCACATTGGAGATTAAGTTTCAGCATAAAAATTTTGAGGAGACATAAACAGTCTATAGTATTCTGTTCCTGACCCTCAAAATTAAAGTCTTTCTCACATGCAGAATACATTCATTATATCCCAACAGCAAGTCTTAACACATTCCAGCATCAACTCAAAAATAAAATGAAATTAAAAGGAATATCACGTACATTAGCACCCTAAAATGGAAATAATAAAGTATAAATCTAACAAAATACGTACAAGATTTGTATGAGGAAAACTACCAAACTCTGATGAAACAAATAAGACCTAAATAAATGCAGAGATATTCTATGAACATGGATAGAAAGACTCAATATTGTCAAGATGTCTGTCCTCCTCAACTTAATCTATAGGTTCCATATAATCCTAAACAAAATCCCAGCAAGTTATTTCATGAATATTCACAAAATGATTCTGAAGTTTATATAAAAATCAAAAATTCAGAATAGTTAACCCAATATTTAAGAACAAAGTCAGAGGACTGACAGTACCTGACCTCAAGACTTTTTACAATGCTACAGCAATCAAGACAATGTGGTATTTGTGAAAGAATTGACTAGTTAATCAATGGAATAGAATTGAGAGGCCAGAAATATACCCATCTGAGCTTTGACAAATAGTCAAAGGCAATTCAATGGGAAAAGGATACTCCAACAAATGGTACTGGTACAACTGGATATCCACATGTAATAAATAAGTAAATAAATAAATAAATAAATTCACAGAGCTTACACTTTTCACACACAAAACTACTCAATATGAATCACAAACCTAAATGTAAAATGTAAAACTATAAAACTCCTAGACTATAACATAAAACAAAATCTAGATGACCTTGGGTTTAGCAATAAATTCTTAGATACAACATCAAAAAGCAAGATGCATAAAAGAAAAAAATTGGTAGGCTGAAATTAATTAAAATCAAAATGTTTTGCTCTACAATATATACTAAGACACCTAGAGAGCTCTCTAGCTTTTCTGCCTATGAAGACACAGCAAAAAGACAGTTATCTGTGAACCAGGAAACAGGCACTCATATGACACTGAATCTGCTAACAACATGATCTTGGACTTTCCGGCCTCCAGACAAAAGACATTAAGAGAATAAAAAGAAAAGTCATGGACTATTTGCAGAACACTTATCTTGTAGAAGACTAATATCCAAAGTATACAAATAATGCTTAAAAACTCAGCAATAATAAGACAAACAACTCAATTAAAAAGTGGGCATAGGATCTCGGTCCCCCCCCGCTAGGGTCTCCCTCAGAAATGAGTAGGTGAGGATGACTTGGAGGGCACCCATTCCTCTTTTCCTTTAGGAACCATATTGCATCCATGCTGTAACAACAAAAATGGTCATAGTTCTGATGAGAAACCTCTTCAAAGAAGATAGACAGATGGCAAATAAGCTTATAAAAAAGTTGCTCAATATCATATGACTTTGCAGAATTAGAAATTAAATTAATAGTAAAATACGACCACACATTTCACAGAATGGCCAAAATCTAAAACACTAACACCACCAAATGTTGGTGAGTTTGTGGAGCAATAGGAAGTCTTCGTCATTGCTGGTGGGAGTGCAAAATGGCACAGTCACTCTGGAAGACAGTTTGGCAGTTTCATACAAAACTAAACATACTCTTACCATATGATCCAACAATTATCAAATGAGTTTAAAACTTGTGCCCACTAAAAAAAAATGTACTTAAATGTTTAGAAAGTCATATTTATAATTGTCAAACCTCAGAAGTAACCAAGATGTCCTCTAATAGATGAACATAAACTGTAGTATATCTCAACAATGGAATATTATTCAGTGATTAAAACATGAACTATAAAGCCACAAAAAGACAAGGAGGAATCTTAAATGTGTACTGGTAAGTGAAAGCCAATCCAGATATATCCTGTAAAATTATAACTATAAGACATTCTGAAAAAAGTAAACTTAAGGAGACAATAAAATGTTTAGTGATTGTTCAGGATTTGAAGGAGAGAGGATGGGATAAAGTGGATGTAGCACAGTGGATTTTTAGGGCAATGAAAAGACTATTCTGTATGATACTGTAGTGATGGAAACATGTCATTATATATTCATCAAAATCTATAGAATATAGAACTCAAAGAGTGAATCCTAATGTAAACCGTGGACTTTAGTTAATTATAAGGCATGAATGTTGGCTCATCCATTGCAATAATTGGACCACATTAATGCAAGATATTAATAGTAGAGAAAATTGGCATTTGTTGAGGGGGTTTATGGAAACGCTCCGTACTTACTGTTCTTTTTTCTGTAAATATAAAATTGTTCCAAAAAGTCTATTAATTAAAAAATTGCACATAAAAAAGTGACGATGAAATAAAACATAGTCCTAGATAAAAACTGAGAGCATCTATTCCCTGCAGACTCATCATACAAAAAATACTAAAAGAAGTTCTTCAGACTGAAATCAAGTGACACCAGACATTAATTTGAATCCACACACAGAAAAAAAAATCCAAGAAGCCAAGTGAATTCTAAGTAGGATAAACTTAAAGTAAGATATAACAAGACAAAGTATAATCATGCTCTTGAAAAGAAAAAAAGAAAAAAAGGTATTTTCAGCCTAGGCAACATAGCAAGACCTTGTCTCTATAAAAATAAAAATAAAATAAAATATCTAGGCATGGTGATGCACACTTGTAGTCCCAGCTACTTGGGAGGCCGAAGCAGAAGGATCACCTGAGGCCAGGAGGGCGAGACTGCAGTGAGCCATGATCGCACCACTGCACTCCAGACTGAATGACAGAGTGAGATACACACTCTCTCTCTCTCTCTCTCTCCCCCTCCCCCTGCTATCCTCCCCTCCTCTCTTTGTGTGTGTGTGTGTGTGTGTGTGTGTGTGTGTGTGTGAGAGAGAGAGAGAGAGAGAGAGAGAGAGAATTCTTGAAAGCAGTAATAGAAAAGTGACTTATTAAGTATAAGGAATTCTCAATAATAGCTAACTTCACATCAGAAACCATGAAAGTCAGAGGCAGTGGGAAAACATACAATATTTAAACTCTTGAAAGAAAAAAAATGTCAACCAAGAATTCTAAATACAACAAAACTGTTCTTCAAGAAAAGAAGAAATTAAGAAATTCTCAGGCAAACAAGTGCTGAGGGAATTCATCACTATTAGAACTCCTGTAAGAAATTCTAAAGAGAAACCTTTGGGCTGAAATGAAAGGACACTAGACAGCAACTAACTCAAGGCATATAATAAAATGAAGCACACTGGTAAAAGTAACTCTCTCTCTGTGTGTGTGTGTGTGTGTGTGTGTGTGTGTGTGTGTATGTGTGTGTGTGGGTGTGTGTGTATACTGGCATATATATATATGCCAATATTGTTTTATTTTTAGTCTGGAACTCCTTTTTTCCCTATATGATTAAAAAACAAATGCATACAATGATAATTACAAATCTATGGTAATGAGCACACAATACATAAGATGTAATTTGTGATAATAACAACATAAAGGGGGGAGGTATGGAGATTTGTAGGAGTAGAATGTGTATAGTATTGAAGCTAAGGTTGTATTAATTTAAACTAGTGTTTTATAAGTTTAGGATGTTAAGAAAATAATTATAAAATATATAGGAAAAGTAATAAAAAGGTATACAGTGTACTGCAAAACTCAAGCATTAAATAAAGAAATAATGGAGTAATTAAAGAATAAAAAATATGATATATGGAAAACAAACAGCAAAATAGCAGAAGTAAGTCCTTCTTTATGTGTTATGGGCTGAATTATGCTCCCTCAAAATTCATATGTTGATATCATACTCCCAGTAATTCAGAATATGATCAAGCAGTGTTTAGAAAAAAATTGAGAAATGTGAAAAAATTGAGGAATGTAAATGCCTACATTAAGAAAAAAGATCTTGAATCAATTATCTAATTTTAGAACTTACAGAACTTTAAAAAGAGCATTAGATAGCAGAAGAAAGGAGAAAACAAAGAATAAAGTGGAGATAAAAAAGAGAAAAGAAAAATGACAGGAACAAACAAAACCAGATGGTTCTTTGAAAATATTGACAAATTTGACAAGCCTTCAGCTCTACGAATTAAGAAAAAAAAAAGACTCAAATTACTAGAATCAGAAATGAAATTGGGACATAAGTATCAGTCTTACAGAAATAAAAAAAATTAGTAGAAAATATTTGTAGGCCAACAAATTAGAAAACCTTGATGAAATGGGCAAACTCTCAGAATTGCATCAGGTAGAAATAGAAAATCTGAATAGAGCTACAACAAGAAAAGAAACTGCATGAGTAATAAAAAACCTACCAAGAAAAAGAATCCCCAAACCAAATGGCTTTACTGGTAAACTCTCCGAAATATTTAAAGGAGAATACCAATCCTTCTTAAACTCTTTTGAAAAATTGAAGATGAGAGGACACGTTTTAACTTCCTAACTTAGGGAAAGGGAAATGAGGAGTGACTTCTAAATGGGTATAAGGTTTTCCTTGCAAGTGATGAAAAAGTTCTTCAACTAAACAATGGTGATGGTTGCATACCATTTTCAATGTACTTAATGCCACTCAATTATATACTTTAAAGTAGTTAAAATGGCAGATGACGTGTCTTGTGTACTTTTCTACAGTAAAAGTCATTATGCTCACTTTCAAAAGCTAGTTACAAAAGAATACATATTGTATAAATGCAACACATGAAATATCCAAAAATGCAAATATAAGAGAGAAACTAAATTAGTAGTTGCTTAGGGTTAAGAGGATTGAGGAGAAATTAGGAGGGACTATAATGATTAAAAAGTCCCATTTTAGAATAATAGAAATGTTCTAAAATTAGATTATAGTGATTGTTGCATGTCTCTTTAAGATATTAAAACTCGATGAACTGTCTTTTTAATATTAAGTAAACTTTATAGTATGTAAATTATTTTTCTTTTTTTTTGTTTTCTTTCTTTTTATTTTGGATTCAAGAAGTACATGTGTATATTTGTTATATAGGTATATTGCGTAATGGTAAAGTTTGGGCTTCTATTGATCCACCTCTATGTGGTGAGCATGGTACCAATGGGTGGTTTTCAACTTTTATTCCCCTTCCTCCCTCCTTTAGGAGTCCTCTGTTTCTGTTGTTCCCATCCTTACGGCTGTGTGTATTCAATGTTGAGCTCCCACTAAATGAGTGAGAATGTGCGATATTTAGTTATCCAGTTCTATGATAATTCACTTAGAATCATGG
>NW_007259659.1:0-45654 GCF_000164805.1 Carlito syrichta | reverse complement strand
GTGCTGAGTTGACAGGCTTGAGCCATCACACCCGACCTGGGATTATAAATTTTTTTCCTTAAATTTCTTATAGATTCTGAATATTAATCTTTTGTCAGATGCATAGTTTGCAAATAATTTTCTCCCATTCTATAGGTTGCCTACTTACTCTGTTGATGGTTTCTTTTGCTGTGCAGAAGCTTTTTAGTTTAATTAGGTCTCACTTGTCAATTTTGGTTTTTGTTGTATTTACTTTTGAGGGCTTGGTCATGAATTCATTGCCTAGGCTGATGTTCAAGATAGTGTTTTGTAGGCTTTCTTCTAGGATTTTTGTAGCTTGAGGGCTTATGTTTAAATCGTTAATCTATCTTAATTTTTATATATGATGAGAGTTAGGGGTCCAGTTCATTCTGCATATGGTTAGAGTCTATAATACTGAGTGACCTCTCACAAAAACAAAAATCCGAATATCACATGTTCTCACTCATATAATGGACCTTGAACATCCAATGCAATACTATGAGAAAATGACGGATGGTACTGCGAAACTATGGGGGGGAGGGGGATGGGATTAACAGTAGCAAATATCTGTCGGGGGATGGGAAAACACTTCTTATATACAGGGTGCCTGAATGAAATGTCATTGTACACCTAACCCTTAACTGTACCCCACAAAACCATAATAAAAAATACTGATTAATGAAAAAAAAAAGAAACAAATAAATTACTATTTGCATATCAAAAAAAAAGTCCATACTGCCTAAAGCAATCTAGAGATTCAATGAAACTCCTATCAAACTACTAGCATTGTTTTTCATAGAACTAGAAAAAATAATATTTGAATTCATACAGAAACAAAAAAGAGCCTGAATACCTAAAGCAATCCTAACTGAAAAGAACAAAGCCAGAGGCATCACATTGCTTGACTTCAAACTTTCCAACAAGGCTACAATAACCAAAACAGCATGGTACTGGTACAAAAATAAATACATAGGCCAATGAAGCAGAATTGATAACTCAGAAATAAAGCCACTGACCTACAACCAGCTCATCTTTCACAAAGTTGACAAAAACAAGCATTGGGGAATGGCTACTGGGAAAACTGTAAATTATTTTTCAATAAAGTGTTTAAAAAAATCTAGCTGGGTGACTCTCAAACTGACTGGAAGAGTATCAAAGTTAGTGTGATATCAACCACTGTACTTTTGCAGAGGAGATAAAATCCTACATGCAATACAGTTGTTAGCCAGTAAAACTGACAACAAACAACAACAACAACAACAACAACAAAGGGAGCAAACTTCTTAGCCTTTAGTATTTATATATTATAAACACCCATAATTTTCTTACACATGGCTACAGTCAAATGACTCAAGTTTGACAAAAATATTGAAAGGTTCAAAGATGGTAAGGAAAAGGCAGGCTATGACCAAGGCATAATACTCTATGCACTAGCTTTATTCATGTTGTCTTTGTACAGGAGTGCAGAATGTATTTTGGGAAAGGTATGAATAGAAGGCTTAAATTATTTAGAGATTATAGGCAATTTGCTTAAACCTTGGCAGAATTATTTTTCTCTTGTTGGAAACATTCATTTTCTTTTCCATATGGCATAAATGTATAAATGGGGCTTTTGATTCCCTCATATGCTTTTCCTTCTTTTTTATAATTAGATACAAAAAACATGGAACCAAATAAGACCATGAATTATAATCTCAATCTCCTAAAACATCATATTCACGCTGCGAGACAGAAAACAGTTCCTCCTATCTGAACATCCTTCTCAATTCAGTAAGTATTAAAGAAAAAAAAGGAAAAATTTAAAAGTAATTTCAAGTTTAAGGGTAGTGGTATGACTGGGCCTGAAAACTGACTATGATAGCACAGTTGTTTCAGTGGTAGATGTAAGAACAGGTAAATGAAAAGCCTCATTTCATGTATCATATAGCTATGAAATCCTATCAGATCCAAGAGAGATTAGGGGGAGCTCAAGGCACCCTGATTTATATTTCTTCTCATCATTACCTAATTTGCTAAAGAAAATGTCCATCAATTATACTGGCAAAAAAAAAAAAAATTCATAAGGCGGACTGTTTACACAGAAGTTCTTTTCTTGGAAACATTTTCAGTCCTAGGTTCATATAGCCACTTTGTGACATAGGACATAATAATCATATTATTCCCATTTTATTTTATGGATAAACAGAGACAAGATTTCCATAAAGCTAGATATCTGATTAGAGATGGCTAGAAAAAGACGGCAAACCATAGCCCACAGGCCAAATCTGGCCCATTGCCTGTTTTTGTAAATAGTTTTATGGGAACACAGCAATGTTCTTTCACTTTCATATTGCTTATGGTTGTTTACATGACACAATGGCACAGTTAAGTAGTTGCAACAGAGACCTCTGGCCCACAAAACCTAAGATACCCAATTTTTAAGAAAAAGTTTTCCAACTACTGCTAAAGAATTAAAACCCAGTGGGCAAACTGTTTATCACACCACATGATCCTAATATTTCTTATCTCAGAAATAGTAAATTTGATGTATGATGTAGTCAAGAGAATACAGTTTTAGAGACCAAAAAAACCCCCAAAACAAAGCAAGGATTATTTTTCTGGTTGTGCTATTTACTCTGACCCTGGAAAAATCACTTTATCGCTCTGAATCTCAGTTTCTATACCTGTAAAAGTAGGGGTTTGGGCCATGTGATTGATAATCAGTCTTCTAATTAAACTATTATAACCTACACAACTTATTTTACAAATTAGGAAAGCAGTAGTAAAGGCAAAAAAATTCATAAAATATTATATTTTATTTTTTATTTCTCCATGTAAACAAAAAGGCTGTGAGTTGCTTTAAATCTCTTCATCATCAAATGTGCTTTAAAAGTAAGTAGTAGTATCTTGATTTCATAGATGAGAAAACTGAAGCTCCAGAAAGGATAATGACTTGCACAAGGTTACCAGCATGTGCTTAATGCTTCACTGTCCAGTATAGTGTTGAGCTGTTAACCATAATGCCAACAGAGCAAGGCAGATAATGTAAATAGAGAGTGGTTCTATGTTGAACCAGAGATTGCATGTTTAATTCAAAGGAAGTAGCCACTACTCAGCTAGAGCCAATTAATGACATACAGGTATGTGGGTACAATATTGCCAGATCTTTAGATTTTATGAGAGGCTAGATATTCCAAATTTTATTTTAAATATTCCAATTTTTAAATTTTGGTAATATTCAAATGTTCAAAAACAGAGTGGGCTGGATATGGCTCATGGATGACAGTTTGCAAATCCCATTGAATAAACTTTTTTAAATTGAGAGATTACCAAAGGGGGGCCCAAACTTTACCTGTATGATGACCACTTGTATACCTAATCCTGAATTGTACCCCACATCTTTAAAATAAAATAAAAAAATTGAGAGATTAGTGAATTAGAATACACTAATACATCTAATTCAGTATGAACTCTTAATTATCTGAAGTAATGGCAGACAGGGAGAGATCACAGCATCAACATTATTTTATTTTGCATTGAATATAAAAGCATTCATAGTAAAATCAAATGATTGAAAAAAATTGCTTCTTATTATTTCAGGCCCCCTAGTAGAGGTATTAACAAATAGACAAAGTGTAAATAGGTCAACAGAAAAAAAAGGTAGATCCTGGATAATACTGAAACCAAAAAATTTATTTAAGTAATTGAGACAGGTTATATTTACATGATGAGAAATCAAAATCATGATTAATTCATATTGAGGCTTTTAAAATAATGGGGAGGGTAAGAGTTATTTATTATAATTTTAAAAGATACGACAACTTAGACAATTTATGCCATAGCGTTTCTTTACTTATTAAAAGGCATTTGAAAATGTTATACATGCTTTGACAAACAATAAACTAAGCTCTATTTAAAGTAAAGCTCTGACCTATTAGTAGTTACCGACAAAACTGGTAGAATGCTTAACTTTTGCATTCAAAAAGTCATATATGTCAGGCATGGTGACTCAGGCCTGTAATCCCAGCACTTTGGGAGGCCAAGGAAGGAAGATTGTTTAAGCCCAGGAGTTCAAGAGTGGCCTGGACAACAAAGGGAGACCTTGTCTCTACAAAAAAAAAAAACCAAAAAATTAGCCAGGCATGGTGGAACATGCCAGTTACTTGGGTGGCTGAGGCAGAAAGACTATCTGAGTCCAGGAGGTCAAGACTGTGGTGAACCGTGAATGTGCTATTGCACTTTCTAGCCTGGGCATTAGAGTGAGGTCCCAACTTAAAAAAAAAAAAGGGATAGTTATAGGGTTTATTTTATTATTTGTCTTTTTTGAAGTAGACATTTAAAAGGGGAGGAAAAATATGGAGGAAGAAAAAAATGAGTATTTCGTTGGAATATTTTTGGCCTTAATGAAAAAATTGTACCACTACAAGGTGCTATCATTTTGAATCTGATTTAGTGGGCAAATTGCTATTTAAAAGTTTTTAAAAAGTCATTAATATGGTATACAAAAAGAACTTTAGGTAAAATGAATTAATTTTCCTCACTGGTTTCAATTAAAATATTTTAAAGATATCTTCCTACTTGAGGAAAAAGTTCTAAAAACTAAAATGAAATTTTAAAGAAGACAAGATTAAGACAGTAGTCTTAAATATATGATATAACTAGTAATGCTATGCTAGAATATTACTGTAACATGTTCAAAACTAAGGATTTCTTCCTAAACTTTATAGGTTACTCTCACTTGTGCCTTTCTTCAGATCAGAAAATCTCTCTCATGTATCTACAATTTGGGAATACCTTAAGTCATAGCTTAATGTCTTATCAAAAGATTAAGTAGCTCATGTATATTTATAATTACTTAAGTACTACAGTTACATCACATTATTTAAAATAATGGGAACTCTTATTAAGTGATAAAGTGTTATAAAGGTTGGAAAAATAACCCCTTTGTCCTTGATTTTCCTATTTCTAAAATAAGAATAGCATTGATATGAGAATTAAATAAAGTATGTAAAGTACTTAAAAAGAGGTACTGGCACATAGTAAGTGTTCAATAAATGTCATCTCATTATTATTATACAATAAAATGGCTACTCACTCTTTTGTTGAGACAAATAACAGGCCACAGGCTGCAACCTAGCGTGCAACAGCAGCAGAGACAACCACATAGCAGCCATTTCACATTGACTGGGAGAGCCTTTTTCAAGCATGCATTCACACGGCCAATGCTGGTTTTAAATTCTTCTGGGGCCACCTACAACAGGGTACAATTTTAACAATCTGTGGGCAGTTTTTCACTATTTATCTCTAAACCTAAGGAAAATGTTTGTTTTATTACAAATACTTTAAGGAATTAAAATGTCTAAATATACATCCTCCCCATAAATATGTTTCACATACTCTTAGATGACATTGGAAAACAACACAATTTCATGTTCACAGAATTAGTTCACAAATTATATTTGAACATTACTCAAAGACAATCTTCTGAAATGACAAACAATAAAATTATTGCATTAAAATTGATGGAAAAGAGTAACTGTCAAGAAATTTTCTTACTATGACTCATTATCAAGGCAATATTATTTATAGTCTGCAGTCATTCTGACTAAAAGTTGAGTAAGACTAGAAGCAGGATACAAGAAAAATCCAAATACTACTAGAGAAAATGTAATTAGGATTAAACCTTGGCAATACGCTTGGATTACTTTGTAAAAGCAACTTTCAAGTTCTTTTTTTCTTAGCAAATTTGCAGCATAATTTTAACATTTGCCATTTCTTGCAGGGAATAGTTATACTAACAAAAGACACTGCTTAATGATTACATTCAAAATGGCCTGTTACTATTCAGCATAAAATAGACGCATAACTGCTGTTAAGTCTTGAAAGTTTAAGGTCTTTAAATACACAAATTAAATATTTCTAGTTACTGCCTTCATTCCTGAAAGTGACTGCTTGTAAACAATGATAAAGTCATTTCAAAGGCACAAGCACGACCAGGAAAATTAGACTTATATCAGAAATTCTGCTTGAAGGTTATACAATTCAAAAGTATATTAAAAATAGTTTGTTTTCAGTAAAATCACATTTTGGATTACAAAAATGATCCCCTTTCATTTAGAAGCTTTCAGATTGTAAAATTTATAAAAATAATTTCAGCATCTAACTGTAAAAGCAAAAATTTTGAAATTGTTAAGAAAAGTAACCTGCTATGAAATTAAAACCCCATTAACATGTTAGGTATCAAACATCTGGAATTTTGCTACTCTTCTCAATAAAAAATTGTACTAGAAGAATTTTTGGCTTTTAATAGAGATGTCTTAAAATCAACAATACAGAACATATACCTATTAGCAGATGTTATAGGTACATGGCCACAGAATTCAGCAGGATCATGACTAAAACATTAAGTATAGAAGCTTTATTAGAACTGTTCATGTCACCCAATAAGATAAATTACTTAGCCCATGAATCTGATTTTCTTTCTACTATGTTAACCAACAACAGCTGTGAAAGCTAAGGCTCAAAACTTTGCTTACACAAGGCAAGTAAACTAATTTCATTCTCCATCTAGACGGTCAACAATATGACATCAAGACAATCACTGCATACAAAGAATTCCAGTTAAATTAATGACAAAATTTTTGAGGTAAAAATGAAAATAAGTTCTGAGAACCATGTTTTATAATTGCCTGAGCCTGTGGGTTCAAGACCCACCTGCGTAACTTGGTGAGACCTCATCTCTACAATAAATCAAAAAATTAGCCAGGCGTGGTAGCACGCGCCTGTAGTTCCAGCTACTTGGAAGGCTGAGGCGGAAGGATTGCCGGAGCCCAGCAGGTCGAGGCTGTGGGAGCCGGGAGTGGCCACTGCACTCCAGTCTGGGTGACAGAGTGAGACTCCGACTCAAAAAAAAAAAAAAATTGAAAATAGAAAATACTAACAAGCTAAGCACATTACACAATAAATCAAGAGATCTGGATTATAGTTACTTATTAGCTATGAAAAATCCTAAGCAAAATCATTTAATTTTTTTGAGTTTCAGTTTTCCATATATAAAATGAGAATAATCTTTGCTTTATATACCTCACAGGTGATGGAAGTTAAACCTTGGAAGAACCTCCTGACTGGAATGCTTTGAAAAATGAAGTGTGTGAATCATATCTGAGTAGATTTGGAGACAGAAAAGCAAAGTTCTCTTTTGCATAAAGATTCACCTGAAAAAAGGGTTTAACCAGGTAACTAATAATACTTCATAGTTTTGCTATACATTATGTCATAAACAAAAGGACAATCTGCTATATTTTGAATGTATATTGAATGCTCTTCAGTTCTCTAATCATTCAGTGAAAAAAAATAAAGATGTTCTTTCTAAATACAAGGTACCAAGATTAAACTCTCCAAACAGCAATATTCAACTTCTTTTTCCTAGGGAATCACTGAACTACCAAACAGAAGTAAGAAAAAATCCACACATATATACCTCTTCTCTGTAATATTACATTACTATCAACCCTCTTTCAATTGTATATCCAGAATTGTTAACATATTTTTGAATATGGCAAATTTTGATATAAACTCATACAAATCATAAAATTATTAAATCTTAAATCATAAATTATTAAATTTGTAAATGCTAATTTACAAATTTTAGTGCTTGCAATTAGAATTTAGATTTTTATTTTAAAGTAAGTAAAAATACAGATACAAAAATGAAAAGATGATGCTAAATGCAGAAATGAGTCAGTCCAAAAGAAAGACAATATTTATAAGGAGCCTTAGACAACAAAGTTCCACTTCTACCAAGTATGAATAGTGTTAGAAGTCTCAGGGAGATGAAATCCAGAAAATACAACAAAGAAATAATTTTTTAAAAAGCCAGAAAATAAAAGGCAAGAGGGAAAGGAAAACAGGCTTTTTATTTCAAACATTGTGAATAAAATAAATTGTATACCAAGATATGTAAAATTTGTCATAAAATTTATCTTATAATATGTTTCTGGAAATGTAATAAAAATATTCCTAAAATGTGTCTATTTTTTCTTTTTTTCCCCACCAACATTTTCCACTTTTTTATACATAATAGTCTCAGTTTGTACTCTCTTACCACAGACACATCAAAAACTAAAATATTCAAGTTACTAAAAATGAAAATTCAATGTTTTTGAAGTCTTAAGACAAGTATTTTGAAAAGAAAAAACTTATACCAGAATTTCAAACAGACTAAAGTCTGCATTTTGACTCTAAAAGGCCAGGATTGTCTTTGAAAGAAATCTGTATTTGAGTAACAGTAAAAGTCATAAAACAGAGACAAAGACACAGGA
The DNA here is from genome assembly GCF_000164805.1 of Carlito syrichta. Classification (NCBI taxonomy): domain Eukaryota; kingdom Metazoa; phylum Chordata; class Mammalia; order Primates; family Tarsiidae; genus Carlito; species Carlito syrichta. Next base: position 37,354 of record NW_007259659.1, on the reverse strand, counting down.
AATGAGAACTGCTTAACTCCTGATTTTAAACAATGTAAAAGAAATGTTTAGTTAACTGTGTAGAATCAAAGTTAAAAACATCTTACTCATTTACTTCCATTAATTGAGTATCTCTAGGCTCTTACTTTATAGCCTAACAGCAGGCTGTAAAGAAACATTTCATTCCTTTTAACTCTCTATGAAAGAAAAATGAAAACCACATCATAAAGGTGGGGAAAGGGTTATAATATTTTATAACAGGATGCAGGAGACTGCAAACAGAAGAAAATCTAAGTAAACCCTACCAGGACTGATTTGTCTCCTTCAGTTGTGGAGAACACAACACTATCAATCATTTGTCTTACTGGATCACAATAGTAAAGGTCGATTTTTTCGATTCACAACACTGCACACTAATCTCCCTATAACATGATTTAATTGTTTCAAGTTGAGAACCAGAAGCTTTTTGTCTTTTCTAAAGTTCTGTGATTCTTTTGTTTTTTGGTCACCAGAATCTTTGTGTATACACCTGCATGATATGTTTTATTATGACAGGATGACTGGTCATTAGTGAAACAGGGAAAACAATCTTTTCTGCACTTAATATAAAAGATAATTTTTTTATCTGCATTGAAAGAATTCACATATAAGAAGCAAAAAATTAATACTGAGCCACAGAGCTTGTCGAAGTGGCTTTTTAGGTTTTCAAAATTCATTCTATAATTTTGCTTAGCTCAGGCAGGCATAAAAGTTATTTAGAATCTCACTTATGCTGGAAGACCGATTTTTGTAGTAAACTTTTTTCTACTTTAGCATTTATTCATTTTTGACTATTTTAACACAAGAGCAGTTAAATCTGGAATTCAGGCTTCTTTTTTCCTTTTTAAAAAAATTCATGCAATTCTTTTTGCCTCTTCCCTCCAGTTATCAGAGGAGCATTTTGATAATTTAGAGAAACCTATACAAATGAATATGCACACTAGAGAAAAATTATCTCGTTAAAAATAAAACTAACATGTTACTTTTAAAAATCAGACCTTCAACATTCCTTTTAGTGTTTTTTTCATCATCAAATACACATTCAGAAAAAAATCACGGTATCATTTATGCCTTATTCAACACATAAGAAATTCTGTACACTATAAATAATGCATATTTGAATAAATATTCAAACTTCATTATAATATGTGCTACAAAAACAATCACTTGAAAAGAATGAATATCTTTATGAACACCTCATATCCAAATCACTGAGGTTGTGTGAATGCATACCAAAAACCAGCTTACCACTCTTAATCGTCTAGTTTTAAAAAGTAGACAATCTTTTGGGCCAGTGGAATTTTTAGTTTCAATAGACTTGGAAAGAAATGAGAAGGTATGAAAAGATATTCTGAAAATTATTTGAGCACATAAAATTGGCCAGTTTCAAAAATGGATAATTCTTATGCCTGGGAACTCTATTCATTGACATATCTTTAGGTTATTATTTTTTGGGATTTCTTGGACCTGTAATTCAAACTTTAAAAAAAAACTAAGCTAATATTAAAGCTAGATGTAATTGCCCAGACAACACATGCAGCAGCGTCAAGGAAAACATAAAGAATAATTTTTCCACTGGAGCCCTTACAGTTCACATTTTCTTTACTTTTGATCACGAATTACCATCTTTCTACAAATACATTATTATTCAAGAGATATTTCCATAGCTATTTTATTCATTGGGAGAAAATGTTTATGATTAATTTATGATTAAATGTTTATGATTATGATTAAACAAATCTGCTTTAATTAGGGAGTTATCCTAAGTGATCAGGACAGGAAGGTAAAACATATTAGAGATTGAGGCCAAAATCTCACACTAGAGGGTTCTTTGTGTTCTGAAAAGTTAAATGGCCACATATTTTCTAAGGCTAACTTAGCCAGGGATTATGATCACCTGCTTATTATCCTTGGAAGGGTTTGTTATTATACCTCAAGAGAGACAGTAAAGGTCAACAGTTAATAGGACAAATTAGTGGTGAGACCAGAGAATAAATTAATACTTAGATGAAGAAAAAGTAACAAAAGAAATTAAAAATAAAAGCCAGTGAGTAAATAGAAAAAACAGTCAAAATTAAACTGTGATACAATGATGAAGAATGGTCAACAGCACCCAAAAACTAACATTGGAAAGTTAATAAGTACCCGAAATATACTAGGATTTCTATATATATTCTCTCTGATTTAACTCTTAAAACAATCAGCATCACCTCTATTTTTCACATAAGAACTGAGACTCAGAGAAGTGGCTTGCCCAAGGCTACATAGCCAGTAAGTAACAACTTGTATTCCAACTCAGATCTGATTGCAAAGCTTGTTTAACTATGCTGTCTGATGCTAGTCCTCAGTTTTCAGGAAAAAAATGAAGCAATTAAAGTGTAACATACATTTCAGAGTTACATTAAACATAAGTTCTCATGATTTCAGAGATACTCCTTAAAAAAATAAATAGATCTGCTGTCTTTTTCTATCTACCCCCACCCCAAGGAGGCTGGGGGGAAGATTACAGTACAATTGTAATTAGGCCAAAAGTGAGGAGAATAAACAGCTGGAAAATGCATGACAAAAAGAATCCAATTATCAGTGGAAGCATCTTATCCCATTCTCAAAGAGTTCAGAACAAGAGAGAGCAAATTAAAAGTAAAGTTCAAAAAGTAATACAGTCACATGGTTCAAAAATGAAAACAATACTAATACTAAAAGATATTCTGAAAGCAGCATCATCTTCACTCTTGTCTCCACTCATTTCAATACCCTTCCCCATCAAAGGTAATCACTTCTATTAGTGATTATGTATATCTTCCTAGACTTTCTTCATGCAAAAATACAATTATTTATGCGCTTATTTCTACCATTTCTTACACATACTATACATACTGATTTGTACTTTGCTTTTCTAACTAGCAATATGAGAAAAATTTACACTAAAAAGCCCTTTAGAAAATGTAATAATTTTAAAACATGACCCAAATTTATACTGACAAATAGCATTATTCTAGTACTAAAATTAAATAGGATGAAATTAAATTACAGGTTCCACAATACAAAAAGTTAACTTATTTTAACCCCAAATTATCATATTAGCTACCTAAGCAACCAGCTATTAATCATTTGAAAATTATTGAGCATTCTGTAGTCTAATGGTTCTTCTCTCTTCTACATTTCCTCAAGTAACAGAAGGGCACAAATAACTTTGCCTTAGGTAAATCCTTCTCTTTTGGGACTAGAAAGTTGGTATGACTGTTGTAAGAGGATTTTCCAAATACAGGCTCTTTTTAAAAGTTGTATATATTTAAGGTGTACAACACGGTGTTTTGATACACATACACACAGTGAAATAACTACTATAGTCTAATAAATTAGCATATCCATCTTCGCACAGTCATCTTTTTTGTTTTGTTTTGTTTTGTGGTAAGAGCAAAATTCAATATTATTAACTATGGTCATCATGCTGTACATTAGGTCTTTAAACTTATAGTTTCTAATCCTAATCTTTGAATTTGCTAGATGACACTACTGAATGTAGAGGGACCAGAGAACAGAGAGGCAATAATTTATTACAGTGAGTCCAGTTTTAGAAATGAAAACTATTAATAGCTGAAAGTCAGAAAAATATTTAACCAAAAGTTCAATTTTTTGTGTGTATAGCATATCATACCATATGGCACTTTAAAAATTAATAGAGTGACACAGTTAAAAAAAAACTTCAACACTAAAACATTGGAAATTACTGACCTAATGAAAACAATTACAGCTATCTGTGCTGAGAAAAAATGAAAAACTGGAAAAGTTGAACAGATAAATAAATAATGACTGGCATTAATGGACAATAGAAGAAATAACTGGTCAGAGGTTAGTAGTCATGAAGACAGCTTTCAGTCACTACCAACACAGCTTCCAAGTATGAAGGTATCCTGTTATTTGACTTCATTACCAATGATTCAAAGCATTTGTCATTTACAATGAAAAAGCCATAAAACTATGTTTTAAAATTGAAAAGTTCAAAGCAAAGTCTCACTTACCTTCCCTGTTAGAATGGAGGGAAATTCAGTATCAAACTTGTTGCTCAAGCCAAACCTTAAAAACAAAGGTAGAACAAAATATATTTTACCCAAGCATGTCCTCTGCAGTAACACAGATGCAGCTAGAGACCATCATCTTAAGCAAATTATCACAGAAACAGAAAATTGAATACCACACAAATAAGCTAAACACTGAAGAGTGGAAGCTAAACACTGAATAAACATAGGCACAAGGATGGGAACAACAGACACTGTGGCACTCCTCAAGGGGAGAGGGAGGAAAGGAGAAGGGTAAGGGTTGAAAAACTACCCACTGGGTACCATGTCCACCACCTAGGGGATGGGCTGAATAGAAGTTCAAACCTCACTAGCACACAATATACCTATGTAACAAACCTGCACACATACTGCTTGAATCTAAAATAAATAAATAGATAAATAATTAAAACTTTATGCAAGAATATCATATTATCCTTGCATCATTTATGCTAATAGCTGATTTTCAAGGACACAAGTCAATCTTAAGCACAAAAAACTCTCTATACTTAGCAGCTAGGAGCAAGATACCTGTGCCTAAAGATACTGTACTATGGATGTTTAAAATGCATTTTGAAGCCGGGCTCGGTGGCTAAGCCTGTAATCCCACGCCTTTGGGAGGCTGAGGTGAGTGGATTGCCTGAGCCCGCGGGTTCGAGACCTGCCTGGGCAGCGAGACCTCATCTCTACAATAAAAAAAAAAAAAAAAAAAATCAGCCGGGCATGGTAGCGCATACCTGTAATTCCAACTACTTAGAAGGCTGAAGCGGAAGGATAGCTAGAGCCCAGCAGGTCGAGGCTGCGGTGGCCGGGAGCGGCCACTGCACTCCAGTCTGGGCGACAGAGTGAGACTCCAACTCAAAAAAAAAAAAAATGCATTTTGAAACACATCCTATATTTTACAATGGCTGAGGCAATTAATTAGCAATTGTAAAAAGACCTTAACTACATTAAAGAAAAATCCTTCATTACTTCTGTTTAGGTGTCAGTACAACATGTAATGAGAATATAATACAAACACACATTCTCTTTAAATCTGTACATACATACAGGAGTAGAGCCAAATTTAAAACAAGATAGGGCATCCCTGTGCATGAATTTTATGGTAACTTTCATCCACTGATTGAGAGTTTGACATTCTAGTATTGTACATATATTTTCAATTATATGTTGTGTTAATCAATAACACAACAAATACTAAATAGTCCAAGAAATTCATTTAAATCATTATTTAGCTAAATAGTGAGTTTATCACTAGTCAAGAAGATGTCACTTAATTCATTACTACACAAAGAATAAATTCTTATAGCATAACAAAGAAATAGAAGCAGCTTTCATTTTTAGAAAGTAGACATGATACACTTTAGAGTTCGATTCTTACAACTTGTCTAAATGTCTTTTATTTATCTATTTTTATTTTATTTTTTTTGAGTTGGAGTCTCACTCTGTCGCCCAGACTGGAGTGCAGTGGCTGCTTCTGGCCACCGCAGCCTCGACCTGCTGGGCTCCGGCGATCCTTCCGTCTCAGCCTTCCGTCTCAGCCTTCCAAGTAGCTGGAATTACGGGCATGTGCTACCAATGCCTGGCCGATTTTTTGATTTATTGTAGAGATGGGGTCTCGCTGCCCAGGCGGGTCTCGAACCCGTGGGCTCAGGCAATCCACTCACCTCAGTCTCCCAAAGGCGTGGGATTACAGGCTGAGCCACCAAGCCCGGCTTAAATGTCTTTTAAATGCAACGTCAATAACATGCTCCTACATTAAATTAGATATTGTAGCCATTTTAGCTTTTGCTAGCTGCCATTTCTCTACTAGTTATCAATTACGTATTTGGTACAGACAGACATATTTCTTGAAATACAGAGAACATTTTTATTTTAAAAATCTTTAGCTTTACTATTCCTTCTTTGCACTTATCACCAAATAAATTTTCTACTGCTTCCATTTGCTTTAATTTTGGGGGGAGGGGTTGGAATCTAACTCCCTTTCCCAGACTGGAGTACAATAGCACACTCACGGCCACCGCGGCGTTGCCCTGCTGGGTTCTGGTGATCCTTCCACCTCAACTTTCCAAGTTGCCGGAACTACAGGTGCACACTACCACACCTGGCTAATTTTTTTTTAATTTTATTGTAGAGACGAGGTTTCACCATGTTGTCCAGGTTGGTCTCGAACCCATGGGCTCAGGAAATCCTCTTGCTTGGCCTTCCAAAGTGCTGGGTGTTTCCATTTCCTTAATGTTCCCTCCTTTTTAAATAAGTTTTGAAACCTGATTTTTGATACTGTCATTTTGCTAAAAATAATCTATTATTCAATAAATGTATGCAAAATGACAGGTTCATTTTGTCTTATTTATTGACAAATTCAATGTCCTTTTCTCAGAACTTTTTCCCTTGACTTCACCTGCAGCTGTGACACTGTGGGTTACTTCCTTCCTAACACTCCCATTCTTTCATTGTGCCCTAACACTCTTGCCTCTTTGCAAAATTTAGTTTTTAGTTTTCTGCTTTTCTTTCTAATGGAATTATAACAGTTCACTTGTATTTGATAGCTTTGACAATCACTGTTATGTTGATGACCATCAAATCTGTATCTCTAGTAATATATTTTTCAACATGCTCTAGCCCCTTACCTCTAACTGTATTCTGAACATTTCTATTTGGATATCTTGCCACAAAATAATGCCATCTTAAGTGAAACCTGTCTAAAATTAAATGTTATCTTTTCTTGGAAATCGGTTCCCCTTTCCAAATTCATCTCTGTCAATAGCAAATGTTTAACTTCTTTTAACCTAAAACTTGTCTTATATTTGCACCTTTTCTCTATTTTTTTTCACTTGCTTGTAACGAGGGGGTCCTTAAGTTCTGTTATTTTCCTTTGAAAACATTCTCATAGTGATTCCTTTCTTTCCATTGCCACTGCCACAATGGCTCCTCTTTGCTCATGTGGTTCCTCTTGCTTCTTCCTTAAGTTCTACACAGACTTCAAGGCTCAAGTCAAGTTCCAATCCCTGCCTTAATGCCTTGAACGCTCAAGCCTTCATAGATTTCCCCTTTCTCTGTACTCACAGCCACTTCTAATCTGTACTATACAATCCAACAGTTAATAAAATGTTGTTTTTTATTCCTTGCTGCTCCATATTAATATCATAAAATAAAATCGCTGTTAGCTTTGTAAAGCAAGGCCTATACTTTGTTTTCTCTGTATTTTTCAGTTTAGCCCAGTGCTCAAGGTCTCAAAAAATATTAATTCACATTACTAATTATATTCACATTACTAATGTTCTTCTCTAATATAAAAAGGGATTTTCTTTCCTAAAACATATTAAGTATGTTAGAAATGGTAAAGAAAATGCCATTTTACTTCTTAGAATATTCCTCTAATCAAAAAGTATGAACAAAGGCAAACTAGCCCTGATATTCCCTCATAATTCTGGCTAATAGGCAGTAGTGATCCTGTTCTTGCCTACCAGATATTTCTTTCCTTAACTTCCTCCCTTAGAGACTCAGTACATTAAACAAAAAAAACTTAACTCAAACTTAGGCCCAGCATTTCACTTAGTAGCTATTAGAAAAATGTTAAAATGGCTGCTGTTGAATAAATACCCCAGCTTTGTTTCATAAACAAACCATTAAGTTAATAACTGGCACTCCACAGAGGTTAGAGAAGCTCATTTACTCATTACTGATCAGTGATAGACATAAGCCAGGATGTGGAGCTCTTCATTAAAAAAACAGGCACTTGGAAACTGTTCAGTGTCATTTTATCAACTTCATTAAATATAGAACCTATTGTGTGTTTGAAGCCGACCCAGCTGTCAGTTCTCAATTATTGTACTTTCTTTGCCAAGGGAGTAAAGGAAATCGAGGCAAAGGAGGGTCCTTTTAGTTGTTCTTCCTTCTTCTCTTCATCACTATATCCCACATTGTATTTTTTAAATGGCTATGCAGCAATCAGCCTCTGAAAATCATACACAAATTAAAGTTCATGTGCTCAGTTTGTTTAAGAAAACACTGTAGTAAAATTCTGCCAAAAAGAAATACAATTTCACTAGGAAACTATACACTTATAGTAATACTGATTCCGAAGTATGTGCATTGAACTTACTATACCAAGAAAAAGCAAAGCCTATGCTATAAAATACAAAAATATTTTTTAAATATTCTAATTAAATCTCTTGAATCTTTTATATGGAGATAATCTTGTCTTACCACACTGTACAATAGCAAGTTACCACAGCTTCCGTATTCTCAAAGCTTAAAACCTTATTAAAATATTCACCTTATATAAACACATATTAACAATGTATTACTGCAATTCCTCAGACAGCTGTTTACAGAAAAGGTATTTAATTCCCTGATTTGAGAAGTCATAATATTTGCACTGCTAAGACTTTGCCCAAATGCACTGTTTTGCAAATTTGGTCATCTTTTTCAATTTTATAATCTAATAATTTCAGCTTTTTAAGATCAAGTTTAATGAGAGAATTATATGAGGGCCTGAGAATTGGTAATCTGTCATCTCTACTAACTGTATTTACACAGATATAATATCAAGGGTATAAAGTAATATAAAGAGTGTGATAATGTCTGTAAATAGGGGAAAAAAACTCATGTGAAGTAATTTTTTCTGTATTTCAATACATTGGATCTAAACATTTATCCTAAAAAATCAAGAAGAAAACTAATAGATGCTGTCATATTATTCAAATCTATAGTATTTCTGAAACAATATTCCAAGAGACAATTATTTCTGTTTTTATAATCTCAAATTTGTGGGAGTTAATTTAACCGCACTTTTTAAAATTTGAAAAAAGACCTCCAAATATGCATTTATGATTTTCATCTCAGAAATGGAATTATAATTCATGTGGTTAGGTCATTTAATTCTTAAAAAATTATAATCTATTTCCTGTTAACAAATTAATATCTTGTTAAAGTAACTAGAAATCCAAAATATTAAGATGATATAAGCAGACAAATGTGTGGTATTGTCTGGACATAGACTGTTTTCACCTATACCTGGCTTCTCTTCTCCCTCCCTCAGGGAGCAGCCTCTGGTCAAGGCTGGTCTCTGAAGGATATGCACATTCCCAGTACAGAGTCACAGGATGCAGGTGACCAAGCAAACCTAAGGATAATGTAGTCATCACTCCTAATCTATGTAACTGTAAACACTGTATAGGAATTAAAATGATTATCCTGCTTGCTTTTATTATAAAACCACTTGCTGTACCATTCAGAGGCACTGATTCCTCACTGACTGACCGGCTGCCATTGGTGCCTCTCATAAGTTTTAATAAACCAGTGTCTCTTCCTGCTGGACCTCTGGGTTATTTCTTTGGAAGAAGTAAACATTATACGCAAGCCCTCTCAGATTTGGGTTTGCCGTATTACAACTGGTGCTACAAACAAGATTTTCCAGAGAAGGCCCCTGTTGTAGTGGCCACAGGAGCGACAGAGAAGGGGGAGAAATACAAGGTTGAGCCACCGGGTCAATGCGGTTCGAAGTTGCCAGCTTGGTAACTGCTGGGTGAGTATGAAGACATCCCAGCTGGCCAGCTGGACTGCTGGAATTGTTGATGCAGTTGATGAGAAAGGACAGTTTGAAAAGAAATAAAAAAATAGCCATGTAGTCTCAGGAGCTATGCAATGGCCTCTTGGCACTCTCCTAGTGGCTACCGATCAGGAGATACCCATTAGGAGCCAGGTGCAAAAATTGCAGGAGAAATTAAGATTGGAGAGAGATGCTGTTAATTCAGGCAGAAAACAGGTACACACTAAGTCACTGGCTGGAGCAAACTAGCGACCAGCTGCGCAACTTGGCATGACTCTTTGCAAAAGTGAAAGAAAGAGAAATGGTTGCCTATGGTACACATCCATACCGTGGTAGCCCACAGCGAATGAGAGCCACAGAAGTGGGATACCACAGAGGAATCAAACTCCTCAGAAGAAGAGGATGAAATAGAGGTGATAGAGGAGGTGGAAGAGCCCCCACAGATGAGGGCTCACCAGGTGATTATTCAGAAAATAAAGACCCAACAGGAATGGCCGGAGGGCCAAGATCCAGCACTCCTGCCACCACCCCTGCAGTATATGCACACAAGCATGCACCCATATACTTCAGCAGAGTTGGTAGAACTGGCAGCAAAATTTAGACAAAAGGGGAAGGAAAGTCTAAGGGCTGGTCAAGGTTATGGGATATCTAAGTCGACAGCATAGTATCACTGGGAAATGAGTTAATAAAGCTGGCTTTGGTTACCAACCATCCCTCCCCGAGACAGCGTATATATAGAATGGGACAGCATGATGAGAACACCTTACTCCTAACATGGCTCATGTTAGGGTGTAGGGCTGCTTGGCCACATGAGGGGGACATTCCATCCTTCCGCTCCTGGAGGAATACCATGGAAGAGCTACAGGATTACCTCTGGGAATTGGGGGTGTATCATGACATATATGTAGACCCCTTTGAAGGGCCAGACACAGTATTCTTTATAGCTGAAATGAAAGATAAGGTATTACAGTCAGCTCTACCCTTCTTTTATGGAACTCCCACATCTGTGTTGTCCCTCCTAGCAGGTGGGGTTGAATGGGGCCCATATAAGTGATAGCGGACCTGAGAGACACAAATTAATGTTTCTCCCTGCTGGATCTCCAGATGACTTCTTTGGAATAGGTAAACATTACTTGTAAGCTCTCTCAGATTTGTGGTTATACTGTGTCACAACAAGGGTACTATGACACATAAGGGCTAGGTTAACAAACCTTTCAAAGGTAAGCCCATGCCATAAACCTCACCACTGGGACTCATGATATTGTTGTATCTATGCTCAGAAACAAGTACTCTCCACAGCATGATTCAACCAACCCTCAGGCCTATAGTACAATTTACACTATGATGGATATATTGAGTGTTACTAAAGTGAACTATTAATTCAACTAATTTCATGTCAGACACTGTGAAAGGCACTGGGGATTCAGAAGGAATAAAAAATTGTTCTTGCCACTAGGTTATAATTTAGTGGGGGCAGAGACTTGCAGAAAGTAGTAACATATGGAGAGCGAGGACAAGGGGAAGTGGGTCTCGGCATTCTAGATAGAGCAGAGGCAATGAAATTAAAAAGAAAAAAAAAGCATGCTGTAAAGAGACATACACAAGCAGCAAGAGGAATGGAAGATTAGGCTAATAGACAAGCAGGGACAAGGGGAAGTGGGTCTCGGCATTCTAGATAGAGCAGAGGCAATGAAATTAAAAAGAAAAAAAACATGCTGTAAATAGGCACATACAAACAGGAAGAGGAATGGAAGATTAGGCTAATAGACAAGCAGGGCCCAGATCTGTATGCTCTGTTATGGAGTTTAAACTTTAACCTGTAGGTGAAGGAGAAAGCACAGGATAACCTTAAGCAGAAAAAGTGGTTTGATTAGATCTGTACTTTTGGTGTCTTAAGCTAGCAGCAGGCTACAGGATGGATTGTGAGGATGACAAGGATGAAGATGACTAGTTAGGGTAGTGAAAGGGGCCTGAATCAAGGAAGTAGTGGTAGGGAGGGAAAGAAGAAATGTTTAGGTCATATCTTGTTAATATTTGCTGATTGCTTAGCTGTGGGAAGTATGTGTGGGAAGGAGAACCAAAGATGGGTAACAGGATAGGTGGAAGTCCATTCAACTGAGATGGCAAATACAGAAACAGCAGGGTTTTTTCTTTTGGTGTTTGGGGTGGGGGTATGAGGAGGCCCTGGATTGGTGTGAGAGGATGAGTTCTGTTTGAATAAGCTGAATTTAAGAAGACAGTGGGCTTTCAAATGAAGAAGCCCAGATAAGAGCATGAAAAAGTTCTGGTACAGAAATTCCTGTTTGGGAGATATTAGAAAACTGAAACCATGAGAGGTAAGGTGAGATCATCTTGGGAGAGTAGGAATATAAGAAGAGTAGTGGGCTGAGAGTAAAACTCTGGAGATCACTGGTGTTTAAGGGACAAGAGAGGAAGAGGAGCCCATGAATGAGACAGTTAAGGAACAGTCAGAAAAGTACAGGGAGAACCAAGAGAGTGAAGTGATCAAGGAGTTCCAAGGTTTGTTTGGCCAGCATTAAAAAAAAATCTGAATTTGAACATCTTCAGGTAAGATATATACCTTCCAGTTCAACTAAGGCCCCATTTCTACTTATGCTGCATTATTTTCTGTGACCTGCCTTGCTTAAGGCCTGTATGTTTGTGACCCCTGTAGTAGAAGCTTCTAAGAAAGGAGTAGTCATAACTGTCAAATGCAGCAGAGAGGACCAGAAGTATAAAAAATGAAAGATGTCCACTGATTTAGCAAAAAGAGGAACACAGTGACCTTGAGGACAGCTTCTCTGGGGTTGTGGTAGCAGAATCCAGATTAGAGAGGGGTGAAGAGGAAATAAGGTGAATGTAGCTACTCTTTAGAAATTTTGAGAAGGCAGAGAGATTAAATAATAGCTAAAGGGAACATGGGTATAGGGAGGCCTTTGTCTAGTTTTTTAAAAATTAGAGAGACTGAATAAGTTTACAGGCTGAGCTAGTAGAGAGGTAATATTGAAGAGACGGGCTAGCTGTTGGAACACGGTCTAGGAGGGGACTGGAAGAGAAGGGTATGGAAGGCACAAATAAAGTGAGGATTGGAAAAGTGAGGGACTCCTTGAACTCTAAGGCTGGAGGAAGAAGGCATAGAAACTTATACCTAATTAAGATCCAATGCAGATTTGCAGCAGGAAAGTAACATAATTAAACTGTGTTTTAAGAAAATCAGTTTGGCACAAGCATGCGGGATAGATTGGAGTGGGGAGAGACAGCAGACTGTGGCAATAATTCAAGCAGGAGATGATGGTAACCCAAACTTGAGTGGTGCCAAATAGGAACAGAGAAAAAGAAAAATCTAAGAGACATTTTAAAACGTATGATGATGTAATTCTTGGACAGACTGGCATAGGGCAGTTCAAGGAGAAGAAAGAGTCAAAATGACTAAGATATTTTAAATATTACCCTGGGAGATTAGGGGTAAAAAAATAGACAAATGGAAAGCATGACAATTAGGGAGGCAAAAATATTGGGCTTAAGATATACTGAGTTTGAGGTGAAGGGTCTCAAATTTTAAACATTGAAAAGAAACAAAGTCCTCTATACAATAGAAGATTGTACAAAAAATGGAAAAAATTTAGGGTTAGGAGAGAATATGAAATATTTAATTCGAATAGGATGTATGGTTTAGGGCAACTCTAACATTCTTATGCCAAAAAAAGAATTACACAGAGGCTTATATTTTAGATACCTCAGAATAAGATGAACTATTTCATAAAAATTTTACTTAATCTGGAAAAAGGAAAGTTTTATTATTATAGAATGATTCGTTTCTCAGATCCAGTAAAACTTTCTCCTAAACATTTCATCTTTTTTCAAATTCCAGACATTTAACATCAAATGTGCTAAGTGAGATAATGTGTTCAATAAAACTAAGTAAGTTTCCAAACTACACACACAGACTAGTGATTCAAGTACTGGTTTGTTGCTTTTCAGGTTTTGGCTTCAGCCAATTAATACCAACAGTACTACCAGCACTAATACTTCACACTCCTAATTCCAGAATTTTTAAACTGAAAGGGACATTACACAAATTACAAGGGCCTGGGCATGACAAGCGTCAGTGCTCTGCTTTTAATGAAGAAAATAGGGTGGTAAGTATTTCATCATGGTGTGTGGAGGGTAGAATGGAACTACACATAAGTTTCAAGGAACTTAAATTCTATCTCCTTGCTCCTTCTCTATTGTCTGAATTTTACAAAATAATGTGTGGGTAGAGTGTTGGAATATATAATTATGGACTGGAATAAGAGTAATGTGAAATAATCTGCATAAAAATAACCTATGGTGTGAGAACCATAATTCGTTTAAATAATAAACTGTCTCCCTAGTGAAGAAAGAAATAAAACTAAAACAACGCAGTAGGATGGTACCTGAACAATGTAGGCTATATGCAAAATTCTTGAACCAAGAAAAATTGTTTTAAAATTGCCTAATTAAAAGGCAGGTCTAAAACCCTCCCCAGTCCCTTCCATAATTTTGAAATCTTTGCTAATATATTTCATGCAAAGATTATAAAAGTATAGTACAATCAAAATACTCAACATGTTAAAAATTAAAGTTAACATGATGGGGAGGTAGTGCACATATTATATGATTTAATATAATACAAACTCAATTCAAAGTCAAAGGGGCTAGGTGAGCCATTATCAAAATCAGAGGTAGCATGAAATGATAGCAAAAACAGGCATATTTTGAAAATGCAGTAAAATATAGCATAGTTCAGAGGAAGAACATGATACAATACTCAAAGTTGTAACATTTACAGACCAAGCAAATAAAAATGAAGCACTCCTTAAAGCTCAGAGAACCATCCTTTTTTTTTTTTTTTTTTTTTGCTTTGTAACTACTATATTATAAAGTCCCTCCCATTTTATTTTCTCATATGATTTAAGATTTCAATTTTTAAAAAGCTACCCTGGATATGTTTTCAAAAAAATCCTCTTCAGTTCCTGGAAGACTAATTTCCATATATATTTAATGCTTGTATGTTTAATATTTAGTCATACAAAATTCCCTGGTGGTATCTTAAATTATCTCAGAGCTGAAAAACTTTAGAAAACATCCACTTTCAACCTTCATTTTACATGAAGAAATCAAGGCCCAGAAATGGAAACAACTCGACCAAGGTCACGGGGCCAGTAAGAAACAAAACTGGGACTTGCATCCAAGAAACCCTGACTCTCAGTCCATTGCTTTTTCTACTTTCCATAGCTGTGTCTCAACCTGAACCTCTAATGGTGAGATATTTAAAGACGGATTCGAGAGTAAGAATGAATGGAATGAATATGTGAGTAAATGGCCATTCTATAATATTATTCACAAAATATATCATGTTTCTAATTAGAAGAATCCAAGCCTAGTTTTTGTCACATGTCCCAGCAGTCGTCGTTTCCCATAGATACCAACCTTGGCAGCAAAGAACCCTCTGGTACATCCTGCAGTTTAGAGTATTCAGTTGACAGCACACATATAATAAAAGAGACTCACCTATACGCCAATCCCATTGGCTCCAAATCCCTAACTTCCCTGTCCCATATTCACTCTTTACCTGGTGTTGGTGCATAACATTTACATTCTCTTCACTTCTTTAACACGTATCCACCCCCGGTTTCTCCATTTAAACCAGGAATCCTTTCCTAACTGTACCCCTCAGTCAACCCCCCCCACTCCATAGGCCCCTAGACCACCTTCTCATTCCTCTGTTGCCAAATCTCAGTCATTTCAAATCCCACGGCCCCCTCTCGCTTACACAGTGATGTGGCCGGCACCCCGCACTAATACTGGGTCGGGGGCATATCTCCGCAGATGCTCCTCGCTCACTACCCGAGGCGGAGGTGGCGCCTCCTCCTCTTCTTCTTCATCCTCCTCCTCTACCTCCTCCTCCTCATCCTCCTCGTCATCGTTCGGCCCAGATACCGACGACGACGGCGACGGCGACGGCGACGACGACGACGTGGCCGCTTCTTCTTCCTCCTCCAGTTCCGAGATGGTGTCGAACTCCGCCATGTTGGGCAGCAGGATGCTCATCACGTGACCTCGCGATCGCCGCCACTCTCACCGAGAAGAGTTTGAACCTGCTGGAAGAGGAGGGGGGACGAAATGAAGAGAAAGAGGAGGGGGGCTCGGAGCAGGATTTGAGGAGACGCGCCTGCGTGTTGGGCAGACGACGGAGTGGGGGTGGGGGTTGGAGGCGGGGGCATGAGAGAGCAGCAAATTCTATGTACGCTTGCGCGGCGCCAAGGGGCGGGAGCCGGTGGAGGTGAACTCCAGGGAATTATCGAGGTCCGGTCTGCAGGTGCTGATATTAGCAATGCTTTCTGTACATCAGCTACTCGTATACTATTAACTAATGCTGGGTATTTTTAACCCCAGTGCAGACGGGCGAGGGAAAGCATGTTCTATAAAACAGAGGTTAGAACTTTGCCCCAAATATCTCCAGGTATATACCAATATATACAATGTTCAGTATTACAATTTTAACTTGCATCGGAACTTTGTCACAACCCTGGGAGGCAGAGTAAGCATTTTTATTGACATTTTACTGAAGAGGAAACTTTCTATTACTATCTCTACTATATAAAACGTATGGAGGAATTACTAAGTCAGGGACTGTGCCAAAGTGCTCTATATGTGTATCTCATTTAATCCTCCATGCTCCTATGAGTTATGTACCGTGATGATTTCATTTTATAGATGGGAAATCTACATGCAGAGTGAATAAGTAACTTGTCCAAGGTTAGAGAGCTACTAAATGTCAGTCCTGGTTTTAAATTTGGAGGTCTCTTCTGATTCCAAAGGCCCAATACTCTTTTTTTCTTTTAAATTTTATTTTATTATAAAGATGTGGTAAACAAGTCAGGATTAGGTACATAAGTAATGTGTTTGCAGGTGAAGTTTGGGCCTCTAACTGGTCCTCACTTCTGGTTTAGTTTAGGTTCAGGTACCCTTTGTGTTGTTACATGCCACCACCACCCCCACTTCCTTCCTCCTCTGGCAGCATTGGGTGACTGCCATCTCTTCCTTGTGCTATTGTGTTCGAATGATCAGGCCTCATTATGAGTGAGACTTGTGGTATTTGGTTCTTTGTTTTTGTGATAGATCACTAAGATTGATTGATTCCAATTCCAATTTGCTGAGAAATCCATGATGATTTTGTCCTTCTTTATGACTGCATAATATTCCATCGTGTAAATGTACCACATTTTCCTTATCCAGTCTACTTTCGATGGGCAATAGAGTTGGTTCCATGTATTTGCTATTGTGAATAGTGCAGCAATAAACATGCGTGTATAGATGTCTTTTTTGTAGAATGATTTGTGTTCCTCTGGGTATAATAATAATACCAGGAGGGGAATTGTTGGATAGTATGGAAGGTCAATTTCTAGTTCCTTTAGATATCATCACCACTATTTTCAATAAAGGTTGGACTAGTTTGCACTCCCACCAACAGTATAGAAGTGTCCCCTTTTCTCTGCACCCACACCAGCATCTATTGTTTTTTGATTTATTAATGATGGCCATCCTTACTGGGGTAAGGTGGTATCTCAGTATGGTTTTGATTTGCATTTCTCTGATTAGTGAGGCTGAGCATTTTTTCATGTTATCTGTTGGCTGCTTTGTATGCCTTCTTTTGAGAAGTGTCTATTCATGTCCTTTGCTCATTTTTTAATAGAGCTGTTTGCTTTTTTCCCCCTTTTTGGCTCATTTGAGTTCCTTGTAGATCCTGTATATTAGGTCTTTGTCAGATACAATTAGCAAAATTTTTTTCCCATTTTGTGAGTTGTCTCCCCTCTCTTTTGATGGTTTCCTTTCCTGTGCAAAAGCTTTTCAGTATGATGAGGTCCCATTTGTCTATCTTATCTTTTATGGCATACATAAAAGCCCAATACTCTTAACCAAAGGGCTATTACTGCCTGAAGTTTAGAAAACTTTTGTAGAGTTGTGTCTTTTGGGCTGTTTATTAAAAGATGAATCAGAATTTGCATGTTTGAATTTTGGGGTTTTTTTTGGGGAAAGCTGGAGAGATGGAGAAAGTGGAGGAAGCATTCTAACCTAAGGAAACATTTATTAACATCATCCATTTTCCAGACACTGAGCTAGACTCTTTCACATACAATATTTCAGTTAACTCTTTGTTATAGATAACAAAGCTGAGTCTCAGAAAATTTAAGTAATTTATTCACATTTATGGTGAATGTTTAACCAAAGTTTTCCATTTTAGATATTCTATCCTATCTTTTTCCACATTCCCTAAAGTGTTGTAGACATCACATATTTTGAGTTTCCAAATAATGTGCCAAACTGGTTTATACTTGGCAGCAGCACAAAAATCCATATCATCACATAACCGCTAGATAACAGAACAAATACTGTAATCCAGGTATTCTTTTTTTTTTTTTTCGAGATGAAGTGCTTTTTATTTTTAGACCAACTAAACATTTTTCATATAAAAACCTTCTGATATACAAACTGCAATCACAATAGTATCCATGTAGCAGCTGAGGTCTGGGAATCCAGGTATTCTAATACCAGCTTCACTGCTCTTTTCTGCTATACTACAGCTGCATCCCAATCAGATGGCTAGTCTGGAGAAACATACAATTCATTGATTTTAGTACATTTAAAACATACAATTCATTGATTTTTAGTGAATGTACAGAGTTGTGCAACTATCAATACAAACTAATTTTAAAACATTTCCACCATCTCCCCCCAAAATTTCTGTCTCGTTTTCATTTACTCCCCATTTTGACCCTCAGTTATAGGTAACCATTCATCTACTTGCTTATTTCCTTAATGGACATTTCAAATAAATTGGATTGTACAATACGTGATCTTTTGTATCTAGCTTCTTTCACTTAGCATAATGTTCCTGAAGTTCATCCATGTTGTTTCATATAACAGTACTTTATCCCTTTTAATTGACAAATACCACTTTGTTGCAGTATATCACATTTTGTTTATCCATTCACCAGTTGATACATTTGGATTGCTTCTATCTTTTTGATGTTATGAAAACGCTGCTATGGACATTGACATATATGCCTCTGTGTGAACATATAGTTCACTTTCTCTTGAATAGATATCAATGAATGGAATTGCTGGGTCATATGCTAAGACTATGTTGAACTTATTAAGAAACTGCCAGACTTTTTAGAAAGTGGCTTCATCAGTTTGTATTCCCACGAACAAAGCAGGAGGGTTCCATTTTCTCCAAAACCTGTTATTGTCCCTTGTTTTGATGATAGTTATTCTTGTGGGTGTGCATTGTGGTTTTGCTATGCATTTCCCTAATGACTAATGATGTTGAACATTTTTGCATTTGTGTCTTGTCCATTTATATATCTTCTTTGATGAAATGTCTGCTGAAATCTTTTACCCTATTTTAAAATTTTTCTTTTTTACTGATAATTGTAGACTCATATGTAGTTGTAAAAAAACAAAGGGAGATCCTGTTTACCCTTTACTTGATATCCTCAAAAACAGCAACATCTTCCATAACAATAGTATGCCATCAGATCAATGAAATAGATGTTGATACAATCTACCTGTCTTATTCAGATTTCCTTACATACATGTACTCATCTCTCTGTGTGTGTATTTAGTTCTATGCAACTTTATCACAAGTATAGGTTCCTATGACCACCACCACAGTCAAGAAACAAACAATTATATCACTAAAGGATTCCTCATATTATACTTTATAATTCTTTCCACTCTTCTCCCTACCTATGGATAACTATTAATCTGTTTACTACCTGTAATTGTCATTTCAAGAATGTTATGTAAATTATATTATACTGTATGTAACTTTTGGGTATTGGCTTTTTTTACTCAGCATACTTATTCTGAGAATCATCCAAGTTATTGTTTGTATCAGTGGTTCATTCCTTTTTATTGCTGTGTAGTATTCCACAGTATAGATGTACCACAGTTGATTTAGCTATTTACCCACTAACAGAAGTATGGGTGGTTTTCAAATTTTAGGTGTTATGAATAAAATCACTATGAATATTTATGTACAGATTTTTTTGCCCTTTAAAATTTGAATAGTCTTATTGAGTTATGTGTCCTTTATTTATTCTGAATAGAAGTTTTATATTCATGCACTGTTATATAGATAGGTATAGATACAGATATATTTTCATACATGGTTCCTGGCTCATAACTCCCAAAGCCCTTGTTAGTCTTTTGTTATAATGTTGAGTGCTGCATGCCTCAGGAAACAGAATCTCTCTGACCTTCTCCTGCCCTCCTTTCACCTAAAACAGGACTCTAATCTCCCCTGCCTCTCTGATTATGGGTGATAAGACCCTCATTTCCCACCCTGTTCCCTGAAGGCCAATCACATTTTGATGCAGTTGTTCATAAAAACTCAAGAGGACTTGGTTCAGACAACTTCTGGATAGCTAAACACGTGTAGGTTACTGGAACGTGGTGTACCCATGGAACAAATGGAAGCTCCGTGTCCCTTCCCACATACCTCGCCTTACTCGTCTTCATCTGTATTACTTGTTATTTCTTTTATAATAAACAGGTAAACATAAGTGTTTCCCTGAGTTTTGTGAGTTGCTTCAGAAAATTAATCAAACCTAGGGTGGGAGTCATGGAAATTTCAACTTGAAGTTGGTGAGTCAGAAGTTCCAGAGACCTGGGTTTGTGACTGGTGTCTGAGGGGGACAGTCTTGGGGACTGAGACCTCAATCTGTGGGATCTGACACTATTTCCAGGTAGATAGTGTCTGAATAAAACTGGAGGTCACCCAATTCATGTCAGTTGCAGAATTGATTGCTTTCTTAGTGGTGAGAAGAAGTTCCCGCATATTTTGGGGTTACAGAAGTCTTCAGTGTTGATTGCTTTTTTGTTCATATGAGAGCAGAGGAAGGAAATGATTGGAAATTTTCCTGAAATAATCAGATATGTGATGTGCAAATATTTTGTCCCATCTCAGGTTTGCCTTTTCATATTGTAAATTATGTCTTTTCAACGGAAAATTTTTAATTTTTTTTAAAGCAGCATTTATTGAGAGGACAGAAAAGTTACCATAGTGGAGGAGACCCGAGAGGGCCCAAAGTTTTAAATTTTGATGCAATCCCAACACATTGATTTTTAAAAAAATTATTTATACCTTTGATGACATATGTAAGTTTTAAAAAATCTAACTCAATATCACAAAGATTTGCTTGTATGTTTTATTCTAAGAATTTTATTATTTTAACTCTTACATTTAGGTCCATTATGAGTTAATTTTGTGTATGATGTTAAATAAGGGTTTAAATTCATATTGTTGCATCGTGGCTATCAAATTATCCTAGCACCATTTGTTGAAGACTGTCCTGGTCCATTAAATTGCCTTGGTAACTTTGTTGAAAATTATAATTTATGTGAGCATATGAATTTATTTTGGAACTCTTAATTCTATTCAATTTTTTATATGTCTATCTTTATGCTAGTACCACATCAGCTTGAATATTGTAGCTTTGTAATAAGTTTTAAAATGGGAACATTTGCTCTTTTTCAATATTATTTTGATTATCTTGAGTCTGTCATTTTCATGTAAATTTTAGGATTATCTCATTAGTTTCTTTTATAAAAGGCAACTGGAGTTTTGTTAGAAATCACATTGAATCTGTAGATCAATTTGGGAATGTTGCCAACTTAATGTTAAGTCTTCTGATCCATGAACATGGTTGTCTCTCCATTTATTTAGCTCTTCTTTAATTTTCTTCAATAATGTTGGGTAATTTTCAGTTTATAAAACATGCAATTCCTTTATTAAATTTATTCCTAAATATTTTTATCCTTTTTATACTACAGTTTTGTGGATGGAATTGTTTTCTTAATTTTGTTTTTGGACTGTATATTGTTAGTTCATGGGGATACTTATTTTTGTATGTTGATATAGTAGTCTGTGACCTTGCTGAACATTTTTACTAGTTGTAGATTTGTGTACTGTGTGTTTGTGTGTGTGTGTGTGAATTCTTTAGAATTTTGTACATATAAGATTATGTAATCTGTAAATGAACATAGTTCTGCCTATTCCTTGCTAATATGGATCTCTTCCCCACCTCCTTCCCTTCCCTCCCTTTCTCTCCTCCCCCCATCTGATGAATGAATGAGCTTGAATTTATAGTAAGTACATGTTGAACAGCAGTATTGAAAGCAGAATTCCTTGACTTGTTCCTAATATCACTGGAAAATGATTTAGTCTTTTACCACTAAGTATGACATTAGCTGTAATTTTGTTTGTTTTGTAAATTTCCTTAATTAGACTGAGAAAGTTTTCTTTTATTTCTAGTTTGAATTTCTTTTTGTTTAAATTAGAATTGGGTGTTGGGTTTTGTCAAAACTTTTCCATGTCGACTAAAATGATAGTGGAGTTTTTTGTCCTTTATTATCTTATGTTTTATTGTTTAGATTGCGTTTTAGCTGTTAAACCAACCTTCCACGTTTTGGGATAAATTCCACTTGATTTTAGCATAAAATCACTTTTATTTATGAGAATATTCTGTTTTTTAATTGTGTGTGTGTGTGTGTGTGTGTGTGTGTGTGTGTATGTGTGTGTGTGTGCCAGAGTCTCACTCTGTCACCCAGGCTGGAGTGCAGTGGCATGCGCATGGCCACTGCAGCCTCCACCTGCTGGGCTCAGCTATCCTTCCACCTCAGATTTCCAAGTAGCTAGAACCACAGGCATGTGCCACCATGCCTGGCTAAATTTTTGACTTATTGTAGAGACGAGATTTCACCATGTTGCTCAGGCTGGTTTCAAACCCCTGAGTTCAGGCAATCCTCTCGCCTCTACCTCCCAAAATGCTGGGACTATAGGCGTGAGTCATTGCACCTAGCCTGTTTTTTAATATTTCAGGGTTTTTTTGTCTATATCCATGAAGGATGTTTGTGTATTTTTGTGTGTGTGTGTGATGTTGGTATGGCTTTGGTTTAAGGGTAATATAACAAATTGAAGATTTCTCCTTTTTCTCTCTTTTCTGGAAGAATTTGTGAAGAATTGTTATTTTTTGTCCTTGAATATTTGAAAATGTTCAGTAGGCCTTGGCTTCTTTGTGTGGAGGTAGTTTTTTTTCTATATTACTAATTCAATCTCTTTACTTACAGGTCTATTCAGATTTTTCTGTTTCTGAAGTCAGTTTCAGAATTATTTTTCTTTCTAGGAATTTATTTCATATAAGTTGTCTAATTTGTTGGCCTGAAATTATTCATAATATTCTCTTAGAATTTTCTAAATTTCTGTAAGGTTAGTAATGATGTCACCTTGTTCATTATAACTAATAATTTTGTGTTCTTTTTTTTGACAGTCTAGCTACAAGTTTTTCAATTTCATTTTTTAAATAAACTCAACTGTTGGTTTCACTGATTTTCTGTATTATTTCTGTTATTTATTCTGTTGGCTTGTGCAATAACCTTTATTAATTTTTTTCTTCTGCTTGCTTTGGATTTAGTTTGCTCTTTTTTTCTAGTTTATTAAGGCAGAAACTTGAGGTTATTTATTTGAGAAATTGTGTCTATAATATAGATATGTACTCCTAAACATTTTTCTCTAAGGACTGGTTTAGCTGTCTCTGATAAGTATTTCTGTATTGTGCTTTTGTTTATATTCTGTTCAAAATATTTTCTAATTTCCCTGATGATTTTTCTTTGACATATAGGTTATTATACATTTGTTTAATTTCCAGATAGTTGGAAGTTTCTAAAGTTTGATTCTGTTGTAGATTTCTAATTGAATTCTAGTGTGCTTTGAGAACATACAAGTTGTATAATATCAATATCAATTATTTAAGTGTGTTGAGACTTATGACCTACCATATCATTTATTTTTTAGAATGTTACACATACATTTGAGAAGAATATATATTCTGCTGTTACTGGTTAGAGTGTTCTAAAAATGCCATTTATGTTTATCATGCTGTTCAAATCTTCTATGGGGGGAACTCCCAAAAAAGAGAATTTATTTATAAAAAATTGTGTACTTATTCTTACATCTTTAAACTTCAGTCAACTTCAAAGTACTCTTTTATATAATACACCTATTGAGACATTCTTTTCACTGCTCAAAACAGTTTTTGAACTCATCAGTTTTGATGCCTTTTAGTGCTTCTGTTGTTGTTTGTTTCACCTCTTTCACATTGGCAAAATGTTTCCCTTTGATGACTTTTTCATCCAAGGAATCAGACAAAAAAAGTCACTTGGGGCAAGATTGGGTGAATAAGAAGGGTGGGGCATGGGAGTTATGCCATTTTTTACCCAAAAAATGGCTGAATACTCAATGGTGTGGGCAGATTGTGTAAAACACCCATCATGAAATTGGCAAATGTGTTGAAAGAATCTCAAAAAAAAAAAAAAATTCACCAAAGTGGAACACAGTATTTCACAATAATGCTAGCTGGTACACTGATGCTGATGGCTTCCTAGAACACTTACCTATTAGAGGAAGCCTGTACAAAAAGGAGCCCACTCTCCAAAAAATAATTCCATATTTTGGGGGTCCCCATCATACATCGTTGTTTATTTTGTCTCATTTTGTTGTTCATTACTGAGAGTGGGGCACTGATGTCCAACTATTTTTACTGAATCTTTTATTTTTCTTCAATTTTGTTAGTTTATGCTTTATGACATATTGGGCTCTCTTACTGGGTGAAGATATGTTTATAATTACATTGTCCTGATCAATTTATCCTTTAATCATTATAAAATATCCTGTTTTATCTCTAGTAATAATATTGGTCTTAAAGTTCATATTTTTCTTTTAGTATACATACTAGAGATCTGTTATTGTTACTGTTTGTGTCATTTTTTTATCCTTTTACTTTAACCCAATTTAAAAAAATCTAAAATGTATCTTCTGTAGACAGCATATCATTGGATTTTAATTAATTGATTAATTAATTATTTAAAAATGTTTTTATTTTATTTTAAAGATGTGGAGTACAATTCAGGATTAGGTATACAAGTGATCATCATACAGGTAAAGTTTGGTATAGTCCCAATAGGGGGATTCCTGGGTTATATGGAAGGTAAATGTCTAGTTCTTTTAGAAATCGCCACACTGTTGTCCAAAGAAGTTGCACTAGTTTGCATTCCCACCAGCAATATAGAAGTGTTCCTTTTTCTCCACATCCTCACCAGCATCTGTTGTTGTTTGTTTTATTGATGATGGCTATTCTTACTGGGGTTAGGTGGTATGTCAATGTGGTTTTTGTTTGCATTTCTCTTATGATTAGTTAGGCTGATCACTTTTTCATGTGTCTGTTGGCTGCCTTCTTCTGAGAAGTATTTATTCATGTCTTTAGCCTACTTTTAATGGAACTGTTTGTTTTTTTTCCTTTTGGTACATTTGAGTTCCTGTAGATCCTGGATGTTAGGCCTTTGCCAGATATATGCTTGGCAAATATTTTTTTCCCATTCTGTGAATTGTCTCCCAGCTCTCTTGATGGTTTCTTTTGCTTTGCAGAAGCTTTTCAGTTTGATGAGGCCCTACTTGTCTATCTCTTATGGCATGGGCACTTGGGGTTTTTATCAGGACTTGGCTGCCAGTTCCAATTTTCATAAAGGGGCATTTTCTAAGGTTCTTATAGTTTGAGGTTTTATGTGTAGGTCCTTGATCCATTTAGAGCTGATTCTTGTGTATTATAGTAGGTAGGGGTTCTGTTTCAATCTTTAGCACATGGTCAACCAGTTTTCCCAGCACCATTTACTGAATAGGTCCTCTTCTCCCCAGTGGTTGTTGGTGGATGCTTTGTCAAAGGTGAGTTGGTTGAGAAATTGAAGTTTTGCTTCTGGAATCTCTATCCTGTTCCATTGGTCTGTATGCCTGTTTTTGTACCAATACCTGGCTGTTTTGATTTTTGTAGCCTTATAATAAAATTTAGGGTCTGGAAGTGTGATACTTCTTACTTTGTGTCTTTCACTGAGGATTGTTTTAGCTATTCGTGGTCGTTTACGTTTTCATATGAATTTCTGTATTGTCATTTCCAGGTCTGAGAAGAATGATGTTGGTAATTTAATGGGTATTGTGTTGAATCTGTAGATTGCCTTAGGTAGGATGGACGTCTTAACAATGTTGCTTCTTTCAATCCATGAGCATGGGATATTTTTCCATTTGTTTGTGTCTTCTTTGATTTCTTTGAGCAGTGTTTTGTAGTTTTTATTGTAAAGATCTTTCACTTCTCTGGTTAGAAATTTGCCAAGGTATTTTATTTTTTGTGGCTATTGTGAATGGAATTATGCTTTTTATTTGGTTCTCTGCCAGTTTGTTTTTGGTGTATAAAAATGCAACTATCTTTTTTGCATTGATTTTATTTCCTGAGACTTTGCTTAAGTCCTTTATCAGTGCAAGGGCTTTATTGTAGATGCTCTTATTATTTTCAGGTATGTTCTCTCTATACCTAGGTGTTCAAGGGTTTTTATCAAGAATTGCTGCCAGGCTTGGTGGCTCAGCCTGTAATCCCGCGCCTTTGGGAGGCTGAGGTGAGTGGATTACCTGAGCCCGCGGGTTCGAGACCTGCCTGGGCAGCGAGACCTCATCTCTACAATAAATCAAAAAATCAGCCGGGTGTGGTAGTGCATGCCTGTAATTCCGGTTAGTTGGAAGGCGGAAGGATCGCCAGAGCCCAGCAGGTCGAGGCTGCGGTGGCCGGGAGCAGCCACTGCACTCCAGTCTGGGCGACAGAGTGAGACTCCAACTCAAAAAGAAAAAAAGAATTGCTACTGGATTTTTGTCAAAAGCCTTTTCTGCATCTAATGATATAATCATATGGTTCTTGTTTTTATACCTGTTGTTGTATGTAATTACATTTATGGTCTTTCTGATGTTGAACCAGCCCTGCATCCCAGGAAGACTACTTGGTCATAGTGGATGATTTTTGAGATGTGTTGTTGGATTCAATTTTTTAGAATCTTGTTGAGAATTTTTGAATCTAAGTTCATCAGGGATATTGGCCTGTAGTTCTCTTTCTTTGTTGGGTTTTTGCCCAGTTTAGGTATCAGTATGATGTTAGCTTCATATAATGATTTAGGGAGAGTTCTTTTCTCGATTGCCTGAAATACTTTCAGTAGGATTGGTATCAGCTCTTCTTTTCATGTTTTGTAGAATTCCTCTGGAAAGCCTAATATTTTTTCATGAAAAATGGACATTTAAAATAATGTGTTGTTGTGAATCTGGGTTGTCCTCCTTCTGCCTTGGTTTATGTGGGTGTTGCTATTTTCTTTTAATTTGACCATTTCTTTGCTAAACTCTGTTGTGGCCATGTGGCTCTTTGAGCTATGGCCACCAGGTTTCCTAGCTTTTGCCCCTCCCCTACCTTGGGGAGGTGAATCTCCTCTTTCTCTCTCTAATTTACTTTCTAAATAGACTATATTTTCCAATGTAAAAAAAATAGACATTTTTAGAGCTATTTTAGGTTGACAGCAAAATTGTGTGAAAAATTTCGGACTCCCATAGACCCTCCCCCAACACACATATAAAGTAAAATACTTTATGAGTTCATATTGGTACTTCTAGTTCAAATTTAAGACTGCTGGACGAGTCGGGCTGGGTGGCTCAGCTTGTAATCCCGCGCCTTTGGGAGGTTGACGTGAGTGAATTGCCTGAGCCCGCGGGTTCAAGACCCGCCTGGGCAGCGAGACTTCATCTCTATAATAAATAAAAAAATCAGCCGGGCGTTGTAGCGCATGCCTGTAATTCTGGCTACTTGGCAGGCTGAGGCGGAAGGATCGCGGGAGCCCAGCAGGTCGAGGCTGCAGTGGCCGGGAGCGGCCACTGCACTCCAGTCTGGGCGACTGAGTGAGACTCCAACTCAAAAAAAAAAAAAAAAGACTGCTGGACTTTTACTTAATGTCTTCTGTATTATAGCTATTTGTCCTTAGCTCTATACCAAGATTACTGGCTTTATAAAATATTGAAGATGATAGAATTAGAATATCGGTAGTTTCTCATTTACTATCTTGTATTATGCAGACAATTTCAGAATAACAATATTAACACTATGATTGACAATATAACTGATGAAAAGAGTTAAAGTGTTTTTTTATATGATTTACCCATTTTTCCTATTTTTTGTATTTATATTTATATTGTCAGAACATAGAGTCATTGTGTATATTCTTACCCTTTTAGCACCAATTTGACTTTTGTTTTGCAAGTTACTATATATTATTCCTCACCACTACACCTCATGCTTATGTGTCTCTAGTTATTTTTATTGTTTAAAGATTTTTCTCTAGTAGCTTTTGCAGGAAGGGCTCTGAGAACAATATCTTTCAAGTTTTTTACATGCAGCTATGATTCTGTAACCTTTATACTTGAATGTGAGTTTTTCTAGATATAAAATGTTTGCCTAATACATTTTTCTTGAAAAAATACAAAATGAGCCGTTAACTGTGTGCCATCCTTGTGCAAGAGCTATGCTAATCTTTTCTGAATTGTTTCGGTTTTAGTACTTGTGTTTCTGAAATGATCATTTAAACAAAATATAAAATCAATCATTTTATATTGACATTTTCAATTCAGATTTAAGATCGAGTTTCTACTCAATTTATTTTACCTTACATGTTATTTCTAGTTTTTCATGCTCAGAATCCCAGTCCTCACAAATAGTAGGCATAATAAGGCAGGTAAATTATCACATGGATATTAATTTACTTTTCCCTGCATTACATAAATAACAGTTTCAGAAATAAAATATCAACACTACTACCAAAACTATGACTACTAGAAACAGTTAAAAGTTTACAGTACTTTTTGTTCTCAGTCAATACTAAATTACTCTCCCTGTAGTTATGTCATAAACTGGAAACACGTAGAATCATTTGCTTCATTTAATTTCCTATTTTTAAGAAATAGTTTGTTTTAAAATATATTATTTAAAAATAAACTTCTAATTTGTGAATGACTTCAGATTTGGAATGACATAAGCATTATGGTGACTGGGGTATCTAATGCTCATTCTGCCTCCCCGCAAAATGACCAAAACAATGAGCAAGCAACTACATTTCAACAAGAATATCTGTAGAAGAGTGCTGGAGTACAACAGGGGAGTGTCGAAAAACCTGTGGAACATAGAGACTCAGGATGCCTGCATATAGAAAGAAACAAAACAATTATCTAGTGCCAAGATTATCACCACCAATATATTAGAACTCAAATGGAGGCTGTGCCAAACCCTGAGGCCATAGAGAAGAAAAAAACTGAGCTGAAAGTAGAAGAAATTTATTTATTTCTCTATCTCTGATACCACCCCTAAACTGTAAGACACCATATAGAATACTATTCTGGACTCATGGTTCTACACTGAAAAAAGTGAGATTGAGATGGACAGCCAGCTTTCTTATCTACTGGGTTTCTTTAAAAAACCCAGTAGCTAAGAAAAAACTGTTTCTCCTTCACCCATAGGAAGCACCAAGAGTGCCTGTAGGGAGAGAGATACCTGAGGGCATTTGGAGACATACAGTGGCGTTAAGGCTAGCATCCTTAGTAAGTGAAACTTGTGGACAGCTCTCCACCTTAGACAGAAGACACCAAATCAGAGAGGCAGTTTAACAGCATCACCCTGTGGTAGGCACATTCCACAGGCCCTCTGGGTATGAACCCATAGCTAGCCTCTGCACACTGCCAGGGAATCCCTTTTGGGATACCTCTGTCCAGGTTGGGAAGTGATTAAAACTTTTGTGAGAGTCATGGCAATCCAGGGCTTAGATCAAGCATCTAGTGATGAAAAGGAGTTAGTAATCTAGGGCTAAAGAATCAATAGATAAACTGTACAGACCCTTTAAGCAGACATATACTAGAGAGACTAAACCAATCCAGGCAGCAAAGACTGTAATAAAAAACTAATTCTTCAATGTGAAGACATAGATATATGGCCATAAGGAGCAACAACAACAGGAATGGAACCATGTCCTCCTAAGTGGGCAAAGCAAAGAACCAGTGACCAAGCCCAACAAGATAGGGGTATGTGAACTCTCAGATCAAGAATTCAAAGTAGTAGTCTTGAGAAAAATAAGTGAATTCTCAGATGACACAGAAAAGCAACTTAGAAATTTATTAGAAAAATTTAGCAAGAGATTGAAATATTTTTAAAAAACTCAACAGTGATCCTGGAATGAGGAGATATACTCACAGAACTGAAAAATGTATCAGAGGGTCTCAGTAGCAGGATAAATCAAGTAGAGGAAAGGAACAGTGAGCTCAAAGAGAATTATTTGAAAATACAAAGTCAGGAGAAAAAAGAAAAAGAAAGAAAAGGAATGAAAATTACCTATAATTTAGAGAAAATACTGCAAAACAACAAATTAAAGAATCATTGATGTCCAAGAGAGAGAGTTGAGCAAGAGGAAGTAGTAGAAAGTTTATTTTAAAAAATAATAACAAAAAGTTTTCAAACTTGAAATAGATATAAACATACATGAAGACAAATGTAGAAACCAAAATTATAAACCTACTAGAAGAAAAAACAGAGGAAACATTTCAGGATATGGGTTTAAGCAAAGATTTTATGAATGAGACCGCAAAAGCAAAGACAAGAAAAGCAAAAATAGATAAATTGTATTATGTTAAACTAAAAATCTTCTGCAAGGTAAGAGAAGCAATCAATGGAGTGAAGAGGCAACTTTTAAGATGAGAAAAATATTTGCAGTGTATTCATTTGACAAGGGATTAATATTCAGAATATACAAGGAACCCAAACAACTCAAGGACAAAATCCAAGTGATCCAATTAAAAATGGGCACATGATCTGAATAGATATCACACCAAAAAAAGACATATGGATGACCAATGGGTGTATGAAAAAATGCTAAACATCACCAGAAATGCAAATAAAACTATAATGAGATGCTATCTCACCCAAGTTGGAATGACAATAATAAAAAAAGACAAAAGCTGACAAATGCTGTTAAAGATGCAAAAAAAGGAAAACTCTTATACAATGTTGGTGGGAATGTAAACTAGTAAGACCATTATGAAAAAAAGTATTTTAAAATTTCTTAAAATACTAATACTAGAACTACCATATGATCCAGCTATCCCACTACTGGGTATATATCCAAGAAAAAGAAAATCTGTATTTTAAAAAGACAACTGCACTTACATATTTACTGCAGCACTATTTGTAATAGTCAAGATATGGAATCAAATTAAATGTTCATCAATAAATGAATGGATAATAAAAAATATGGGATATATACATAATGAAATTCTCTTCAGCCATAAAAAAGAATAAAATCCTGTCATTCACAGCAACATGGATGAGCCTGGAGGATGTTATGCTAAGTAAAATTTGCCAGGCACAGAAATATAAATACCACATGATCTCACTCACATGTGGAAGTTACAAAAGTTGATCTCACTGGGCGTGGTGGCTCACGCCTGTAATCCCAACACTTTGGGACGTGGAGGCGAGAGGATTGCATGAGTCCAGGAGTTTGAGACCAGCCTAGGCAACATGGCAAGACCTCATCTCTACAATAAATCAAAATATTAGCCAGGCATAGTGGTGTGTTCCTGTAGTCCCAGCTACTTGGAAGGCTGAGGTGGAAGGATCGCCTCAGCTCAGCAGGTCAAGGCCGCGGTAGCTGTGATCATACCACTGCACTCCAGCCTCGGCGACAGAGTGAGACTCCGACTTAAAAAAAAGTTTATCTCATAGAAGTAGAGAGTAGTATAGTGGTTACTAGAGTTTAGGAATAGTAGAGGGAAGATAGAGGGAGAGACTGGTTTAATGAATACAAAATTATAGCCAGATAATAGTAATAAGTTCTAGTATTCTATAGCACTGTTTGATGACTATAGTTAACAACAATTTATTGTATATTTTCAAATAGCTAGAAGAGCGGAGGTTTGAATGTTTCCAACACAAAAAAGGTGATGGATTTCCTAATTATCCTGATTTGAACATTACTCATTGTGTGTGTGTGTGTGTGTGTGTGTATCTGTGTGTGTGTGTATGATGTTATACTCCATGAATATGTACAATTATTGTGTCAATTAAAAAGTTTTTAATAAGATTAAAAGTTCATTAGCCATGAGCAAGTGGAACTCATCACAGGGATGCAAGAAATTTTCAACATACACAAATCAATAAATGTGATATAATGCATTAGTATAATTAAGGACAAAATTCATATGATCATTTCAATAGGCACAGAGAAAGCATTTGATAAAATTCAAGATTTCTTCATGATAAAAACTCTCAACAAATTATATATAGAAGGAACACACCTCAACAAAATAAAGACCATATGACAAATTCACAGCTAACATAGTGAATTGGGAAAAGTTGAATGCATTTTATCTAATATCTGGAACAAGATAGGGATACCTACTTTCACCACTTTTATTCAACATGACACTAGAGGTTCTAGCCAGAGTTATAAGCAAGAGAAAGATATAGAAAGCATCCAAGTTGGAAAAGAGGTAGTAAAATTGTCTCTATTTGCAAACAACATGATCTTACGTATAGAGAAACCTAAAGGCTTCACCAAAGAACTCTTAGAATTAATAAACAAATTCATTAAATTGCAGGGTATAAAATTAGTATAGTGGACAACTGAGTCAAAGCAGTAATGACATAGCCTTTCTTGCAGAGACATATGGCACTGACTAGTTGATTATAGTGAAATATAATAGTCTACTAAATTCTAAGTCTACTAAGGTAGCCTACTAAATTCTTACTTGATTTGTTTAAGTGGAAGAGTTCTAATTTTATTGAGTAGATATCTTACTTGAATTCCAAAACAGAGAGTTACAGCCTTTTAATCAATTCAGACTTGAGACAATATACAGACTCAGAACTCCTTGAATATAGGGGATGCCAGGACCCCTTGGGAAGGCATCCAACTACCTTGCCAAGAACTTATACCGTTAGTTTATCTCCCAGCTTTCACCAAAGTCCCCTATGGTCTTTTAACAGGGTGTCTATGCAAGAAGATAAGAAAAATAATCAGTCTCTTCAAGGGTCAAATGGACATTGATTGTGAATTAATTCCATAAGACCTCATATATCACTGTGGTTCACCAGAGTAGGAATTTATGGATGTCAGGTAATCAGTGGATTTTTGACTCAGGTTCACATTGCAATTGACCCAGTGAGTCTATATTTCCTTAGTTCTGAAATGTATGATTAGAACAGACAGACTCAACAACTGGCAGGACCCCTCATTCTTGACCTGTGCAATGAGAGCTTAATATAATGCTGAAATGACCTTTAAGAAGTTCAATTACAGTGCTAATTAGGTGGCAATACATTGCAGATCTGGGGAATTGTCCCTCAGGAAGCTATATAAGCTCAAAATTAGTTTCCAAGATATGGTCTTGTTTCTTTTATAACTAGGGCTGTTGGATCTAGGATTCAATGGATTGAAATGGGAGTGGCACCACTCACTACATTCTTAGTGACAGACTCCAGAATTTTTCTTCCCATTCCCACATCCTTATGCTGTGCTGTACTGAAGTTCTTGGTTCCAAAAGTGCAAATACTTCTACAGTGAGACACAGCAAAAATTCCATTGAACTGGAAGTTAGGATTGCTACCCAGCCACTTTGGGCTCCTCATGCCTGTGAATCAACAGACAAAGAAAGGAGTTATTGTGCTGGTTGGCGTAATTCATTCTCATTACCAAAAGGAAATTGGGCTGCTACCACACAATAGAGGTAAAGAAGTGTACATCTGGAATACAGAAGATCCCTTAAAGTGTCTCCTAGTACTATAATATTCCATGATTAAAGTCATTCAAAAACTGTAACACAATTCAGGCAATACTGCTAATGGCACAGATCCTTCAGAAATAAAAGTTTAGATCATCCCACCAGGCAAAGAACTATAACCAGCTGAGGTCCTTCCTGAAAGCAAAGCTAATATGGAATGACTTGTGAAAGAAGGTGGCTATAAATATCAGCTATGATGAACTAGACAAAAAAGAAATTTTAAAAAACTCTCATGAATAGTAACATCAAAAAGAATAAAATGCATAGAAATAAATTTAAAAGGAGATAAGAACAGGCATGGTGGTTCACGCCTGTAATCTCAGCACTTTGAGAGGCCAGGGCAGGAGGATTGCCTGAGCCCAAGAGTTCAAGACCAGCCTGGGTATATAGTGATACCTCGTTTCCACAAAAATTAAAAAAATTAACCGGGTATGGTGGTGCACACCTGTAGACCCAGCTATGTGGGAAGTTATGGTGAAAAGTTTGCCTGAGCACAGGTGGTTAAGGTTGCAGTGAGCCGTGATTGTGCCACTACATTCCAGCCTGGGTGACAGAGTGAGATGCTGCCTCAAAATAAATAAACCAATAAACAAACAAATAAAAATAAAAGGAGGTAAAAGATTTGTACACTGGAAACTATAAAGCATTGCTAAAGTAAATTGAAGACACAAATAAATGGAAGCATATTTTATGTTTATGGATTGGAACAATTAATATTGTTATGTCCTACTACTCAAAGAAATCTATGAATTCAACACAATTTCTATCAATATTCCAATAGTATTTTTAAAGAAACAGAACACACAATACTAAAATTCACGTGGAACCACAAAAGACCCTGAATAGCCAAAGCAATTTTGAACAAAAAATTCAAAAGAACAAAAAATCCCAAAAGAACAAAGTTGGAGACACCACACTTCCTAATCTTAAATTATATCATAAAGCTATAGTAATCAAAACAGCAAAAGAACAGACACATAAACTAGTGGAACAGAATAAAACCCAGAAATAAACCCACACATCTATGACCAACTAATTTTGACAAAGATGCCAAGAATACACAATAGAGAAATAATAGTCCCTTCTTTTTTTTTTTTAACTTTAAAATTTTTAATTTTAAAATTGTGGGGTACAATTCAGAGTTAGGTATACAGATATTCATTGATGAGGTGTGCCCCCACTTCCCCAGGCAGATTCGACTACTGTCAATCCCCCCCCACAGTTTCCCACTACTGTCAATCCTTTTCTTATAGTATTACCGGTAGTTGTTCACTGTCTGCTTATGAGTGAGAACATGTGATACTCAGTTGTCTGTTTCTGTGAAAGATCACTCAGTATTATAGACTTTAATTCCATCCAAGTTGCTGCGAAGTTCATGATTTTGTTCTTCTTTATGGCTGCATAATATTCCATCATGTATATGTACCACATTTTTTTTTTTTGAGTTGGAGTCTCACTCTGTCGCCCAGACTGGAGTGCAGTGGCATGCTCCTGGCCATGGCTCCCAGCCACCTCGACCTGCTGGGCTCTGGCGATCTTTCCACCTCAGCCTTCCAAGTAACTGGAACTATAGGCATGCGCCATCACGCCCGACTAATTTTTTTGATTTTTACTGTAGAGAGGAGGTCTCGCCAAGTTGCCCAGGTGGGTCTCGAACCTGCGGGCTCACGCAATCCACTCACCTCAGCCTCTCAAAGCGCTGGGATTACAAGCTGAGTCACCGAGCCCGGCTGTACCACATTTTAAAAATCTTGTCCTCTTTTGATGGGCAGCATGGTTGATTCCATATTCTTGTTGTTGTGAACAAGGCTGCGATAAACATATGTGTGCAGGTATCTTTTTTATAGAGTGATCTGAGTTCTTCAGGTATATTCCCAGTAGGGGGATTGTGGGGTCATATGGAAGGTCGATTTTTAGGACTTTTAGGAATTGCCACACTGATTTCCACAGAGGCTGTACTAGTTTGCACTCCCACCAACAGTGTAGAAGTGTTCCCTTTCGCCACATCCTCTCCTGCATCTGTTATTTTTTGAGTTATTAATGATGGCCATTCTGACTGGAGTTAGGTGGTATCTCAGTGTAGTTTTAATTTGCATCTCCTTGATGACTAGTGAGGCTGAACATTTTTTCATGAATCTGTTGGCTGCTCTTCTATAAATTGTTTTTGGAATGATGTATATCCATGTGCAAAAGAATATAATTGAGCCCTTATTTTACACTACACACAAAAGTCAAGTAAAAATGGGTTAAATTGAATAAATAATTAAATGTAGGACTTTAACCCATAAAATTTCTAGAGAGAGGAGAGACGGGGCAAGATGGCGACGGCATAGGTGAACTGGTGAGATTCTCTGAATGTGAGTTCCCAAAAAGGCTATCACTTCGCTACCCCCATCCCCCAGACCACCACCAACTGCGCTGGGGGCAGGCCCGGGAACTTCAGTCCCACGCAAGGCCAGATATTGCGCCCCTCCCCCCACTGCTGCCGTTCTACTCGTGTGTGGAAGTCTCTGGTCCCAGCCCCCTCCAGATCCCTCCCCGGCTGCATTGTCTCCAGCCCGGGCACCCGGCATCAAGCCGCCGGTCACACAGGGAGGCTCTGGGCACCCGCCCCTCAGAGACACTGGTTCCATTTCTGGCTGAAGTCCTCTGTTGGGTCCCAGCGCCACTCTCGCTGTCTAGAGCCTGCCCTTTGGAACTTTGGAGCTCTGGAACTCTGGGTCCACCCTGGCTGAGGCACACAGCGTGAGACCCCAAGCCAGAGGACCCAGACAAGCGGAGAAAAACAGATCTGCTTAAACTGCCTTGCCATTCTCCGGGCAGAGACTTCCATTGCCCTGCCCACCTAGCAACAAACTTTACCTCATTTCCTAAGGCCAGGTATTGCAGCGTGCGGGGAAGTTTTGGGTCCCTGCTCCTGCCAGCTCTCTCCCCGGCCCGGCACCCAGCACCGCAGGTCGCACAGGGAGGCTCTGAGCGCCCGCCCCTCAGAGACACCGGTTCCATTACTGGCTGAATACTCTGTAGGGACCCAGTGCCTCTCTCGTCATTTACAGCCTGCCTTTTGGAACTTTGGAGCTCTGGAATTCCGGGTCCACCCTGGCTGAGGCACACAGCGTGAGACCCCAAGCCAGAGGACCCAGACAAGCGGAGAAAAACAGACCTGCTTAAACTGCCTTGCCATTCTCCAGGCAGAGACTTCCATTGCCCCGCCCACCTAGCAACAAACTACCTCAGCTCCTAAGGCAACAGTGTGAAACAGGAGACAAAGCCCCACCCCTATGCTGCAACGAAAAACAAAAGGGAGAGGCTGGAATCGGAGATCACAGAAGTGACTCTAGTCTGATCGCTTATTTTGACCTATGATTTTATCATTGAAACTGTTGGTCTAGATTACGTTTGGTGTTTACCTTCTGACTTATACTGTTTCTTGATTTTTTTGGCCTGTCTCTGTTTAGCTATCAGTATTCTTTAGGGAATCTTTCTTACCTGTCTTTTTTCACTTCTTCCCAGCCCTGTGTCTCTCTCTCACCTGATAGTTGGTATGTATATCTGTTTTCCCTCTTGCACTTCTCCCTTTCGCTTATTTTGACTTATGATTTTATCATTGTAACTGTTAGTTTAGATCACGTCTGTTGTTGACCTTCTGACCTACACTGTCTCTCGATTTTATTGACCTGTGTCTGTGTAGCTATCAGTACTCCTTAGGCAATCTTTCTTACGTGTCTTTCTTCACTTCTTCCCGATCCTGTGACTGTTTTTCACCTGATAGCTGGTATGTATATCTGTTATCCCTCTCGCACTTCTCTCTTTCGCTCATTTTGACTTATGATTTTATCATTGTAACTGTTGGTTTAGATCACGTTTGTTATTTACCTTCTGACTTACACTGTTTCTCGATTTTATTGCCCTGTCTCTGTGTTGCTTCAGTACTCTTGAGTACTATGTAGCTATCAGTAC
>NW_007259658.1:739944-755732 GCF_000164805.1 Carlito syrichta | reverse complement strand
GAAAACACCTCTTATCAACAGGGTGCCTGAATGAAACATAACTGTACACCTAACCCTTAACTGTACCCCACAAAACCATAATAAAAAATATTGATTAATAAAAAAAAAAGCCTGTTGAATCAGACTTTTGAAGTATGGCTCAGCAATCTGTGCTTTAACAAACCCTACAGGTGATTCTGATATGAATTCAAGTTTGAGAACCATTGCTCTAGATTTCTGCACTTTATGTATTCCCTGGATAATATCGCCCTTCCTCATGTTTTTCTATATGGGACTGATAATATGTTGTTTTAAGGTGTTAACTATTACTGTTATTATAAGAATTATCTTAACTCTCTTTGTCCTTGAGCTTTGTGGTGCTTGGATTTCTTGTCCAGAAGTCCCAGGTTATTTTTTTCATCATTGGATTTCTACTTTGACTTTTCAGTCTTAGAATATGTTTTATCTTGCCAGCTCTAGAAATTCAGAAAACACATACTCAAATAAGAGAAACTACATGTACCGCTTTTTGGGTGTGCATAATGTGTGTGTTAGTGAACTTTGCATAAAAGTCCCATTATCTCATTTCTGTGTATTTGTCCTAGGGATACAATAAAAAGCAGGGGAGATAAATATCTATATACTTTTTCATTGTAACCCTGTTCATAATATTGAAAAACCAACAGCTCACATGTTCATCAATAGGAGGGTAATTATATAACTTATGATACGTACCTATTAGTGGATATTATATATCTGTTGACATGATTGATAGTTCAGTATGTACAGGTATGG
Source organism: Carlito syrichta (assembly GCF_000164805.1). NCBI lineage: Eukaryota > Metazoa > Chordata > Mammalia > Primates > Tarsiidae > Carlito > Carlito syrichta. The sequence goes on along the minus strand of NW_007259658.1, from coordinate 754,958 downwards.
AAAGATTTCCAAAATACATTGTAAAATGAAAAAGCAAAACCACGTTGCAGAATAGTATTGTTTACATAATGTTACCACTTGGGAGGAAAGAAAAGGACCATTTGAATTTTCAGTAGATACATGTTTTGTGTTGATAATGAAAAAAAGATAAATGAGATCTATATCTATTTGCAACAAATGATTATCACAATATAGTTTTATCTTTTTAAAAAAATTACCTATGGGCAGCCCCCTTGGGTCACCGCTCCACCCCCCACTGTGAGATCTTTTCTGTCCTCTCAATAAATCCCACTTTCTCAAAAAATAAAGTAAATAAATAAATTTTTTTTAAAGTACACTAAAAGGTAGCATGAAGCAAGAACTTTTAGGTGTGATAAGTGTCTACCTTGACTGGGGTTTAGGTTGCATGGGTATGTGCATTTGTTAAAAGCTCATTAAATGATTGAATAATTTAATATAAATGCTTTTTTAAATGCAAAATTTATCTAATTAAAGAGCCATACACAAATACAAGGTTCTAGTCAAAGATGAACTACCAAAGTATTTAGGGGCAAAATTTTACTGATGCCTGCAATTTAGTTTGAAAGACATCAAAAATTAAGATGGATTGATATGTGATAAAGCAAACACAATGTTAATAACTGCAGAATCAGGGTAATAGTCATGTAGGGATTCCTCGTACCCTTCTTTCAATTTTTCAGAATGTTTGAAAATTTTCATAATATAATACTGAAAACAATATGCATAGTATGCTGTCTTTATAACTTTTTTTCTGATTCGCCATCATTTTGAATTTAGCATATATTCTGTAAATTAGTAGAAATGATACAAAGTTGCAAAACAAAAATATTTATTTTGACATGGAGAAATATCTAATCTAAGTGGACAAAACAACTTATAAAAATCATATATACAGTGATTTTATTTGTGTAAAAACCAATATGTTGCCGGGCTCGGTGGCTCAGCCTGTAGTCGCGGGCCTTTGGGAGGCTGAGGTGAGTGAGTTGCCTGAGCCCGCGGGTTCGAGACCTGCCTGGGCAGCAAGACCTCATCTCTACAATAAATCAAAAAATCAGCCGGGCGTGGTAGCGCATGCCTGTAATTCCGGCTACTTGGAAGGGTGAGGCGGAAGGATCGCCGGAGCCCAGCAGGTCGAGGCTGCGGTGGCCGGGAGTGGCCACTGCACTCCAGTCTGGGCGACTGAGTGAGACTCCAACTCAAAAAAAAAAAAAAATCAGTATGTTTATATGGACAAATTAAATGTTTGAAAAAACATACATGAAATTGTTAATGCTGAAAAGTCCCTAAAGGCTGAGATAATAAGGGAGATTTTTATTTTCTCTGCACTGTTTTAAATGTCTTAGAATATTCATGTATAATCAGGGAACAACACTATTATATATATATGTGTGTGTACATATAGCCATTTAAAATTTTAATTAATTGGTTTCAATGATGACAGATGGCATAATTTAGGGGGACTAAACAGGAGTTTTCCAAGCCTCTGCTTGAATACCTCTGGGGATCAGGAGCTACCTACTTCAAGAGACGGTCTGTTTCATTGCTGGTAAAAGCCCCGATTGTAAGAATGTTTTTGCTTTATGGCAAGCTGAAATCTGCCTGTCTCAATTTTCTTCTTATTGGAACAACACTGAACGAGATGACATTCTAATGTACACTGATCTCATAGCATAAAGATAACTGAGACAACTGGCACATGATATAGGTGATGGACATAGATGAGAAGGAGCAAAAGTGGTGGCTATAATTAGTTTTTTTTTTTTAAAGAAAGCACACAAATAGTAAGGGACTTGATCCAGGCACAACCTGGAGTAAGAGGTGACAATGCATACAAATTCATCTGCAAGATTTTTGGGGTTACACAAGTTTGGGTGTGTTATCTTGAAAGGGGAACTGTCATTCTGGATTCAGCTTAGCAGAAACACCACTTAATATTGCAAACTGGGGCTGAAATAAATAACTATGCAACCAGAAATCGTTAGCAATCAGAAAACAATGAATTTCTAATTAAACTACCAAGATGGCAATTGGCCTTAAGTGTGCGATTTTGCCTGAGATATGTTTGAGGAAAAACTCATCAAGTTTGCAGATGACACTGAATTACACAGAGGTTGCTAGTATTCTCAAAACAGAATTCAAATAAAAATTGAGAGACCAATTGGAAGAAATATCCCTACAGCCAAAGGATGAAACTTGAAAGGGAAAATTACAAACTGTTACTTTTAGGATGGGCTGATAGTTAGGTACCTATGTAAAAGGAAAAGACTGGTGAAGATGTAGAGGATCAGAATTTAGTAGAATATATAGCATAAATTGTTGTGAGAAATGTATCCAACCAAATACTGGGGGTAAATTTAAACTAGAAATGTTTTGGAAGATGGTCCTATATATTCTAAGTTTATCAGATATCTGTCTCTCCCCTCTGCCCTATTTCCTTACACGTTTATTTATACCCTGACTTTTCTCAGAAAAGTAATTAGGCATCTTATGATGACACATAAAATATAATGTAAATTTAATGTATATGGCAACGAAAAAAGATAAACAATTTTGAGACTATGAAAGGACTAGAATTAGGACTCAAATAATGCAAACTATAAAGACATATGCCCTTTCTGTTGGTAGAAAATAAATTTTGCTTTAAGCTTTTTAGCTACTAATTTTAAAAAGAAGAAAGAAAGACCAGTTATACATTTTAGAAATGTATAGTGTTTAGAGTAGGCCAGTATTTTAATAAGGTGTGGACAAAGAGGAAATGTGATTAGAGAAATTGAAATATCAGTCTTAAAATGATAGGTTAAAGGAATTAGGGATAATTAGTTCAAAGAAGAGATCTGGGAATGACTTGATGACTATTTTCAAATATTTCAGGGAACTTTATGTGAGAGATTTAAAAGTTGCTTTCTGTGCCCATGGAGAATAATTTTAAAAGCAATGTACTTAAGTGGTGACAGTCTGAAAAACAATTTCAGCATTCATAACAAATAGAGTTTCATATCCACAATATATAAAGAATTTCTACAAATTGATAACAATATAATCAACTACATAATAAAAAAGTGACCAAGGATGTTAACATATAACTTACAGAAGAAGGAATATAAATGAGCAATACAAACAGAAAGATACTCAACTTCACTAGCAAACAGAATAAATACAAATGTTATTAGTAGCAACACTATTTTTCCCTCAACAAACTGAAAAAAAATCATAAAAAATGATAGCAAAAAGTGTTGAGAAGAATATGAGTAGATACATATGTTCATACTCTGATAATGGAAATATCAATTATAGCCAGTTGGGAATAGAATTTGACAATGTATTAAAAAGAGAAATATTTACACCCTATGACTCATCAATTTTGCTTCTCATAGTTGGAGACATTAGTCTTATCCAGTTCACCACTGTTTTCTAGTTCTCTTCTCTTTCTGGGTACACAGGAGGAATACACTCTGTGATTCTCTTGTGGTTGGTTGGGGCTATATGCTTAGTTTTGACCAATGAATTGTTGCTTCTGTGACAAGTAAGACACTCTGAAGAACTCTCTTTCCTACTGCCATGGTGATTATCAATGTTTAAAATGGTGGCTACTCCAGTAACCTTGGTCCCTGAGCTATTCCAGTGAGCAGTGCCCTCCAACAATCCACAATGAGAACGTAGCTTTAACAAGAAGTAAACCTCTTATTGTGTCACTCAAGGTAGAGAGAAATGTAAAATTCATTCTTGAGTTAAAAAGTAATGATATATGTCTTCAATAACTACACTTATGTATTTTAAATGCATACAAAAGGGATGTGGTTGGGAAGATGGTGGCTGAGCTAGTCAGACTATGCAAGTCCTGGTGTGAGTGAGTGAGTGTATGGAAAATTTTGTGTATGTGCTGGTGAGTGAGTGAGCGTGTAATTTTCTGAATGAGTGAGGGCTAGGGAGCTAGTGGCCAGGGCTTTCCTGGTGCAGCAGCTGGTGGAACAGCTGCTGGTCTTGGACCCTAGTGATTCCCAAGATGCAGAAGCCGAGTACCATTTTTTTTATCAGCAAAATTCTTACAGAGAAGAAAATTCTGGGAGAGATTGTCTAAGGGGAGCTTGTGAATAAATGTCCAGGGCCCTCCTGGTGAAGCAGCTGGTGCTGCGACTTCTCTGCTTGGTCTCTAGTGCTTCCCGGATCGTAGAAATCATGCACCATTTCTTTTAGATGGACAAAAGTTTTCCAGTGAAGAAGTGGCGGAGAGAGACTACCGGCTCCAGGCTCTGCCTTACCACTGCAGCAGGAGAGACTGCTGGCTACAGGCTTTGCCTCACCACAGCAGCAACTGGCCAGACACTGGCAGCAAGGGCTACAGAGGGAGCCCAGAGGCATAGTCCCACTGGAGGAGAAGAAAGAGGCACCCCACCAACATCTTGAAAACTGGGCAGGAAAGTGCTCTGACTCGCTCACCACAGAGCAATAGACTCGATCTCTGTGACTTGCAGATCAACCCTCAGGGGTTGATCATTACCCAGAGGGAATATCCTGAAAGCATAAACTTTGGAGGGACCTGATGGAGTACTGAGTCTCAAGCACCCCACCCCTGATTCTGATCCAGCCACAGGACAAAGGGTGTGGCCAGAAAAGGACGAGGAAGAACTCCAAAGAGATCAGTGGAGAATTCAGTGCTAACTCAATCCTCCCCCCTCAGCAATCCTCTGAATATCCGATCCACACAACTGGGCACAACTGAGGGGGACAAACCTGGGCAGAGCCTGAACATCAGCCACAACAGGAGAACTCCAATCCAGGATAGGCCTGGCTGGGGCACCACTGCGAGTAGTGAGTACCTACCTGAGGAAGAGACAATCTTGTACCTCCACATTGGAGGGGATCTCCCTGACTATACGAGAGTGGAAGGGGAAGACTGCGGCCCCACCCACCCCCACTGCTCCTCCTTCATTGCTCTGGACACTGGGGAGAGAGTGAAAGAGGTGGAAGCTCTGCAGAACCTAGCAGAGCAGACAAGAGGAACAATTACAGAGACTGCCACAAGAGGGCAGGGGTTTTTCCCTCTTTTTCTTAATTTTAAAATTTTTTTTGCCTGTTTGTTTGTCAGTTCATATATTTTTATAACATTTATCCATTGTGCATGAATGTATATGTGAGAGTTTGATCTGAAACCCCCCTTTTTTTCTTTTCTTTTTATTTATTTATTTTTTGTGTGAGTTGGAGTCTCACTCTGTCACAGAGGCTGGAGATTGGAGGACAGTGGCATGTTCCCAGTCACTGCAGCCACCACCTGCTAGGCTCAGGCAATCCTTCTACCTCAGCTTTCCAAGTAGCTGGAACTACAGACATGCGCCACCATGCCCAGCTAATTTTTAAAAATTTATTGTAGAGATGAGGTCTTGCCAAGTTTCCCAGGCTGGTCACAAACCTGTGGGTTCAGGCAATCCTCTCACTTCAACCTCCCAAAGTGCTGGGATTATAGGCATGAGCCACTATGCCTGACTGATTTTCTTTTTCTTGTTTTCTTTTTTGTTTTCTGTTCATGTGTATGCAAATAACCTGAGTGTTCAGCTTTCAGTTTTTTGTTGTTGGTATGTTTTTACACTTTTGTGCTTCTCTTTTTAAATTTAATCTTTTTTAGTTTAAGGTGTGTGTCAATATATGTGTGAGGATTCGATCTAAATTTCTTTTTTTCTGGTCTATCTCTTTTTCTTCTCCACTGATTTTGTGCTAGGCATGAGTATGTGTTTAGTTTACCTGGTTTGTTGTTGTTTGTTTTGTTTCACTTTTTTTGTTATTCCAGTTTGTTTTGGGGTGTGTGTGTGTGTGTGTGTGTGTGTATCTGTGTGTATGTGTGTTCAACTGTTTTTCACTTTGGTTTCTGCTTTCATTAGTCTGTGTTTTTTTAATTCTTGTCCATTTTATTTCATTCTATTTTTCTCTGTGCTACTCATTGCTGTCACTGCATCTTGGACTCAGGGCGTACATACAAGTACCCATTGCATCATCATATACAGGGCTGGTGGGGAGTGGGTCTAAGGGAATACATACCACAATCACTGAACATTGTAATTTGCAAGTAGTTTCTGAATCCTAGCTCCCCATCACTTACCTTATTCAACTTTCAAAACTACAAGAGACAGCAAAGCTTCCCACCCACAGTCCTGTTTAAAAATAGAACAAATCCAGAGCCAGGATCAGGGAAAAAAGCAGGGCTGGGAAACATCAGAAAGGAAAGCCTCTCACACTTACACTGAATAAATGAACTAAAGAGAAAAAGCAAGAAGGATCTGTCACAAATAAGGAAAAAAAAGGGAAGACCACAGGTACTTTCAAGTGTAGCAAAGGAAAAACCCCTGAAAAATCAGACCTCTTAACCCAAACAATGGAAGTCACCAACAACTGGCCCCAGGAATATGACAGAGATTAGGGAATCGACAGAAAGAGTGAATGAGACTCAAGAAAGACAATATGCAGCACTGAAAGAACTTGTAACAGAGATTTTGGCAATAAAAAATTTCATCCAGGAAATAAATAACAGGATGACAAGCACAGAAAGCAGAATCAATTGAGCAGAAGAAAGAATCTCAGAACTTGAAGACCAGAATATGAATTAACATGATCTGCCAAAAAATAGAAAGAAAACTAAGAAAGAAAGAACAAAGTCTTCAAGAGAGGTGCAATTACATCAAGAGGATGAACCTACGCCTGACTGTTATCCCAGAAGAAGAAAGGGAAATGTAGAAAACCTTGGAGCAAGTATTCCAGGAGGTTATTGAAGAAAACTTTCCCCATATCATCAGTGATGTAAGCAGTCAAACACAAGAGATACCAAGAACCCCCACAAAACATCAAAAGAGAAGACCAACCCCTAGACACATAGTAATTCACCTATACAAAGTAGGGACAAAAGAAAAAATCTTAAAGGTAGCAAGAGAGAAAGGTCAGAAGACCTACCGGGGAAAACCAATCAAAATAGCTGCAGTGCTATTGACAGAAACACTGCAAGCAAGAAGGGACTGGAGTTCACTATTCAAAGTTCTCAAAGAAAAAGAATTTCAACCAAGAATTTCCTACCCAGTCAAGTTCAGCTTCATCAGTGAAGAAGACTTAAAATCCTTCCCAGACATCCAATCCCTAAGAGATTATGCAGCTTTCAGACCAGTTCTATAAGAGACCCTTAAAAAGGTATTAAGCACAGAAGAAAGGAAAAAAAAGAATGATCACATACTTCCCAAAAGAACAGCAGAGCACAGAATCAACATAGAACACAGTGCAACAACAAACTTGAAAAAACACACATACATCAATCCCAAAGCCAAAAGAGAAAAAACAAGCAAAGAAAAAACTTTATGAGAACCTCATGGCATGGATAAACAATCACATTTCAATAATCAGCCTGAATGTGAATGGACTAAAAGCACCACAAAAAGACACAGAATGACAAACTAGATAAAAAACCATGACCCAATTATTTGCTGCATACAGGAAACTCATCTCACCACAATGGGCGCAAACAGACTCAAAGTTAAAGGATGGAAAACAAATTTCCAGGCAAATGGATCACAAAAGAAGGCAGAAGTCATGATCTTAGTATCAAACAAAACAACCTTTAAACTGTCAAAAATTTAAAAAGATACAAAGGACACTACATAATGATAAAAGCTTCAATTCATCAACAAGAAATATCCGTCTTGAACATATATGCAGTCAATGCAGGAGCACCAGAATTATAAAGCAACTACTAAATAAACTAAAAAAAGATATTAACTCTAACACTATTGCAGCAGGAGGATTGAAAACTCCACTAATAGCACTAGCTAGATTATCGAGGAAAAAAATCAACAAGGAAATCTAGAACCTAAACTTGACACTCGACCAAAATGGACTTAATAGATAACTACAGATTATTCCATCCAACAACCACAGAATATACATTCTACTCATCACCACATGGAACATACTCCAAGATAGATCACATCCTTGGCCACAAATCAAGCATAAACAAATTCCATAAGGTAGAAATCTTGCCATGCACCTTCTCAGACCACAGTGGAGTAAAAATAAATATCAATAAAAACAAAATTTCCACAAAGCCCTCAAAGACATGGGCACTAAAAAGCATGATGCTGAACAACTACTAGGTCAACACTGAAATCAAAACAGAAATTAAAAGATTCCTGGAAACAAAAGAAAATGAAGTATTATCTTACCAAGACCTCTGGGATGCCATGAAAACAGTTTTAATAGGGGAATTTATATCTCTACAAACACACATCAAGAAAATGGAAAGATCACAGGTTGAAGACCTAGCAAATCACCTAAGCGAGCAAGAAAGAGAAGATCGCCAAAACCCTAATGTTAGCTGAAGAATCCAAATCACCAAAATAAGAGCCCAAATACAGGACATAGAAGACAAAAATATCATAGAAAACATCAACCAAACAAAAATCTGGCTCTTTGAAAGAATTAACAAGATTGATGAAGCCATACCCAAAATGACCAAGAAAGAGAGATTAAAAATCCAAATAAAAACAATCAGAAATACAAAAGATCAAATCACTTCCCCTAAAGTAATACAAATGATCATCAGAGATTACTATGTACACCTATATGGAAACAAACTTGATAACCTAAGTGCAGTGGAGGACTTTCTGAGTTCACACAACCTCCCCAGGTTGAACCAAGAAGACACTGAGATACTAAATAGACCAATAGCAACCCAGGAAATTTATCCTGCCATAAGAAAACTACCTAAAAGCCAGGCTCGGTGGCTCAGCCTGTAATCCCACGCCTTTGGGAGGCTGAGGTGAGTGGATTGCCTGAGCCCGCGGGTTCGAGACCCACCTGGGCAGTGAGACCTCATCTCTACAATAAATCAAAAAATCAGCCGGGTGTGGTAGCGCATGCCTGTAATTCTGGCTACTTAGAAGGCTGAGGCAGAAGGATCGCCAGAGCCCAGTAGGTTGAGGCTGCTGTGGCTGGGAGTGACCACTGCACTCCAGTCTGAGAGACAGAGTGAGACTCCAACTCAAAAAAAAAAAAAAAAGAAAAGAAAACTACCTACAAAAAAAAAACCCTGGACTGGATGGCTTTCCAGCAGAATTCTATAAAACATATGAGGAAAAGCTGATACCGAGCTTATTGAAAGCAATCCAGGCAACTGAGAAAGATTGAATTCTCCCCAAATCATTTTATGAAGCTAACAACACACTGATACCCAAACCGAGGAAAGATAAAAAAAAAAAAGTAAAAAACAAAACAAGAGAATTAAAGGCCAATATCCCTTATGAACATAGATGCAAAAATCCTCAACAAGATTCTAGATAATCGGATCCAAAACACATCTCAAAAATGGTCCACCATGACCAAATGGGCTTCATCCCCAGCAGGACTGGTTCCACATCCACAAGACTATAAATGTAATTAAATGCATCAACAGATGTAAAACAAGAACCACATGATTATATCATTAGATGCAGAAAATACTTTTGATAAAATCCAGCATCTCTTCTTGATAAAAGCACTCAAACACTTAGGTATAGGAGAAACATACCTCAAAATAGTAAGTGCCATCTACGATAAACCCACAGCTAACATATTTCTAAAGGACAGAAACTGGGAACATTTCCCCTAAAAACTGGACCAAAACAAGGCTGCCCACTCTCACCCCTCTTGTTCAACATTGTGTTATAAGTCCTAGGTAGGGCAGTTAGACAAGAGAAGGAAATCAGGGGTATCCAAAAAGGAAAAGAGGAAGTCAAGTTATTCCTCTTTGCTGATAATATGATCGTATACCTCGAAAATCCAAAAGAATCTGTCAAAACCTGCTTTCACTGATAAAGGCCTTTAGCAAAGTCGCAGGGTACAAAATAAATGTGCAAAAATCAGTTGCATTCTCATACACCAACAGCAAGCAGGCAGAGAACCAAATAAAAAGCACAATTCCATTCACAATAGCCAGAAAAAAAAAGAAATACCTTGGCATCTTCCTAATTAGAGAAGTGAAAGACCTTTAAAATGAGAACTACAAAACACTGCTCAAAGAAATTCCAGAAGACACAAACAAATGGAAAAATATTCCATGACATGGATAGGAAGAATCAACATTGTTAAAATGCCCATCCTACCAAAGGCAATCTACAGATTCAACGAAATACCTATTAAATTGCCAACATCATTCTTCTCAGACCTGGAAATGACAATACAGAAATTCATATGGAAACATGAACTATCAGGAATTGTCAAAACAACCCTTAGCAATAGAAACAAAGCATTAGGTATCACACCTCTAGACTTCAAATTTTACTATAAGTCTTCAATAATCAAAACAGTCTTGTATTGGTGCAAGAACAGGCATACAGATCAATGGAACAGGTTAGAGATTCTGGAAGCAAAGTCTCAATTTCTCAACCAACTCATCTTTGACAAGCCTCCAACAACAACCACTGGGGAGAGGAGAACCTATTCAGTAAATGGTACCGGGAAAACTTGCTGATCACATGTAGAAGATTGAAATAGGACCCCTACCTGTCACCATACACAAGAATTAACTCTAAATAGATCAAAGACCTAAACATAAAACCTCAAACTATAAGAATCTTAGAAAATGCAGGAGACACCCTTATGGAAGTCGGAACTGGCAACCAAAATCTGATCAAAACCCTAAGGGCCCATACCATAAGAAGTAAGATAGACAAGTGGGACCTCATCAAACTGACGAGCTTCTGCAAAGCAAAAGAAACCAGTAAGAGAGCAGGGATACAGCCCACAGACTAGGAAAAAATATTTGCCAACTGTATATCTGACAAAGACCTAACATCTAGGATCTACAAGAGATTCAAATGCACCGAAAGGAAAAAAACAAACAGTCCCATTAAAAAGTGGGCAAAAGACATGAATAGACACTTCTTAAAGGAAGATATACAGGCAGCCAACAGACACATGAAAAAGTACTCAGTGTCACTAATCACAGAGAAATGCATATCAAAACCACATGTAGATACCACCTAACCCCAGTAAGAATGGCCATCATTAATAAAACAAACAACAGATGCTGGCAAGGATGTGGAGGAAAAAAAATGCTTCTACACTGCTGGTGGGAATGCAAATGAGTGCAACCTCTTTGGAAGACAGTGTGGTGATTTCTGAAAAAACTAGAAATTGAACTTTCATATGACCCAGCAATCCCCCTATTAGGAATATACCCAGTGAACTCAAATCATTCTACAAAAAAAAGATACCTGCGCACGCATGTTTGTTGCAGCTCTATTCACAATAGCAAAAACATGGAACTAACCGTGCTGCCCATCAAAGCTGGACTGAATAAAAATAATGTGGTACATATTCACAATGGAATATTATGCAGTCATAAAGGACATACATATGAACTTTTCAATAACTTGGAAGAATTTAGAGTCTATCATACTCAATGATCTATTACAGAAATAAAGAACAGAGTACCATATGTTCTCACTCATAAGTGGACCTTGAACAATTATCATAATACTATAAGAAAGGGAATGGCCATAGTGGGAAACTGTCAGGAGAGGGCTGGTGGGATTGACAGTTGAGGAAAACTGCCAGGGGAGGGAGTGGCACACCTCATCAACAAGGGTGCCCGCTTAATGAACATTTGTATACTTACCCCTGAATTGTACCCCATATTTTAAATAAATAATAAAATAAAATAAATGCTTACAAAAGAGTCAAGGAGACTACATACTATAACTTGCACCTAAAATATTGACTACATTGAGGGCAGGACTTATTAGAACAGATTTGGAAATGATGTAAAAGGTGACTAGCCTACCATAAGGTATTTTAATTTTTAAAGATGAAATATATTCATTTAAAAATTATTTTAAAATATCAAAATAATTTAAAATAGAAAAGACTGCTACTGCTCATAAAAGAAGAACTCTTTACTTTTCGAGATCTAATACATCAATAGAATGTAAAATCAGTGGAGGATAAATTGGATCTATATCAAAATAACAATACACATACCCTGTTATTCAGTATTCGAGGGGGATGTGTGCATATAATGTGTACACTAGGATGTTTACTGCAGCACTGTTTATAATAGAAAAATATGGAAAAAATTTATACCATTCATTAAGAAATTCATTAAATTAGTTGTACATTCTTACAATGGAATACTTGGCAGCAGTTCAAAAGAGAAAGGCATCTCTACATTATTGATATTGATATAGAAAAACGTCCAAGATAGACTACTAAGTGAAATAAACATAGATTCAGTGAATAAGACATTGCATATATTATATTACCATTTATACAAAGTAAAGTAAAAAATGAATATGTCTGTAATTATCTTCCCCAAATCAACAAAAACAAGAGCAGAATGGCAATCTCTCTGGATATATTATTTTATTTTTTATTTTTTTAATTTTTAGTTTTTATTTTTTGAGTTGGAGTCTCACTCTGTCACCCAGACTGGAGTGCAGTGGCCGCTCTTGGCCACTGCAGCCTCGACCAGCTGGGCTCCGGCGAACCTTCCGCCTCAGCCTTCCAAGTAGCTGGAACTACAGGTGCGTGCTACCACGCCCGCCTAGTTTTTGACTTATTGTACAGATGAGGTCTCGCCAAGTTGCCCAGGCGGGTCTCGAACCCGTAGGCTCAGGCAATCCATTCACCTCAGCCTCCCAAAGCGCTGGGATTACAGGCTGAGCCACGAAACCCGGCTAGGATATATTATTAATTTTGCACAAGATAAGACAGTGACAAGGGACCTCAACATGCATCTGAGTTGGAAAATATACCCTAATTCAGTCAAGAAACATCAAAATGATTTTTACTTCATCCTGGAACATTTGTAAGGACAATGATAGTGAAGGATTACTTTTGCGAGGATGCCTATACAGGACTAAATGAACCTTGTCTGAGTGAGCAGTGATTACAGAGTGCAAAGGTAAACTGTATGCAATGAAGTAAACTGGGCAGAAATATGCAGGAGATGCGAGGGAAACACTGAGGCTGAATAGGAAAATAAATAATTCCAACAGTATGGGTCCTATGCCAGAGGAGACAATACAGGAGAACCTGGACCAGTGTTTCTAAATGTGAATGTATAATTGGCAAGCAGGCAGAGTATACACTCAAGAAAGAACATTGGATCACTTCATATTCCATCTAGAACTATGCACACAAATTTCTGAACCTTCTCTCATATTAGATACAGTTCTTTTGTGGCCTGGGATACTCTCAACGTCACCAATCAGTAAGTGGATATGAAGTTAGACTGGGTGCAATGCAAAGTTGAACTATGACCCCTCTGCAAGTTTGCATGCTAAAATGGGTATTCACAGGTACTCAAAGTTACTTCTAGTTGAACGTAAGCAATTTGTTAATAATATTTAAAGGTTCCAGATAAGACTGAAATAAAAATGAAAGCAAGCTGCACGAGCTTCCATCTATTCACTTTGTAGGTTTTGTTCATGCCATTGTCACTATTATGCTGTGATTCTCTGTATGCATATTCAGCTCTCAAGATACTATTTTTTCTTCATCAGGTACTTTGGCCACAGTTAGATTACAGTGCTATCAGAATGAGGCCAGCAGGTGTCTTGATTCATTTAGCATCATGATTAAATTTACAAGGCATAGATTTTGTTTTTAAGTTGAATCACAGACACTAGTTTTTCCCAATATCCTTTTATGGTTCCAAATAGAAGTCTTTGTTGAAACACTTAAATTTGGGCCAGGTTTGGTGGCTCAGCCTGTAATCCCAGCACTTTAGGAGGCCGAGGTGAGTGGACTGCCTGAACCCGCAGGTTCGAGACCCACCTGGGCAACTTGGCGAGACCTTATCTATACAATAAATCAAAAATTAGCTGGATGTGGTAGCACACACCTGTAGTTCCAGCTACTTGGAAGGCTGAGGCGGAAGGATAGCCAGAGCCAGCAGGTCGAGGCTGCAGTGGCCAGGAGTGCCCAATGCACTCCAGTCTGGGTGACAGAGTGAGACTCCAACTCAAAAAAAAAACAAAAACAAAAAACTTAAATCTGAACATTAAATACCAAAGTAGACAATTTCCTTAGAACAATGTTCTACTAAAGTATAATACTGTACTTGGAACACCTGCATCAGAAACAACTGGAATCTTGTTGATATTGCAAAGCTCTGGGTCCTAAACTATCTCTATTAAATCAACCTCTGTGTACATAGGGCCCAGGAATCTGTTATTCTAATAAGCTTCTCCAGTTGTTTATGGCATGCACCAACAGCCTAAAATGACAACTGTAGCACCAGAGTTAGGGAGAATAAAGTAGTGAGAAAAAACATTTTTTCTCAAATAATTGATCATTTAAAAATGGATTCGATATGTGGAGCAATGGTTTAAACGAGTTGAACATTATCCTAAGTTACCTCACTCAGGATTTTAAAAATATGATCAAATTCCCATTTATGCTAGGGAAGTTTAGCCTGGAAGAAGCTAGATAAATGTTTACATTGATGGTGACACCGATAGACACCTGCTGGGTATCTTTTCAACAAAGTAAATTTATTAAAAATACAACTAAATGTGATTGAATATTTCCATCTTTGCAAGCCTTCATATGAATAATTCAGAGATCAGGAAAAAAAACAATCCTTTGTTATGCCATGCATGTTTCTCCTGATTTTTGGTGCAGAAAATATGGTTGCCTTAGTTATACAGGACTGAACCCAGGGATTAAGCACACCACAGACAAGTAGATTTGTGTGTCATCCACAGCAACGATAATTGAATCCAGGAGACAGATGGTATTGACCCTGATACAGTAAACCTATCACATTCACAATTGTGCAACTTGATGGTTTTAGAATTTTAGCAGAAGCCAATGCTATGGGCAATCAGCACGTAGCTGCTAATCTCTCTTGATAACACTTTTAGCTTGGCCAATTTATTAATTCAGTCAAGGAAGAGGCACCTCCATCTCTTTTGTTGATAGTTTTTTTTTTTGAGTTGGGGTCTCACTCTGTCGCCCAGACTGGAGTGCAGTGGCCGCTC
>NW_007259658.1:659876-739834 GCF_000164805.1 Carlito syrichta | reverse complement strand
ACCTCAGCCTCCCAAAGGCGCGGGATTACAGGCTGAGCCACCGAGCCCGGCTAGGTTGATAGTTTTTAGAATACAAACTTTTCTTCTCTTCTCATAGTGAATAAGTCTGTGAGTCCCTTGATTTGGGGTTCTCTAACAGTTTCTTCAAGAACAGACAAGGCTTCATTTGTATAGTAATTTTTAAAAAGCCCAAATGGGAGTCTTAAGGCCAGTGGGAGATACTTTGATGTGGAAGTATGGAAACGGATACTATAGAAAAAGCCAAAGATATGAGATCCAAACCATATGAAGGCTACTATTTCGGAGGCCCAGATTGTGGAGTGTGTTTAGGATTATGTAATGAATCATGGTATCAACAGCAGCAGAGAAGTAGATGTCATAAAGAAAAACTGTCTTTTGATGTGGCATTGAGTTTTTCAATGATCCTAACAAGCCAAGTTGAGGGTAGGACGATACAAAAATTTTTAATGCACAATATTAACAACCCACGCCAGAAACTTGATGATGAAAACATCAAAAGAGAATGAAAGTACATTGATATTACTGTGTATGTGCCGCTTTATATGTATCTCATTTGTCCCTCACAAGGAAGGTGAGGAAACGAAGGCTCAGAGAAGTTTTGTAACCAATACAAAGTTAAAACAACATATAAGTGACAGAATTTGAATTTGAACCTAGCCTGTCTTTTTCTAAAACCTGTGTGTATTCCGCTACAAGAATCTGGCCACATGACATTTAACAGCATTTTATGACCAACCAGTCTTTTATCCTTTAGGTTTCTACTTTAGACACAGGGGAAATATCAGGGTTGAGGTAGCAATTGTGGGGGATTGGTTGGCAGCATGTTGGAGGAGTGGACAGAAGTCCTTTACTTGTATTAATTCATTTAAACCTCACAGCAATCCTATGATGTAAGTACTAATATCACCCATTTTGCAGCTGAGGAAAAATGAGATACAGAGCATTGAAGTAACTTATTCAAGGTCATCCAGCTAGTACATAACTGTACATATCCATCTGTGATTACAGGTTTAAGGCCCAGAAAAGAAGGTTGAAATTAATTGTTTCATTTCAAACGAAAATCCCTCCTTTGGTCCTGAATTCACTTTATTTTTCCCTCTACCTGCCTTAGTCTTGATCTTTACGTATTATTCAATGAGATTTTTCCTTCACACTTCTTCTACATGTTATTGATCCTATTTCAAACTTCTCATTACTATGATCCTGTCTTTAAACCTAACAATCTCACCGCATATTCTCATTACATTCCGCAATCTCTGGTTCTTTACTATCTCTCCATGCATTTCAATTCACTATGTGAAAAACTTCAAATTTCTATGAAATCTTAGAACCTATTTCGTCTTACCTCTCCACTTCATCTTAACAGATTGGAACTCTGGCTCTTTCCTGCAAACACAGATTCCAATACTGCTTAACCAAGGAGGTCTTTTCAATTAATTGAAGTGAAGAGGAGGTGTGTCAGTGACACACTGAGAGTTTCACCACAGAATGTGAACCGTAAAGTATCAGAGCTGAATGGGGACTCTACTGATTACTCTCTCCACCACGTTCTACAGAGGACAAATGTGAAACTCAGATTTTTTTCTTAAACTCCATATATCTCATGATTAATTAACATACTAATTATAACTATGGTAGCCAGACTCACTTCTCTTCTTGCTATTCTTTTATCATTTTCTCTTTTGTGACTAATTAGCACCTAGATGACCTTTTTCCTCTTTACTTTCTTCTTTGCCATTTTCTTTCCAACATCTATGTTGAGCAATCTATCAGTAAATATTTTTTTATTGGTGACTGTCAGATGCCAGAGACAGAGGAATTGTTGCCCTTCTAACCTTTGTTAACATTTGCCTTCATGTTACATTTGCTGGTCACTAACAATAACAGACCTTCATTCAGTCCACAATCTTCTTACAAGTTTTCTGATCTTACTGTGTTACTCAGTTGCTCTGATACTCACTTCACTCCGATCATTGATTCTCTTCATGCCTTGCCGGGCTCCATCCCAAGCCTGACCACCATTACTCACTCCTATGCCTTTTATAGTTCTTGGGTTCTTATAACTCCCATTCTTGTCTAACTCACTAGTTCTTGTCTTTAGGATCTTCTGTTAACAATCAATCTCTCCCTAACTATAATGCTATACCTTTACCTGTTCAATTCTCCTTCTTATCCATGATCTTCTTCCACCTCACCTGCTATGGTAATATGTTTCTGCTTTTGTGTGTGGTTATTATGAATGGGATTGTGTTTTTTATTTACTTCTCTGCCTGCTTGTTGTTGGTGTATAAGAATGCAACTGTGTTTTGCACATTTATTTTGTACCCTAAGACTTTGCCAAAGTCCTTTATAAGTGAGAGTAGGTTTTTGACAGATTCTCTTGGGCTTTCGAGGTATAGGATCATATCATCATCAAAAAGGGATAACAAGCCAGGCTCGGTGGCTCAGCCTGTAATCCCGTGCCTTTGGGAGGCTGAGGTGAGTGGATTGCCTGAGCCTACGGGTTCGAGACCCGCCTGGGCAGCGAGACCTCATCTCTACAATAAATCAAAAAATCAGCCGGGCATGGTAGCGCACGCCTGCAATTCCGGCTACTTGGAAGGCTGAAGTGGAAGGATCGCAGGAGCCCAGCAGGTTGACGCTGCGGTGGCCGGGAGCAGCCACTGCACTCCAGTCTGGGCGACAGCGTGAGACTCCAACTCAAAAAAAAAAAAAGGGATAACAACTTCTTCTTTTGCTATTTGAACACAATGTTGAACAAGAGGGGTGAGTGTGGGCAACCTAGTCTTGTTCTGGTTTTAAGGGGAAATGTTTCCAGATTCTGTCAGTTTAGCAATATGCTGACAGTGAATTTTTCATAGATGGTGCTTACTATTTTAAGGTATGTTGCTTCTATGCCTAGGTGCTTGAGAGTTTTCATCATGCAGTTATGCTGGGTTTTATCAAAAACTTTTTCTGCATCTAATGAGATAATCATGTTATTCTTGTTTTTACATCTTTTGATGTATTTAACTACATTTATGGTCTTGTGGATGCTGAATCAGCCCTACATCCTGGGGATGAAGCCTACTTGGTCATAGTGGATGATTTTTGAGATGCGTTGTTGGATGCGATTTGCTAGAATCTTGTTGAGAATTTTTGCATCTATGTTCATTAGGGATATTGGCCTGTAGTTATTTTTTGTTGAATCTTTACCCAGTTTGAGTATCAGTGTGATGTTACCTTTGTAATGTGATTTGGGGAGAATTCTGTCTTTCCAATTGCCTGGAATACTTTCAATAGGACTGGTATCAGCTCCTCCTCATATGTTTCATAGAATTCCACTGGAAAGCCATCTAGACCAGAGCATTTTTTTGTAGATAGTTTTCCTATGATTGAGTCAATTACTTGGGTTGTTATTAATCTATTTAGTGTCTCAATGTCTTCTTGTTTCAACCTTGGCAGGTTGTGTGATATTGAAAGTCCTCCATTTCATTTAGGTTATCAAGCTTGTTTCCATACAGGTGTGTATAGTAATCTCTGATAATTTTTGTATTTCTTTGGAATCAGCTTTGATTTGATCTTTTGCATTTCTGATTGTGTTTATTTGGGCTTTTTCTCTCTTTTTCTTGGTCATTTTGGCTAGGGTCCCATCAATCTTGCTTATTCTTTCAAGGATCCAACTTTTCATTTTGTTGATGTTTTCTATAATATTTTTCTTTTCTAAGTCCCATATTTAGACTTTTACCTTGGTGATCTAGATTCTTCTGCTAAAATTCGGGCTTTGGTGGTCTTGTCTTTCCAGCTCCTTTAGGTGATTTGTTGGGTGGTTAACTTGTGATCTTTCCATTTTTTTGATGTGTGTTCATAGAAATATATATTCCCCTCTTAGAACTGTTTCCATGGCATCCCAGTGATTTTGTTAGGGTGTTTCTTCATTTTCATTTGTTTCCAGGAATCTTTTAATTTCTGTTTTGACTTCTGTGTTGACCCAGTAATCCTTCAGCATCATGCTTTTTAGCGTCCATGTCTTTGTGGGCTTTGGGGGAATTTTGTTGGTGTTGATATTTATTTTTATTCCACTATGGTGTGAGAAGGTGCATGGTCATATTTTACTCTTATGAAATTTGTTTATGCTTGATTTATGGCCAAATATGATTGATCTTGGAGTACATTCCATGTGGTGATAAGTAGAATGTATATTCTGTCATTGTTTGGTGGAGTATTCTGTCGGTATCTATTAAGTCCATTTGATCGAGTGTCAAGTTGAGGTTCTGGACTCTTGGTTGATTTTTGACATGATGATCTCTCGAGGGTTGTTGGTGGGGTATTCAAACCCCCAGCTATAATAGCGTTAGAGTAAATAAAATTTTTTAGTGTACTTAGTTGTTACTTCATAAATGCTGGTGCTCCTGTGTCGGGTGCATATATGTTTAGGATAGATATTCCTCGTAGATGGATTGAAACTTTTATCATTATGCAGTGTTCTTCCGTATGTTTTTAAAGTTTTGATGGCTTAAAGGTTGTTTGTCTGATATTAAGATTGTGACTCCTGCTTTCTTTTGTGACCCAGTAACCTGGAAACTCCTTTTCCATCCTCTAACTTTGAGTCTGTGTGCATCCCTTGTGGTGAGATGAGATTCCCAGATACAGCAAATTATTGGGACATGGTTTTTTATCCAACTTGCCATTCTGTATCTTTTCAGTGGTGCATTTAGTTCTTTCACATTCAGGCCGATTATTGAAATGTGATTGCTTATCCCCATCATGTAGTTCTTATAAAGTTTTTTCTTTGTTTGTTTTCTTTTAGCTTTTGGGTTGATGTATGTGTGTGTTTTCAAGTGTGCAGTTGCAATATATTCTCTGTTGATTCTGTGTGCTCCTGTTCTCCTGGGAAGTGTGTGGTCATTTTTTTTTTTCTTTCTTTCTTTCTTCTATGCTTAATACCTTTTTAAGCATCTTCTGTAGTGCTGGTCTGCAAGCTACATAATCTCTTAAGGATTGGATTTCTGGGAAGGATTTTAAGTCTCCATCACTGATGAAACTGAGTTTGACTGGGTAGGAAATTCTTGGTTGAAATTGTCTATCTTTAGGGACTTTGAATATTGGACTCCAGTCCCTTCTAGCTTGTAGGGCTTCTGCTGATAGGTCTGCTGCTATTCTGATTGGTTTTCCTTGATAGGTAGTCTGAACTTTCTCTCTTGCTGCCTTTAGGATTTTTTCTTTTGTGTGTGTAGGCAAATGACTAAGTGTCTAGGGATTGGTCTTCTCATTTGATGTCTTGCAGGGGTTCTCTGTATCTCTTGTGTTTGAATGGTCACAACTCTCATGAGATGGGGAAAATTTTCTTGGATAACCTCCTGGAACACTTGCTCCAAGGTGTTCTCCATTTTCCTTTCTTCTTCTGGGATATCAGTCAGGCATAGTTTCTGCCTCTTGATCTAATTGCACTCTGTTTGGATGCTTTGTTCTATCTTTCTGAGTTTCCTTTCTATTTTTTTTTTACAAATTGAGCTAATTCCATGTCTTGTTCTTCATGTTCTGAGATTCTTTCTTCTGCTTGATTAATTCTGCTTTCCATGCTTGTCATCTTGTTATTTGTTTCCTGGATGAAATTTTTCATGGTCAAAAATCTCTATTGCAAATTCTTTCATTGTTGCATCTTGTCTTTCTTGAGTCTTATTCCCTCTTTCCATCCATTCTCTAATCCCTGTTGTATTCTGGGACCAGTTTTTGGTGACTTCCTTTGTTTGTACTCTGAGGCCTGATTTTTCAGGTGTTTTCTCTTTGTAACACCTGTGTTCCTGCATTGATTTTTTTTTTCATTTGTGACAGATCTTTTTCTTTTCTCTTCAGTTCTATTATTTAGTGGCAGCAGGAGAGGTTTTCACTTCTGAGGTTTGCTCAACCCTCTATTCTTTCTCTCTATTCTTCCCTGATCAGGGCTCTGAATGTGTCCTATTTTGAGACAGAGCTGTGGGTGGGAAGTTTTACAGTCTCTTATAGTTTTGAGAGCTAAATAAGGTAGAGGATAGGGAATTAGGTTCCAGAAACTACTTGCAAGTCACAATGTTTGCTGGTTCATTTATGGGTTCCCTGAGACCCACTCCACCACTCTATATAATGATGCAATAGGTATGTGTGTGTACCCCCTGAGTCCAAGATGCAGTAACAGCAATGAGGAGAACAGAGAAAAGTGGAATGAAATGAGATAGACAAAAATTTGTTTAAAAAATAAAAAACCCCACAGAACAATAAAAGCAGAAATCAAAGAAAAAAAACAATTAAACACACACACACACACCTCAAAACAAACTGGGATAGCAATATAGCAAAACAAAGCAAAGAACAACAGCAAAAAAACAAAACAAAACAAAACAGGAAAACAAAACACACTTGAGTTCAACCCAGAAGGAGAAGAAAAAGAAAGAAAACGAAAAGTAAAGAAAAAAAGGAATTCAAATTGAACCTTCACATATGTATTCACACACACATTGAACTACAAAAAGAGAAGAACAAAAAAGCAAAAACAAACAAAAAATGAAAGATGAACAGTCAATCCTTCACATACACAAATAAACAGAAAGCAAAAATGTAAGCATACAAAACGGATGGGGGGATGCAGATCAGCCCCTCACATACACATCCATGCACAAAGGAAAAATATTTAAAAATTAAACAAACCAAAAAACCTCCCCTCTTGTGGCAATTTATGTAATTGTTCCTCTCAGCTGCCCCTCCACTGTTTCCTGTATATCTTCAGCCTCATTCACAGTCTCCACGGTGTCTGACCCAGGAATGGATGACGGGGTATTGGTGGTGAGTGGGACTTCAGTACTCTTCTCCCACCTTAGTATTGTTGGGGAATCCCCTCCAGTGCAGGATTGTTTCTTTCCCAAGTACTGGCAGGGAGTGTGCCAGCCAGATCCATCCTGGAGTGGAGCCCTCCTACTGTGGCTGATGTTCAGGCACCACTTAGGTTCATCCTTCTCAGTCATGCCCCAGCCTTGTGAGGCTGATGTTCAGAGGATTGCAGGGAAGGAGGGAATTGGGTCAGTCTGGATCTGTCACCACTTTGTGAAAGACCTCTCTTTGTAGGTCTTCCTCATCCTTTTCTGGTCATACACTTTGTCTTGCAGTTGAATCAGAGTACTGGATGGGATGCCTGAGTCTCAGTACTCATGCCCCTCCAGAGTTTGTGCTTTCAGGATATTCCCTCTGGGTCATGACCAACCTCCCAGTAGTTTATCCTCTGGTCACAGAGAATAGGTCAGGTTTGTCACTTTGTGGTGAGCAAGGTGGAGCACTTTCCTGCCCAGTTTTCTTTCTTTTTTTTTTTTGAGTTGGAGTCTCACTCTGTCACCCAGACTGGAGTGCAGCCTCGACTTGCTGGTCTCCAGCGATCCTTCCGCCTCAGTCTTCCAAATAGCTGGAACTACAGGTGTGCACTACCACGCCCAGCTAATTTTTTGATTTATTGTAGAGATGAGGTCTCACCAAGTTGCCCAGGTGAGTCTTGAACTCACGTGCTCAGGCAATCCATTCACCTCAGCCTCCCAAAACACAGGATTACAGGCTGAACCACCGAGCCCAGCTCCAGTTTTCAAGATGGTGGAAGAGTGCCTCTTTTGTCTTCTCCACTGGGACTCTGCATTTGGGTTCCCTCACTGTGTTCCCTCCCCAGCCCTTGTTGCCAGTGTCCCACCTGGCACTGTGATAGTTAGGCAGAGCCTAGAGCTGGCAGTCTCTCTTGGTAGCTTTTTCCCTGGAAGGATTTTGCTGATTATTTAAAAGTGGTGCTCAGCTTCTGTGTCCTGGGAAGCACTAGGGACCAAGCAAAGGTGCTGCAGCACCAGTCACTTCACCAGGATAGCCCTGGCCACTGTGTCTCTACTCAGTCAGTCACTCACATGCCCACTTACTCACTGACATGAACACAAAATTTTTCATACACTCCCTCACACTGCTGCTTGCTTAGTCTGACTGGCTAAGCTGACATCTTCCCAAGAGCCTTTATGCAAAATTTTAAAAAAACCATTAGCTGGGCATGATTACACGTGCCTGTACTCACAGCTTCTCAGGAGGCTGAAGCAGGAGGATCACTTGAGCCCAGGATTTCAAGGCTGTGGTAAACTATGATCATGCCCCTGCACTCCAGCCTGGGTGACAGAGCCAGGTTCTGTCTCTTTTAAAAAAATTAAACATCAGTAAAGTTGAGGAAAAAGTTTAAAATTTTTTTTAAAGAAGCAGCCTCTTATACCACGTTCTCCCCCTTTTCCACTGAAACTAGGCATGTAGCCTACAGTTTTTTTCCCAACTATTCTCATTATTTTTTATATATTTCTATTGGTATTCCTTATTGCTTATGGTAGCTTTGTAAAGTGTGCAAAAGAAAAACAACCTGTGCAATTTGTTATGAATATTGTGACATCAGCAAGTTTTTACTGGGAAATACTTTGATCGGTACCATGAAAGGTTCTGCCAAAATATAAGTATTATTCTTATTTGAAATGTATTAATCATGCACTGCTGTCCATAAATAAGAAGCCCACAACTAACCCTGAAAGAAAATAAAAGAAGGTGGGTAGGCAGAATGAAAGTACCACAATTGAACCAAATAAATGTGCAGTGCTTTTGACCTACTCTCAAGTAATAATGATCTTGCTTATAAAATGCTGCTCCTGCTGAAGTCCTTGGAGAAAAATGTACTATAAAGTTCAATAAGGTCTCAATTTTAAACGAATTTACTTCCAATAGCTTTTCAAGAACCCAAACAGCAGCTGGTACAATTGTCCTGTGTTGTTTCCTTGGAGACCTCATACTCCTCATAAGAGGAGAAACTCAAAGTCTTATTGGTTGTGACCCCATGTGCACAGATGCCTACTTGCTGCTAAACATAATGGGCATCTGAGGAATTTTGATAAAGTAAGACACAACAAACTAGCATTACCCAGACATAGCTAGTGAGGTAAGAAACTCAATTTCCTTTTAAGAATTTCAATAAACCCTATCAGAGACAGGAGTGGAATAATTTCTAGTCTGTAGCATAGTGAAATAGGACACTATACTTGTCTTATTCTGGTTTTAGTCTCAAATCTTTCATAATCTTTCAGCTAGCTACATATCTATGAGATTAGAGGGTGGCTCTTATCTTTAGAGAAAAATTGGTCCTTATCTGTAATCAAGTCAGAGTTGTAGATCTCTCAACTTTGTTTTCTAGCAATAGAGAATGCAGTAAGTGATTCCTTTCACTATGATCTAACTCACTCAGCCCATTCCCTTATTTGTCCTTATTTTCTCTCTTTCACCATTCAGCCCTCATTTATCTGTCTATTTATTCTCTGCCTTCTGTCCTATTTTCCTCCATCCTTCTCTTTTTTCTTTATTCTCTCTTTTCCTTCTGTCTTTCACATTTCTATCTTTCTTTCTTTTTTAAAATTTATTTTTATTTATTTTAAAGATGTGGAGTACCATTAAGGATTAGGTAGATAAATGCCCGTCATGCAGGCAAAGTCTGGGCTTCCCTTTGGTTCCCACTTTGCCTGGTTTGAGATCAGGCACCCTTATTAATGTTATGTCCACCCCCCCATCCCTGGCAGTTTCCCACTACTGCCAACCCCTTTATTATAGTATTATGATAAACGTTCAGAATCTGCTTATGAGTGAGAACATGTGGTACTCAGTTCTTTATTTTTGTGATAGATCACTGAGTATTATAGACTCTAAATTCATTCAAGTTGCTGCAAAGTCTATAATTTTGTCCTACTTTATGATCTAAAAATCCACCTTCCATATGACCCATAAATTCCCCTTCTTGGCATATATCCAGAGGAACTCAAAGCATTCTATAAAAAAGATACCTGCCACACATGTTTATTGCAGCATTATTCACAGTGGCAAAAACATGGAACCAACTGTGCTGCCCATCTACCTTTCTTTCTTAACTGCTAGACCTCTTGTTGTGGAACTTTGTCCATCCTATATGTGCTTTTCTAGAAGTGTGTGCATGTGAGAGTTGTTGGAGTGATCAACTGTGGTTGTATCCGTTGTTGGAGTGATCAACTGTAGTTGTATCAGTGTGGAGAAGCTGCATGGGAGGATGTAAACATCTGATGATGATGCTTGTACAAATGTGAATAAGGACATTTGCAGATACTCCACTGACAGAAGAAAACAATTATAATCCTTCTCTTTTGCTAACCAACATGGTTTAAGGTTCTCTATCTTGATTTTCATTGTTGATGACCAGATAAGGAGAGTTTGCTGCCTCGTCAATGTGATGTCATCACCCATGCCCTTTGATAATGCATATATTCTCTCACCTCCCCATATATATTTATTTATTTATGTTTTTGTTTGGGAGAAAAATTTTGAATTTTTTTATTATAAAGATGTGGGGTACAATTCAGGGTTAAGTATACAAACATTGATATTGCAGGTACCCTTGTTGATGAAGTATGACTCTCCCTCCCTCAACTGCTAATCCCACTCCCCCTTCCCTGACAGTTTCCCACTATGGCCAATCCCTTTCCTATAGTATTATAATAATTGTTCAAGGTTCACTTATGAGTGAAAACATATGGTACTCTGTTCTTGGTTTCTGTGATACATCACTGAGTATTATAGACTCTAAATCCATCCAAGTTGCTGCGAAGTTCATATGTTTTTCCTTCTTTATGGCTGCATAATATTCCATTGTGTATATGTACCACATTTTTTTAGCTGGTTCAGCTTTGATAGGCAGCATGGTTGATTCCATGTTTTTGCTATTGTGTGTGCAGGTATCTTTTTTGTAGAATGATTTGATTTCCTCCGGGTATATTCCCAAGAGGGGAATTGCTGAGTCATATGGAGGGTCAATTTCTAGTTCTTTCAGAAATCACCACACTGTCTTCCAAAGAGGTTGTACTATTTGCAATCCCGCCAGCATTGTAGAAGTGTTCCTTTTTCTCTGCGTTCTTGTCAGCATCTGTTGTTGTTTGTTTTATTAATGATGGTCATTCTTACTGGGGTTAGGTGGTATCTCAATATGGTTTTGATTTGCATTTCTTTGATGATGAGTGAGACTGAGCACTTTTTCATGTGTCTGTTGGCTGACCGTATATCTCCTTTTGAGAAGTGTCTATTCATGTCTTTTGCCCACTTTTTAATGGGGCTGCTTTTTCCCCCTTTCGATGTGTTTGAGTTCCTTGTGGATCCTAGATGTTAGGCCTTTGTCAGATACACAGTTGGCAAATATTTTTTCCCATTCTGTAGTCTGTCTCCTTGCTCGCTTATTGGTTTCTTTTGCTTTGAAGAAGTTCATTAGTTTGATGAGGTCCCACTTGTTTATCTTATTTCTTAAGTTGTGGGCATTTATAATTCTGAATAGGAATTGGTTGCCAGTTCCAATTTCCATAAGGGTGTCTCCTGCGTTTTCTAAAATTCTTATAGTTTGAGGTTTTACATTTAGGTCTTTGATCCATTTAGAGTTAATGTTTGTATATGGTGATAGGTAGGAGTCCTGTTTCAACACTTTGCATGTGATCAGCCAGTTTTCCCAGTACCATTTACTGAATAGATTCTCCTCTCTCCAGTGGTTGTTGGCGGCTTTATCAAATATGAGTTGGTTGAGAAATTGAGGCTTTGCTTCCGAAATCTTTATCCTGTTCCATTTGTCTATATGTGTGTTCTTGTACCAGTACCAGACTGCTGTGATTACTGTAGCCTTAGAGTAAAGTTTGAAGTCTGGAAGTGTGATACCTCCTGCTTTGTTTCTTTTGCTAAGGATTGTTTTGGTTATTCCTGGTCGTTTATGTTTCCATATTAATTTCTGTTTTGTTATTTCCAGTTCTGAGAGAATGACGTTGGTAATTTAATGGGTATTGTGTTGAATCTGTAGATTGTCTTTGGAAAGATGGACATTTTAACAATGTTGAGTCTTCCTATCCATGTCTTGGAATATTTTTCCATTTGTTTGTTTCTTCTTGGATTTCTTTGAGCAATGTTTTGTAGTTCTTATTGTAAAGGTCTTCCACTTCTCTGATTAGGAATATGCCAAGGTACTCATTTTTTTGTGTGGCTATTGTGAATGGGATTGTGCTTTTAATTTGGGTCTCTGCCTGCTTGTTGTTGGTGTATAGGAATGCAACTGTTTTTGCACATTTATTTTGTGCGCTGAGACTTTGCCTAAGTCCTTTATCAGTGCAAGCAGGTTTTTGACAGATTCTTTTGGATTTTCAAGGTATAGGTTCATATCATCAGCAAAGAGAGATAACTTTACTTCCTCTTTCCTATTTGGACACCACTTGATTTCCTTCTCATGACTAATTGCCCTAGCTATGACTTCTAACACAATGTTGAACAAGAGGGATGAGAGTGGGCAGCCTTGTCTTGTTCCAGTTTTCAGGGGAAATGTTTCTAGTTTCTGTCCATTTAGCAAAATGCTGACTATGGGTTTATCATAGATGGTGCTTACTATCTTGAGGCATTTTCCTTCTAAGCCTTGGTTTTTGAGGGTTTTTTAATCAAGAAGTGATGCTGGATTTTATCAAAGGCTTTTTCTGCATCTAATGAAATAATGATGTGCTTCTTATTTGTATATCTGTTGATGTATTTAATTACATGTATGGTCTTCTGAATGCTGAACTTGCCCTGCATCTTGGGGATGAAGCTTACTTGGTCCTGGTGGATGATTTTTGAGATGTGGTTTTGGATCTGATTTGCTAGAACCTTATTGAGGATTTTTGCATCTATGTTCATTAGAAATATTGGCCTGTAGTTCTCTTTTTTTATTGGATCTTTACCCAGTTCGGGTATCATTGTGATGTTAGCTTTGTAAAATGATTTGGGGAGAATTCCACCCTTCTCAATTGCCTGGAATACTTTCAATAGGATTGGAATCTACTCCTCCTTGTACGTTTTGTAGAATTCTGCTGGAAAGCCATCCAATCCAGGGTTTTTTTGTTTGTTTGTTTCTTTTTCTTTAGGTAGTTTTTGTATGACAGATTCAATTTCCTGGGCTGTCATTGGTTTATTTAGTGTCTCAATATCTTCTTGTTTCAACCTGGGGAGGTTGTGTGATGACAGAAAGTCTCCCATTTCATTTAGGTTATCAAGTTTGTTTCCATATAGGCGTACATAATAATCTCTGATAATCTTTTGTATTTCTTTGGGATCAGTTGTGATTTGATCTTTTGTATTACTGATTGTGTTTATTTGGCCCTTTTCTCTCTTTTTCTTGGTCATTTCTGCTAGGGGTCCATCAATCTTAATTCTTTCAAAGAATCAGGTTTTTGTTTTGTTGATGTTTTCTATGATTTTTTTTTTTTTTTTTTTTTTTTTTGGTCTTCTATGTCCTGCATTTGTGATCTTATTTTGGTGATACGTATTCTTCTGCTAATGTTAGGGTTTTGGTGGTCTTCTCTTTCTAGCTACCTTAGGTGATTTTTTAGGCTCTCCACTGGTTATCTTTCCATTTTCTTGATATGTGCTCATAGAGATATAAATTTCCCCTCTTAGAATTGCTTTTATGGCATCACAGTGGTTATGGTAAGATGTTTCTTCATTTGCATTTGTTTCCAGTAATCTTTTAATTTCTGCTTTGATTTCAGTGTTGACCCAGTAGTTGTTCAGCATCATGTTGTTTACTATCCATTTCTTTGTGGGGTTTGGGGAAATTTTGTTGGTGTTGATATTTATTTTTATTCCACTGTGGTCTGAGAAGGCGCAGGGCAAGATTTCAACTTTATGGAATCTGTTTATGTTTGATTTATGGCCAAGGATGTGATTAATCTTGGAATATATTCATGTGGTGATGAGTAGAATGTATATTCTGTGACTGTTGGGTGAAATAATCTGTAGGTATCTTTTAAGTTCATTTGGTTGAGTGTCAAGCTTAGGTTCTGGATCTCCTTAATGATTTTTTGCCTCAATTATCTATCTAGGGCTGTTAGTAGGGTATTCAAGTTATCTGCTATAATAGTGTTAGAGTCAGTATCTTTTTTAGTTTACATAGTAGTTGCTTTATAAACGCTGCTGCTCCTGTGTTGGGTACATCTATGTTTAGGATGGATATTTCTTGTTGATGGATTGAACATTTTACCATTATATAGTATCCTTTTGCATTTTTAAAAATTTTTGGTAGGTTAAAGGTTGTTTTGTCTGATATTAAGAGCGCAACTCCTGCCTTCTTTTGTGATCCATTTGCCTAGAAACTCATTTTCCATCCTTTCACTTTGAGTCTGTTTGCATCCCTTGTAATGAGATGAGTCTCCTGGATGCAGAAAATAATTGGGTCATGGGTTCTTATCTGGTTTGCCATTCTGTGTCTTTTCAGTGGTACATTTAGTCAATTCACATTCAGCTTGATTGTTGAAATGTGATTCTTTATCCCTATCATGAGATTCTTATGAAGTTTTTTCTTTGCTTGTTTTCTTTTAGCTTTGGGATTGGTGTATGTGTGTGTTTTCAAGTCTCTTGTTTATCTGTATTCTCTGTTGATTCTGTACTCTGCTGTTCTCTTGGGAAGTGTGTGGACATTCTTTTCTTTTCTTTCTTCTGTGCTTAATATCTTTTAATTGTGTCCTGTAGAGCTGGTCTGGAAGCTGAATAACCTCTTAGAAGATTGGATGTCTTGGAAGGATTTTAATTCTCCATCACTGATGAAGCTGAGTTTGTCTGGATAGTTTGTCTTGGTTGAAATTGTTTATCTTTGAGGACTTTGAATATAGGGCTACCGTTCCTTCTTGCTTGTAGTGTTTCTGCCGATAGGTCTGCTGCTATTCTGATTGGTTTTCCCAGGTAGGTAGTCTGACCTTTCACTCGTGCTGCCTTTAGGATTTTTTCTTTTGTGCCTACTTTGTGTAGGCGAGTTACTATGTGTCTAGGGGTTGGTCTTCTCATTTGATGTCTTGTGGGGGTTCTCTGTATCTCTTATGCTTGGCTGGTCACAACTCTTGTGAGATGGAGAAAGCTTTCTTGGATTGCCTCCTGGAACACTTGTTACAAGTTGGTCTCCATTTTCTTTTCTTCTTCTGGGATACCAATCAGGAATCATTTTGGCTTCTTGATATAATCGCACATCTCTTGTAGGCTTTTTTCTTTCTTTCTGAGTCTTCTTTCTATGTTTTTGCAGATCAGGTTAATTCCATGCTCTGGTTCTCACGTTCTGAAATTCTTTCTCCAGCTAGATTAATTTTGTTTTCCATGCTTGTCACCTTGTTATATATTTCCTGGATGAAATTTTTTATTGCCAAAATCTGTGTTGCAAGTTCTTTCAGTGTTGCATCTTGTCTTTCTTGAGTCTTATTCACTCTTTGTATCCATTCCCTAATCCCTGTATGGGAATTCTGGGGCCACTTGTTGGTTACTTCCATTGTTTGTGCATCAAGGTCTGACTTTTCAGGAGTTTTGACTTTGTTACACTTGAAAGTGCCTGTGGTCTTCCTTTAGTTTTTCTGCATTTGTGACAGATCTTTTGTTTTTGTCTTTATTTCTGCTATTCATTGTTAGTGGGAGAGAGTTTCCCTTCTGATGTTTGCTCAGTCCTCTATTCTTCTTTGATTCATTCTTTGATTTGTTCTATTTTGAAATAGGATGGTGGGTGGGAAGCTTTGCTGTCTCTTATAGTTTTTGGAATTCGAATAAAATGGGGGATGGGGTTCTAGGATTCAGAAACTACTTGCAAATTACAATGTTCACTTATTGTGGTACATGTTCCCTGAGACCCACTCCCTGCCACCACTCTATGTGATGATGCAAAGCAGAAACCAATGCAATAAACAATTGAACACACACACACAGAGACATACACACACACACACACACACACACACACACACACACACACACCAAAACAAACTGTAGTAACAACAAACTGTAACAAAACTAACAACAAAAAAACCAAGACACACACACACACACACACACACACACACACACACGCCTGGCACAAAGTGAAAAGAGAAGAAAAACAGAAAGACTGGAACCAAAAAAAAAATGGAATTCTGATCAAACTCTCACACATATATTGACTCACATCTTAAACTATACAAAATATAAATAAAAAAACCCCAGAACAACAAAAGAGCAAAAACAAACCAAAGCAACAACAAAATTGAAAGATGGACACTCAATCATTCACATACACACATAAACAGAAAATGACAAATAAAAGAAGAAACAGGAAAAGAAAAAAAAATTGGAGGGATGCAGATCAAACCCTCTCATACACATTCATGCACAAAGGAAAAATATTTAAAAACTAAATGAACTAACAGTCAAATAATAATTTTTTAAAATTTTAGAAAATTAAAAAATTAGAAAAAAAGAAAGAAAACCCTGCCCTCTTGTGACAGGCTCTATAATTGTTCCTATAGTCAGGTCTCTCCTGCAGAGCCACATCTTTCAGTCTCTCCTCAGTGTCTGCAGCAGGGAAGTAGGAGGGGTTAGTGAAGTTTGGTGGGGCTGCAGTTCTCCCTTCCCACTCTCATATGGTCAGGGAAATCTCCTCCAGTGGGAAGGTACAGTATTGTCTCTCCCCCAACCCCCTGTGTGTACTCCCAGAGGGTGCCCCAGCCAAGCCTATCCTGGATTGGAGTTCTCCTATTGTGATTGATGTCCAGGCTCTGCCTGGGTTTGTCCCTCTCAGTTTTGGCCCAGTTATGTGGGTCTGATGCTCAGAGATTTGCTGGGAAGGAGGGTGTTTGGGTCAGATCCGGGCTCACCACTGATCTCTTTGGAGTCCTTCCTCGTTCTTTTTTGGCCATACCCTTTGTCCTGCGTTTGGATCAGGGGTGGTGTACTTGGAACTCAGCAGTCATCAGGTCCCTCCAAAGTTTGTGCTTTCAGAATATTCCCTCTGGGTGGTGATCAATCCCTGAATAGTTGATCCACCAGTCACAGAAATCGGGTCTGTTCCTCCATGGTGAGCAAGTCAGAGCACTTTCCTGCTCCACCTTCAAGATAGTGATGTGGTGCCCCTCTTGTCATCTTCTGTTGGACTTTGTCTCTGGACTCCCTCCACAGCCCCTGCTGCCAATGCCCTGCCAGGCGCTGAAGTGGTGAGGCAAAGCCTGGAACCGGCAGTCTCTCTTGCTGCAGTGGTGAGGCAGACTCTGGGGCGGTAGTCTCTCCCTGCCACTTCTTCACAGGAAAACTTTTGTCAGTTTAAAAAACAATGGTGCCCAGCTTCTGCAACCTGGGAAGACCCAAGGACCAAGCAGAGAAGCTGCGGCATCAGTTATTGCATCAGAGGCCTGGCCACTCACTCACTAGCCCCCACTTAGACAGTTTCTCCCAGCATTTTCTTCCCAGGAAGGGTTTTGTTAATTTAAACAAAAAACAAATAAAATGGCACTAGACTTCTGCATCCCAGGAATCACTAGGTCCAAGTCCAGCAGCTGTGGCACCAGCTGCTGTACTAGTAGATCCCTGGCCGCTAGCTCCCTAGCCCTCATTCAGTCAGCTACTCACATGCCCACTCACTCACCAACACGTACACAAAATGTTCCATACACTCACTCACTCACACTGGGACTTGCATAGTCTGGCTGGCTTGACCACCATCTTCCCAATATAATGCTGAATTTGAGATGCAAAAGATAAGGTTCCGGGTCAGCTTCATGTGCATGTGACCTGGGGGTTCACACAGGGCTTCGCACTCAAAAGAGTCCTGTGCTGAATTTAATGTTCTACTGTCACCATCTTGATATTCGTAATAAATTTATCTTTGAAATTGTACTGGGCAAGTCTAGTCAGATGGGACAATGAGATATGCATGAGAGCAAAGGAAATATATGAAATATGCATGCCCACTACCATTACCCCTATTTGCATACAGTCTTTATGAAGCTCCAGAGCATAGAATTCCTGAGGATCACTCAGTGTGGTAGTTCGGCGAGATTCAAAATAAGTAAGGAATATGCTGTTACTCAGAGAAGCCACATCTTCCATTCTTACAAGAACTTGGTTCTAACAAAAAGAAGGCAATAGGATTCTAAAAAACATGAACTATTAGCAAACTCCATCATATTCTTTCTTTCTCGTGATACTTCCCTATATTACACAATCACTTAAGCTGAATGCAATGCATATAAGAAAAAGGAATAGTAGAACAAATCATTGTTCCTCTTCCTTTCAGTCCTTCCATATTCACTAGTAAGCTGACAACAGAGAGTGTTGATACAATGAGTGAAACAAAAAGTCAAAGAATAACAGTAGCACTAATTTTGTGCAGTGTTTCTACTATTCTGATAAAAACAGAATGCATACGCATATATGGGCTATGAAATATGAATTGTGTCAGTTCAGTGATTTCATATATGAGTTTGATGCTCTTCTGTTTGCATCTGAAACAGGCATTGCACAATATAAAGATGAATGATAAAATTCAAGTTAATAATTTAAAATTGTATTATTTTACTCTTTAGAATAACATTAAATAGCAAATAAAAAGCACCATTAAAATTTGAAGGGGGTGGGGTGATAAGCTGCAGAAGAAAGGAAAAAAAGTTTTGTATTTCAGCAACTCTAATGGCATGTTGTAAAACAAAGACACCTCCCCCCCATGTTTTTGTGTTGCACTGGCCCCTGAAAATTGTGTGGCTGGCCTTTCTCAGTTCTGATAGTACACAGATAATATCAGTATTTTGAGTGTAGAGTGTTCATTTTCACCCAACAGAAGTGGGTTGATAAACATTTCATTGCTCAAAAATGGCAGAACATAAACAACCATTTCTCTTCCTTCCTATTCATCTATAACTCTGTAATTTCATTATTGTGTACTTTCTCTCTTGGATCCATAGATCCTGCCCATTAAGACAATGTGACTATAAGATGGCATTAGAAATGAGATCAGAGTAAAAAATTTTCCAGTTTTCTTATACATACATTCAATATATATTTATTGATTGCCACTATGTGGTAAGCACAGTTCTACATGCATGAGTTGTAGCAATGAACAATACAGGCAAAGTTTCTGTCTTCATTTCTATTTTAATAATACTTAATATATTATTGATTGGTGAATAATGATGAATCTTGGATTAATCTATCAGTAAATAACATATTTTTGATTGATTATTTGTCATGAGATTGTACACCTCTGTCCATCTAATCCTAATTTAAAAGGAGTGTTGAGTACTAACACACAGAGCTTTTTGGTTTAGGTATGAAAACTTTCCTTTTCCCTAAATGGCAGTTTTTTTTCATTTAAACTATTTAAATCATTGCTTCAACTCTTTGTCTTTGTCTATGTAGTAAACAGTACATTTTTTCTTTTTGAAGTTATCTAATTAGTCTCAATGTTAAATAACGCCCTTCTCATTCATCCAGGTTGAAAACGTAACTGTCACCTTTGGTCTCTTCTCTTGTACCCCATATCTAATCAGCTCCACTCCACAGTAGTCCTGAGATCAATTTCTTTCTCTCTATTTCCTCTCCACTACTCATTATTATCTCTCACCTGGACTGCTTCAGTACTTTGCTGTCCACTGGTTATGAATCTGGAGAACACTCCCCTCATAGTTATCTTATTCACTGCCTTAAAACACAACTCTGATTGTGTCACTGGAGACCCCAAATCCTTCAGTGGCTCCCCATTGTCTATTGGATGCAATCTAGACCACTCAGCCTGACATTCAGAATCCTCCACAATATGGTCTCAATATATCTCTTCAAGTTCATCTTTTTTTTACCTTAAACTACAGGCAATACAGATCTCTTGCTCTTTCTTCAAATATTTCATTTTGCTCATGCTGTTCCCTACCCCCACATGTCTGCACATGCAAATTCTACCTATCCTGTAAGTTCAGATGTCAATCTATGAAGACTTTCTGTAAATCCTTAAAGCCTGAAATGAAAATAATTTCTCAGTCCTCTAAAATAAAAAATATTTAATTGAGCATCTCTTACAATATTTACCTCTTTTGTTATAAATTTTTGCACTCTAATTTTATTTATAATATACTCATTAATAAAAGTTATGTTTTATTACAATTATCTGATAAAAGAATCATAATAATCTATTTTTGGAGACTGTAAGCTTACATCTGGTTCATAATGTATTGAAATTTGTTGAAAAAATAATTGAATAGATAAATGGATGACTGAATTGTAATTTGTACCAAGAGGGCTAATAAAGATTGCAAAGTCTTCTGAAATTCTCAACTGAAAAATTCCTTCAGATACAAATTGTAAGTATTAGAAAAACGAAAAACAAAATTTACCCATAATAAACAACCTTATCTGTGGAAAGAAGCACTTGTATTCTAGTAATCCAAAACAAAACAAAAATCAATCAAACAAAACAGAGGGTAGCTAATCATGTGGGGTTATCTAAGATGAGAACCAGAATCCATATGTCCCTTATTACTTCACCCCTCTACACTTTATCCTTAAAGCGCATTGTATCATGTCCCTTTCTATCCACTCTTATTTCCTTGGTCCAGAATTTAATTTTTTAATCTGCACCATTGCAAATTGCCTACTGTTCTTGCTACCACCAGTTTTACTAAACTTTACAAATGACTTAAAACACCTGAAACAGTAGTCAGTTCCCTACTTGAAAGTCTTTTTCTAGTCCCCATTGCTTAACTAGATATAGTCTAACTTCTTTACAAAGGCATACAAAACCCCGCACAGTCTGACCCCAACCTGTTTGCAATGATCATCATCTTCTGAATAGGTTTTCTATATTTAGAAAAAACCCCACGTAATTAGGCTCACCCTTTAAATATAGAAGTCAGAATTCAAATTTCTAGCCTCCCTTGCAGCTAGGAAACACACAGATAACCTAGAATCTGCCAAGCAGGCACACTCATGTGAGACATTGATTTTCAAGTGAGCAAAATGAAAAAACTGGCTCTCATTTTTCTGGCACAAGGCTGTGGCAGAGGCACTCAACTCTTAGGAGTAGCCACAGCACAGATGTGGCATTGATACTGGTGGTAGTAGCAGATACAGTTAAATAAAGTTTCTAGTACTTAGTGTTTGGTAGTTGCAGAGACTACAATTTCCTCTTCATCAGGTCAGCTCTGTGGTGTGGTTTTGGGTATCATTCCAAGAAGTTTAGTCTTAAACCTGTGTCTTCAGCCCTGTCAGTGATACTGTGAACCACATAATAGCCATTACCAAATAGTTTAATTGCTTTAAATAGCTGTAGTGGGTTTTGTTGCTTGCCACTAAAAATCCTAACTGTTCCATCTTATGTTCAGTTTTTTAAAATGTTTACCAGTTCATCTAAGGCATGCTGCCAGATCAGATCACTTACTCATGGCTCCATGCCTTTCCTCCTCTTTTTAACATGCACTCTTTTAATCTATCAAGACTGGCTAATACCTACTATTCATCAATAAGGTACTGAAACACTTTGATCATATGTTCTAAGACTCTTATCTACATTTAAAATTTTTAATTTACTTCAGCACAGAGTTCACAACCTTCTTTAGCATCCCAAAGCAGGCTGTGTTCCAACGCAGTTCCTATTTTTGAGGATGTGCTCAAAGAAATAGCACCTGGCACATAGAGTTCCCCAAAATATTCTTCCCCTTAAGACAGTTTGACTTCATTGTTTTGAAAGAGTCTTTTCCTTTAATTAAATTAAACATTTTAGTTAAATGTTATGTTTTTATTACAAAATAAGTGCTTAAGTATATCCCCACTGTAAAAAATTTAAGCAACACAGAAAAAGTAAATAAATCTTCTATTAATAAGCACCTCCTAATCCCAGAGCAATAAATGTACCTGCGTTATCCCTGCTCTATCTCCAAGTACATAGTAGTCAGTCAATTAATATTTCTTAAATGAAAAAATGATTCTCAAAAAACACTGGGAAATCCTGATTTCTGGTCCAGCATATAAGAAACTAGAAGTCACCACTCCATCCTAGAAATAAATAAAATTCTGAACAAAGTCAAATATCAACAATTTTTCTTAGATTTATCAGTGAGATAAAATTATAGGACAAACTACAGTCCCCAGATTTGGAGAGATCAATAGACAAATGCAGAAAACTGCAGGTTGCTGGATCAGAAGCCAACAAGCACAATCCTCCACAGGAACTAGCGCTGAGGTAGGGCAATCTGAACTATAACAAACTAATTGCTGGAGGCTCAGTGTGGACAAGTCTGAGAGAGAAAAATTTCAGGAGGACCCTGTGATTGAAGGCTTTTCCACACTTTTATGAGGTTTACACATTGGAGCTTTACTACATTCTCACAGTAAATGTTGGGGGAATAATCATCTCATGTTTCTAGCAAGTGCTGAGTGGGAGCAGCCATTTTGAAATATTTCAGAGCATTATGTTCCACTTTACAAGGTCTGCCCTCAAGGGTAACTATTTAATGAGAGCCTTGCCTGCTGAAATTTAAGCAAAACCTAACTGATCTGAATGAAGGGAAATATCCAACTTCAGCTTACTCTAGCCATTTGTCACACTGAAGGGGAATGGAGACTGAGAAGCACAAGTGAAGTTAACTGTACAAAGTACATGATCACTGAAAGACTGAGATCTACTCATAAAACTATAGAACACTTTCCCTTTCCTCTACATTTTACCACCACATTGCTAATGGCTTATTTACAGTAGTTCTTTTTATTCAGTACACCATGCCTGACTATCAAGAAAAATAATTACAAGATGTAGGAAACGATGGGAAAAAAATAGTTTGAAGACATGGCAGGAATGTTAGAACTATCCACCTGGGAAACTAAAATAACTATATTTAAGATGCTAAGGACACCAGTTGGTTAAGTAGAAAGCAAACAAGAACAGACAAGTAATGTAAAGAGAGAGTGAAAATTCTAAGAAAGAACAAAAAAAATGTGACAGACCAAAAACAAAATAACAGAAATGAAGAATACTTTAAATGGACTTATTGGTAACACTTACTAGACTTACCGGACCCATCTGAGAAAATAATCTCTAAGCTTGAAGATATCACTATATAAAATGCCAAAGCTAAAAAACAAAGAGAAAAAAGACTTAAAAAAAGAATATCCAAGGACACTAGGACAACTTAAAAAAAGCATAATATATGCTTTATGAGAATTCCAAAAGGAGAAGAAAAAGAAAAAAGAACAAAGGAAATATTTGAAACAATAATGACTGATAATTTTCCCAAATTAATGTCAGACACCAAACCACAAATCCACAAAGCTCGGAGAACGCTAAGCAAGGTAAATTCCAAAAAACCTACACCTAAAAATATATTTTTTTAACTACAGAAAATCAAAGATAAAGAAAAAAAACCTGCTAAAAATCTAGAGAAAAAAACACCTTGCCTGAGGTGGAGTAAAGATAAGAATTACATCTGACTTCTCCTTAGAAATCATACAACCAAGAAGAAAGTGAAATGAAATATTTTAAGTGTTAAGAGAAAAAAATAAAAACTCCTACCAACCTAGAATTCTGTACCCTGCAAAATTATCCTTCAAAAGTGAAAGAGAAATAAAGACTTTCCCAGACAATCAAAAACTGAGGAAAGTAGTTGCCAGTAGGCCTGCCTTGCACAAAAAAAGTTAAAAGAACTTCTTTCAAGAAAAAAATGATAAAGTTCAGAAAATTGATCTACCTAAAAAATGGGGTCAGTGAAGGTAAAATCCTCACTTTAAATATGATTTTAAAAACTCACTTTAAATGTGAAGACACATGTAGATTAAAAGTAAAAGGATGGGGAAAGATATACCATGCTAACACTAATAAAAATAATTCAGAAATATATATAATAATTTCAGACAGAGCAGACTTCAGAGCAAGAAAAGATATCAGGGATAAAGACAGGTACTACATAATAATACTTCAACTCCCCAAGAAGACATAACAATCCTTCATGTATATGCGCCTAACAACATGGCATTCAAATGTGTGAGGCAAAAACTGATGGAACTGCAAAAAGAAATAGATAAATGCATTATTATAATTGGAGACTTCAACAACCATCAGAAATGAAAAGATCCAGCAGGCAAAAAGAAATCTGTAAGGACAAAGTTCAACTCAACAACATCATCACTAAGCTGGACATAACAAACATCTATAAACTACCTCATCTAACAATAGCAGAATGCATATTCTTCTCAAGCTCACATGGAACATTCACATCAATCAACCACATTCTGGAGCAAGTTTGCAAATTTTAAATAATATAAATTATACTATATTTGCTCTCGAATCACAATGAAATTAAGCTAGAAATCAATAACAGAAAGATAGTTGGAATTTTTTTTTAATTTGCAAATTAAACCACATACTTTTCAATAACACATTAACCAAAAAATTTAAGAAAAATTTTAACATACTTTGAACTAAATGAAGATGAGAACACAATTTATCAAAATCTGTGGGATGTGGTAAAATGCAGTGTTAGAGAAAAATATGTAGCTTGAGTATTTATGTTAGAAAAGAATAAAAATCTAAAATTAGTCACTAAATTTCCACCTTAGGAAGCTAGGAAAAGAAGAACAAATTAAATCTAAAGTAAGCAGAAGAAAAGAAATAATAAAAACTAGAGCAAAAATCAATAAAATTAAAAACAGAAAATCAACAGAGAAAATTAATGATACCAATGCTTGATTCTTTGAAAAGATCAATAAAATTGATAAACCTCTAGCCAAGCTATTAAAAAAGGGAGAGGATACAAATTACTAATGTCAGAAATGAAAGATGGGTGATCACTACTGATTTCATGGACATTAAAAATTTAATAAAGAAATACTATGAACAACTCTATTCCTATACATTTAATAACATAGATGAAGTGGACTAACTATTTGAAAGACACAATCCATCAAAACTCACACAGAAAGAAATAGATAATATGAATAGATCTAAACCTATTAAATAAATTGGACCAATAATTAATAATCTTCCAAAGCAGAATTTATCAGGCCCATATGGCAAATTCTACCAAGTTGAATTTCTATCAAACCTTTTAAAAAGAAAGTATACCACTTCTCTCATGAACACAAATGAAAAAATCCTCAACAAAATATTAGCAATCAAGTATAAAACATTAAAAATAGTTATATAGAGGCAACCCCTTTAGGTCCCCTCCCACTGTGGGAGCTTTTCTGTCCTCTCAACAAATCCTGCTTTCAAAAAATAATTATTATTATTATACACCATGGACAAGTAGGGTTTATGCCAGGTATGCAAGGCCAATTTGCCATTCAAAAATCAATCATTGTAATTCATCACATCAATAACCTAAAAAGAAAAAATCACATGCTTACATTAACAGATGCAGTAAAAGCATTTTACCAACTCAACAATCATTCATGATAAAACTCTCAGTAACTAGGTATGGAGGGAAACTTGTTCAACTTGATAAAAAATACTTACAAAAAACCTACAACTAACAACACTTAATGATGAGAAGCTCAAAGCTATCCCAGTAAGATCAGAAAGAAGGAAGGATATCCTCTTTCATCATTGCTTTCCAATATCACTCTGGAGGTCATAGATGATGCAATAAGACAAGAAAAGAAATAAAAGTTGTATACTAGAGGTGCCAAAATGTATACACATTTAAACAGATATTATCTATGTATTACTTTTCCAAGTTGAATTGAATTATGGTAGCAATGAGCAGTATGACATTCGCTTAAAATATGGCATTAAACAAATGAATGCTAGTGTCACCATGCAACAGCAGAACAGTAAAAGAAAATGGTGGAAGCACATTTGTTGGTTGTCATTTGAAGAGTGCAAGATCATTTTGAACTGGTATTTGAAATCTGAGAACATTGTAGGAGTACAATGACAATGGAGGTGTGAATATACAACAGGAGCTCCAACATGCCTAACAAGTGCAGGTATTTGTGATGTTTGAGATGCATAGTACTATGTGTGATGTGCACAAGGGAAGATCCAGGAGCCTTTGCATGACAACAAGTCCTGCAGTAGTTCATCATAATCAGAAGTGTCTGGACGTGGATAGTAACCACTTTGAGCACCTCTTGTAATTGCAGAAGTCAAATGTGACTTGTATTCATCTTTGGCTATTGGTATATATTGAGTATTACAATTTTTAAACAGTTTATTCCTTTCTTAAAGTGTGTATACTTTTCTTGGCACCTTCTGTAGACTAGAAAAGAAGAAATAAAGCTGTTTTGTTCATAGATGACATGGTTGTCTATATAAAAAAATCTGAAAAAAAGCTACAAAGTGCCACAACTCCTAGAAATAATAAACAATTATTAACTAATAAGGCTGCCAAATGCAAGGTTAATATTCAAAAGTCAATCTCTTTTTTATATTCCAGCAATGAACAAGTAGAATTCAAAATTAAAATTCAATATCATTTGCATTAGCTTGAAAATTTGAAATACTTAGATATAAATCTAATAAAATGTGTGCAAGATCTATATGAGAAAAAGCTCTGATGAAGTATATCAAAGAGTTAAATAAATAGATATTCTATGTGCATGGATAGGAAAACTCTGTATTATCAAGATGTCAATTTTACCCAATTTGATCAATAGACACAATGTAATCCAAATCAAAATCCTACCAAGTTATTTTTGGCTATTGAAAAACTCATTCTAAAGTTTATATGAAAAGGCAAAAGATTTAGAATAGGCAACACAATATTGAAAGAGAAGAATAAATTTGAAGAGCTGACACTACCTGACTTTAAACTTACTATAAAGCTATAAAAATCAAGATGGTGTGGTATTGGTTAAAGAATAGACAAATAGGTCAATGGAACAGACTAGAGAGCCTAGAAATAGACCCACATAGTCAACTACTGGACATTCATATGAAAAACAATGAATGTAGACCCAGACCTTACACTCCTCACAGAAATTAATTCAAAATGGTTCACAGATCTAAATGTAAAATGAAAAGTTATAAAGCTTCTGGAAGGTAACATAGGAGAAAATCTAGATGACTTTGGGCATTGAAATAATTATTTTAGATAAAACACCAAAGGCATACTCCATTAAGATATACTGAGCTTTATTAAAATTAAAAACTTCTGGTTGAGCACAGTGGCTCATGCCTATAATCCCAGCACATTGAGAGGCCAAGGTGAGAGGATTGCTTGAGCCCAGGAGTTTAAGACCAGTCTAAACAACAAAGGGAGACCTTGTCTCTACAAAATAGTGATGATACAGTAACAATAACAATAATAATAATAATAGCCAGGCATGGTGGTGGATGCCTGTAGTCCCAATTACATGGGAGACTGAAGTGGGAAGATCACTTGAGCCCAGGAAGTCGAGGGTGCGGTTATCCATGATTGACAGAATGAGATCCCCA
The DNA here is from genome assembly GCF_000164805.1 of Carlito syrichta. Taxonomy (NCBI): domain Eukaryota; kingdom Metazoa; phylum Chordata; class Mammalia; order Primates; family Tarsiidae; genus Carlito; species Carlito syrichta. The sequence continues at coordinate 712,593 of NW_007259658.1, read as the reverse complement.
CTCAATGAAGAAAAAATAAAAAGAAATGAAGTACTGATATTTGCTACAACAAGGGTGAACCTTAAAAACATCCTGTTACGAGAAAGAAGCCAGTCACCTAGGAAAACATATTGAATTATTCTATTTATGTTAAACATTCTAAATAAGCAAATCTACAGAGACAGAAAGTAAATTAGTATTTGCCTGAAGTTGGGGGTAGGAGACTGGGAATTATAGAGCTTAAGAATAAAAGGTACAGAATTTATTTTTGAGGTGACAAAATGTTCTAAAATTGATTTTGGCCATGGTTTTATAACTCTGTGAATATACTAAAAGCCACCTTATTGTATATATTTTTTATTTTAAAGATATGAGGCATAATTCAGGGTTAGGCACATAAGTCATCATCGTACAGGTAAAGTGTGGGTATCCTTGTTGATGTTATGTGTCCCCCCAGCAATGTCCCACTACTGCCGATCTCTTTCTTACAGTATTATGATAAATTTTCAGGTTCTGCTTATTAGTGAGTACATGTAGTACTCAGATCTTTGTTTCTGTGATAAATCACTGAGTATTACAGACTCCAATTCCATCCAAGTTGCTGTAAAGTTCACAATTTTGTTTTTCTTTATGGCTGCATAATAGTCCATAATGTAAATATACCACATTTTCTTTATCCATGTCCACTTTCAATGGACAGCACAGTTGGTTTCATGTTTTTGCTATTGTGAATAATGCTGCAATAAACATGTGTGTGCAAGTATCTTTTTTATAGAGTGATTTGAGTTCTTCTGCATATATTCCCAGAAGGGGAATTGCTGGGTCATGTGGAAGGTCGATTTTTAAATCTTTTAGAAATCACTACTGTTTTCCCCAGAGATTGTACTAGTTTACATTCCTACCAACAGTGTAGAAGTGTTCCCTTTTCCTCACAACCTCTCCAGCATGTTGTTTTTGAGTTATTGATAATAGCAATCCTGACTGGAGTTGGGTGATATCTCAGTGTGGTTTTAATTTGCATTTCTTAGATGATTAGTGAGACTGAGCATTTTCTTTATGTATGGGTTGGTTGCTTGTATGTCTTCTTCTGAGAAATGTCTATTCATATCTTTTGCCCATTTTTAATAGTGTTTTTTGTTTTTCCTTTCAGTACATTTGAGTTCTTTGTAGATGCCAGATGTTATGCCTTTGTCAGATTTATAGATGGCAAATATTTGTTCCCATTCTGTGGGCTGTCTTGCTACTCTCGGGATGGTTTATTTTGCTTTGCAGAAGCTTTTCCACTTATCTATTTTATCGCTTGCGGCATTCGTTTTTGGACAATTGATCAGGAATTGATTACCTATTCCAATTTCTAAAAGGGTGTTTCCTAAATTTTCTTCTAGGATTCTTATATTTTGAGGTTTTATATTTAGGTCCTTGTTCCATTTAGAGTCGATTTTTGTGTATGGCGATAGGTAAGGGTCCTGCTTCCATTTTCTGCATGTGATCAGTCAGTTTTCCCAGCAATATTTATTGAACAGGTTCTCCTCCCCCCATTGGTTGTTGGTGGAGGCTTTGTCGAGGACGAGTTGGTTGAGAAATTGAGGTTTTGCTTCCAGAATCTCTATTCTGTTCCATTGGTCTATCTGCCTGTTCTTGTACCAATGCCGGATGTTTTGATTTTTGTAGATTTTTAGAAGTCTGGGAGTGTGATACCTCCCACTTTGTTTTTTTGCTAAGGGTTGTTTTGGCTATTCACGGTCTTTTATGTTTCCATATGAATTCCTGTATTGTCATTTCCAGGTCTGAGAAGAATGTTGTTGTTAATTTAATGAGTATGGTGTGAAATCTGTAGATTGTATTTGGTAGGATGGACATCTTAACAATGTTAACTCTTCCAATCCATGACCATGGAATATTTTTTCATTTGTTTGTGTCTTCTTTGATTTCTTTGAGCAGTGTCTTGTAGCTTTCATTGTAAAGGTCCTTCACTTCTCTGGTTAGGAAGATGCCAAGGTATTTCATTTTTTTGTGGTTATTGTGAATGTGATTGTGCTTTTTATTTGGCTCTCTGCCTGTTTGTTGTTGGTATATAAGAATGTAACTGTCTCTTGCACATTTATTTTGTACCTTGAGATTTTGCCAAAGTCTTTTATCAGTGCAAGGAGGTTTTTGACAGAGTCTCTTGACTTTTCAAGGTATAAGACCATGTTGTCCACAAAGAGGGATGACTTAACTTCCTCTTGGACATTCTTGATTTCCTTCTCTTGTCTGATTGCTCTAGCTAGGACTTCCAACACTATGGTGAACAAGAGAAGTGAGAGTGGACAGCCTTGTCTTGTTCTGGTTTTCAAGGGAAATGCTTTCAATTTCTGTCTATTTGGCAGTGTGTTGGCTGTGGGTATTGTATATTTTAAATGAGTGAATTATATAGCCAAAAATTTGTTTAAAATGATCTGTCATTGTTATTCTTATTTGCATCTTCCTGATTACTAGTGACATTTAACATCTTTTCGTACACAGTGTGGATAATTGTACTTCGTCTTCTGTGACTAGCTTGTTCATGGCTTTTAATCATTCATCATCATCATCATCATCATCATTAATTTGGAAGACTTAAAAGAACTCTTCTGTCTGGGACAACTGAATAGCCACATGAAAAAAAGAATAAAGTTGTACCCTTATCTCATACCATATGAGAATGAACTCAGAAAAGACTAAAGATCTAAATAAAAGAGGAAAAACTATACAACTCAGGAGAAAACATGGGATACATCTTGAAATGTCTTTGGCAAGAGTATTAAAGGTATGACATCAAACAGTATAAGAAACATAACAAATACATGGGACTTCATTAAAATGAAAAATGTTTTTGAATCAAAGGAGACGATCATAAAGACAAAAACAACATTCAATGTGAGCTAAAATATTTGCAAATCACATATATGACAAGAGTCTAATATTAAGACTTTATAAAGAACTCTTATATCTCAACAGTAAAAAGATCTGTTTAAAAGAAACAGGCAAAGGGTTTCAATAGATATTTCTCCAAAGAAATTGTGCATTGGGCCAACAAGAACATGAAAAAAAATGCTCAATATCATTAATCTTTAGGGATATATAAATCAAAACCACTACGAGATACCATTTCACACCCAAAAGACTGGCTAAATCAACAACAGAAAGTAACAAGATTGTTAAGGATATGGCAATATCAGAACCCTGTTACATTTTTTGGTGAGAATGTTAAATGGAGTAGATGCTATGAAAATCATTTGGTGATTTCTCAAAGTTATACTTTGAATTATCATATGACTCAGCAATTTCACTCCTAGATATAAATCCAAGAGAATTAAATCAAATAAAACATGGTATGCAAATGATCATAACAACATTTTGAAGAGAGGGTGCAGCAAGATGGAAAAGTAGGACTTACCACTAATTTTTCCCCACACAAAAATTATCAATTTGAACACCTATCTATGCACAAAAAATACTTTCACAGACTCTAAGGAAACTAGGTGAGAGAACACAATACTTGGGTATAGCACAGAAATAAGAAAAGATGTACTGAAGAGAATCGGAAGGAGTTTTACATTACCTGCATCACCCCTCCAAAACCCAGGCAGCACAGTGTGGAGAAAGGTAATGTCTGCTGGGAGAAAGAGAGAAAATTGAGTACAGGATTTTGCCTTGGATCCCAATGCCGAGTCTGACACAGTGAAACCCAGCACTGGGAAGGTTTTCACAGCCCCAGACTGCAGACTGGTACCTGTGAATTGAGCCTCCAGACCTTCCACAATGCCAGACAGGGCAGACTCAACATTCTGTCTGTACCACTGCTAAGTAAATGTCAGCCTCCCTGGGCTACACACAGCCTTCAGCAACCAGCCAGAACCAGCAGACCCAGGCTTCATGCCTGCCTCAACACTGCACTGGGCCCAAAAAAAATAAGTTTCAGGCCTGCCACAACAGCTTGCCATTTCTACATTCCCAAGCCCTTCCTAGCACAATACCAGGCTCAGAAGAAATGTGCTTCAGGAATACAGGCTCCAGGCCCACTGCAGAAGGCCTGATCAACAAGTCAACCCATGCAAATCTGGGAACCAGACCTACCCACCTGCTGACCCAGGCAACAGACCATTCAGCCTAAAGACTCTAGCAGTAAGCTGCCCATGGACCATGCCAGATAGCCTGTCCAGAATACCTAGACTAGCTGACTCTTGAAGGGTTTTCCCAAATAAAGCCAGTCTGCAAAGCCTGGAATAAGTTCCTCCTTCAAATGTTTAAACATCAATGCAGGATCACAAGGGTCAAGAACAATCAGGGAAACATTAGCAAAAGGACAAAATATAGCACCAGTGACTGACCTTAAATAAATGGAGATGAATAAATTGCCTGAAAAATCATTCAAAGTAACAGATTAAAGGACACTCAACAAATGTCAAGAAAGTACAGAGAAACAATTCAATAAAATGAGGGACAATACATGATCAGATGAGAAATTCAACAGAGAAATTGAAATAACAAATCAAGTCAAATAGCTATCCTCAAGCTTAAAATACAGTGAACAAAATTAAAAATGCAATAGAGAGCATTAACAATGAACAGCAGAATTAATTAAGCAGAAGAGTCTTTGAACTCAAAAAACAAGAGATTCAAAATATACAGTAAGAGAAAAAATAATGAAAAGAAATAGAGAAAGCTTACAAGCTTTACAGGACTACATCAAAAGACCAAATTTTTGTGTCATGGGAGTTTAAGAAGGAGAAGGGAAAGATCAAAAGGCACAAAGTTTATTTAAAGAAATAGTAGGAAAAAACTTCAAACCGGGAGAAAGATATAAATATCCAGGTACAGGAAGGCAAAAAGTCTCCAATCAGTCAATCCAGACAGGACTATTCCAAGACATAATCAAACTTTCAAAAATTAACAACAAAGAAGATCCTGAATCATTAAGAGAAAAGAAGTATATTACATATAAGGGAGTTCCAATAGGCTAACAGCAGTTTTCTCAACAGAAACCTTATAGTCCAAGAGAGAGAGAAAGAATATATTTAAAGTGTTGAAGAAAAAAAATCTGCCAAACAAAAACACTTTAACAGCAACACTGTCCTTCAGAAATGGAGAGATAAAGACTTTTCCAAACAAATTTAAAACAGAGAATTTGTCCTCACCAGATGATAAAGGGAATTTTTCAAGCTGAAAAAAAGAACACAAATTAGTAACATAACAACATCTGAGAGCATAAAACTCACTAGTGAAAGTAGGTACACAGTCAAATTTAGAATACTCTAATACTGTAATGGTGATGTGTAAATCAATTATATATTCAGTGTGAAGATTAAAAGACAAAACTAGTAAAGATAACAATAGCTACAATAATTGTTTAAGGAATATGCTATATAAAAAGAGGTAAAATTTGACATAAAAATTTCAAAATGCGTGCATTGTGAAATGGAGTAAAATGTACAGGGCTTTTTCTTATCAAGCTGTTAGCTTAGAATAACCTCAAAAAATTGCCAGGCTCGGTGGCTCGGCCTGTAATCCCAGCGCTTTGGGAGGCCAAGGTAAGCGGATTGCCTGAGCCCGCGGGTTCGAGACCCGCCTGGGCAACTTGGCGAGACCTCATCTCTACAATAAATCAAAATATTAGCCAGGCGTGGTAGCGCGCGCCTGTAGTTCCAGCTACTTGAAAGGCTGAGGCAGAAGGATTGCCGGAGCCCCAGCAGGCGAGGCTGCGGTGGCCGGGAGCAGCCACTGCACTCCAGTCTGAGTAACAGAGTGAGACTCCAACTCAAAAAATAAAAAAGAAGAAGAACCTTAAAAAATTAAAATAGAACTACCATATGATCTAGCAACCTATCTATTGGGTATATATTAAAATTAAATAAAATTAGTTTGTCAAAGAAATAGCTGCACTCCCATGTTTATTGCAGCACTATTCATAATAGCCAGGATATGGAATCAACCTAAGTGTCCATTAATGGATGAATGGATAAAGAAAATGTGCTATAAATGCACAATGGAATATTATACAGCTTTAAAAAGAATGAAATCTTGTCATTTGTAACAATGTGGATGAGTCCGAAGACCATTATGTTGAGTGAAATAAGACAGGTAAAGAAAGCTAAATACTCACTCATATGCAGAAGCTAAAAAAAGTTGATCTCATAGAAATAGAGCAAGAATAGTGATTAAAAGGCGCTTTTGAGGGGAGAGGAAAAATGTGAATAAGGAAAAGTTGGTCATCAAGTACAAAGTTACAGTTAAATAGAAGGAATAAGTTCTGGTGTTCTATTGCATGGCAGAGTGACTGGTTAGCAATATTGTATATTTCAAAATCACTAGTAGAGAGGATTTTGACGTTTTACTTCTGTTTTTTCTAGAAAGAAGTTGAGGGAGAGTTTTAAAGCTACCACTACAAAAAATGTATGTGGTAATAGATATGCTTTGATTAGATTATTGCACAATGTATATATGAATCAAAACATCACACTGTACCACACACATAAATACAATTAAGTGTCAATTTAAAAAAGTAGAAAAAAGTAAAAGAAACCATCACATGCTACAACATAGGTGAAACTTGATAGCATGCTAAGTGCAGGAAGCAGGAAACCAAAGGCTACATACTGAATTCATTTATATGAAATATCAAGAATATGCAGGGCCGGGCACGGTGGCTCAAACCTGTAATTCCAGCAGTTTGGGAAGCCAAGGAGAGAGGATTGTCGGAGCCCAGGGGTTTGAGACCAGCCTGGACAACTTGGTGAAACTTTGTCTCTACAATGAATAGAAAAACTAGCCAGGCATGGTAGCTCACGCCTGTAGTTCCAGCTACTTGGAAGGCTGAGGCAGAAAGATTGCCTGAGCCCAGTAGGTCGAGGCTGTGGTGGCTGTGAGCAGGACACTGCACTCAAGCCTGGGCGACAGAGTGAGACTTCAACTCAAATAATAATAATAATAATAATAAGCAAATTCATAGAACTGGAGCACAGATTAAAGATTGCCACACCCAGGAAACTCAAGGCAGTAATGACAGTGACTGCTTAATGGGTACTGCGTTCCCATTTTGGGTAATCAAAACTGTGTTATATGGCCATAATAATAGGTATATTAGATAAATGGAAAATGACAGAGTCCAGGGATATCATTACATGTAGATTTTAAACAAAGATGGTGAGCTAAGGGGAAACCAGCTGGAAATGCTTCCCTGGCACAGTCTTTCAGGGGCAGGGCAAGTCCTTTCCTACAAATCAGGTACTTTCTCCTCCCTGTGGTACAAGTTCCAGGGCCCCTGGCTGTCTGGGAGTTTGGAGCCTCCCTTCCCAGCCTATGCATCTTTGATTTAATTTGTTTCTGGAATATGTTTTTTAAAAGTCAAAACTATAGACTTTTTAGATTTTAATCATCCTCACTGCCACCTCTGTCCCCCCCCAGGGGGATCAGAGGAGGGAGGTGAAGGAAGAAGACAACACAAACTTCACTCCAATAATAGCAACTTTAACAAATAAAAAATAACAAAACAAATAATATAAAGAGAGGAGACTACCCTCACAGATGAGGGAGAACCAGTGAAAAAGCACTGGCAATCACCAAAATCTTATCGATTTAACACTCACAAATGATCCTCTCAGATCCCAGTGGAACACAGAATGACCTGTCCTTGGTGACAGACGTAGAATTCAGATTATGCATGGCAAAGAGATTCAACAAGATCCAGGAAAAAGTGGATACCCAAATCAATCAGGCCATGAAAACAGTATAGGAAGTAAAAGCTGATCTGGTCATTCTAAGAAATAATAAAATTGAACTTCTGTAAGTGAAGAATTCTCTTCCTGGAAATTTAATATGCAATAGCAAGCCTTAACGACAGAATCTACTGGGCAGAGGAAAGAATCTCAAGCTTGAAGAATGAATTATTGAATTAACCTAGTATGACAAACATAAGGAGAAAAGAGGAAAAATGAGCAAAGTCTACAAGAGTTCTGGAAGTATGCAAAGAAACCAAATCTGTGATGTATTGGCACTCCTGAGAGAAACAAGGAAAAGGAGAATATAAGATACTATTTTTTATCCTAAGTTGTGTTTGTCAATATTTTATTTGGGATTGTCCCATCAATTCATTAATGATAATAGTCTATTGTTCATTTTCCTTATGCTATCCTTTTTTCCCCAGGAATATGAAATGAGAAAAACAAGTTGGATAGTGCCTGTTTTTTAAAAGCTCCAGAATAGCCTGTGTGAGATGGAAATTATCTCTTTCTTGAATGCTTGCCCATAATACCACCTTGGACTCTAGTGTTTTTAAAGAAATATATGTTAACTACTGTTTAAATTTCTAAGTATTGTTTTATTCACATTTTAAAATTTTTTCTGGGATGATTTGTGTCAACTTATTTATATTTATTTATATTTATATTTCCATATTACCTAGGCTTTCAAATTAATTTATATGAAGATATATATAAAGTATTATCTTATAACTTTGCAATTTCATCTGTATTTGTAGTTTTTCTCTTTTGATTTGTGTTTGATTTATTTACGTCTTATCTTTTATTTTTCTTGATCTTCCTTAGGTTTAGTTGATTTCATTTATGATTTTTGTACTCATGTTCTCAAGCATGTTGAAGACTTTTGCTAACAATATATGAAGATTCTGAAGAAGCAACTCGTGATGGTCATAGGGAAGCACAGTGTAATGGATAAGCAAAAATGAAGTTAGGAAAGCCCCTCAAAGATAGAGAGTCACTTATAAGTGGACCCTGAACATTTACCATAATACTATACAAAAGGGATTGGCAGTACCAGGATACTTCCCGGTGGCGGGCGGGGGGGACACATCAATAAGCGTACCTGATCTCAAACCAGGCAAAGTGGGGACCAAAGAGAGGCCTAAACCTTATCTGTACAATGACCACTTGTATACCTAATCCTGAATTGTACCCCACATCTTTAAAATAAAAATAAATGAATAAAGTCAAAAAAAGAGAGAGAGGAGGAATTGTTTTAGATTAGTCAAGGGGCTACAAAAAAATAAGAGAAAGAATGAATCAAGAGTTTAAGAACAAGGTAAATTTCTGAAGGCTGTAGAAAATCACCGAGTCACATAATTCAGAGGCAAGAAAGATACTGCGCCACACAAAGGGCAAGTTATACATCCCGCAGATGAGAGAGAGAGAGACAATGAAAAACATGAGCTGAATAGAAGACGTTGCCAGGTGAAACAGGGATCAGATGCTGGGAGGATAGAAAGCCTGGGGTCCTGTAAGTTAATGAATGAACTGAAGGGAGAAAAGAGACAACTTGAGAGGTGCATGAAGAAGCAGGTAGGCAATTAAGATTTCCAGTATCCCTCCAGAATAAGGAAAGCAGAAGTTAATACTATCACAAGCATGTATGTTTGCCATAGTCAAAGGAAAATCAGTGACTTGGAGGTGTTAGAGAAAAATTTAAAGTTTTTGTTCAGTGAAGAATTGGGCTGTTTTAAGTGTTTCACATATATGACTCATTTTATCCTTACAGAAACTCTAGAGCGTAGGGGCTATTATTGTCCATTTGCTATAAATGAGTAAATAAGCCTTTGTAAGATTGAGTAATTTACCCAATGTCACCCACTTAGTGAGTGACAGAACTGAGATTTGAGCAAGTAAGACTCTAATTTTGTGTCTGTTTTTCCCTATAGTCCATGTGCTATACACAGGGATGCTTCTATTCCTTCTTTACTTTTTTCTATAAACTCTCTTATGTACTCAGTTTTTTTTCTTGCAATTAAACAGGAATGTCTTAGTCATTGTTAAATCCAAAGAATATAAAGAAAGCAATGAGCTCTTGATATAGTGACTTATTTTGGTAAATGTTTCTGGTATGCGTGTCTTTGTAACCTATGGAGGGCATTCCAAGTCTGTCGTATTATTTGTTCTGCTTAGTTCCCATAAAGCCCCAATAAATGGGCAGTAAGAATGTGTTCCATTGGTTGGCAAGTGTCAATGATGAAAAAGCGACATGTAGATCTATTGTGGTTCTGATCAGTTTTTGATTTCTGATTCTTTACTATAGATTTATAAAGGTTGTTTTGCAGCGAGTTTTATTTAGAAATCTTCAATAATATAGAAATGGGATTTTTAAGTTTCAGAATTAACCTCATTCAAATATCTTTTCAGGAGATTAGGATTCTTGCAATGTACCCTTCTATTCTCAAAATACAGATTTTTCATTTCAAGTAGTTGTAACTGCAGAAGCAGAAAGGAGTGCAGCTGGAGAGTCAAGGCTTTAGTGTTTAACTATGAGGAAAAGCCCAGGATTATAGTGAGGACATGGTATCCATGGTAACTAGCCCGGTAGCTTTTTAACTTTTCAACCTATCAGAAGATGATTTCTTTAGTTTTCCTTCCATTTTCTTCCTCTTTTTTTTGGTCTGTAGTCATAATCGTTTATGATTCATTATTTTTTACTACACAATAAAAAAACTGAATGATCATATTAAGTTGTCACTAGCATTTTTTAATCAAAGGTAAATATATAAATCTTCATTAATCTAGACTCCTGTAATTAATCTTTGAACATCGTGATAAAGTAGGACTGGGCTAAAGATCATCTACGTACTAGCTAAAAATAAGTAAATAATAAAAACTTTGACAAGCAGATACAATTGGAGGTGCAGTTTTTAAATTGCATTTATATACATGTAAATAATTGTTAGACTCCTTGCAGCAAAGCCTTGATTATTTAGATGGTTCAGGGATGAGAGGTGGAAGTTATAATTGCTTTACTTTCATGGTTAATTTAAAGTTGCACAAAAAAACATTCTATTTTCAATCCATATTACAAATTCCTCTGAAATATGCTACTTTACTTTTCTGCTTTAGCAGTAGAGTCTATTGAAGATAACTGGCCCTTTCTTCAGTGCTAAAGAATCCTGCAGTCCCCAAGATCCATGACTCTGAAAGTCAGAGATCTTTATTCAGAACCACATACATAGCTGCAGAGACAGAGGATGTAAAAGAGAGGGTCCAGTGCTGATGCCAAAACATACTCTGAAAGTTTCTTTCATTTTGAAAATAAATCCCTGATATTAGATTTTTTTTCTATGTGGCAAAAATTTGTTTATCTGAAGCAGTACAGTAATCTAGTTAATAGCACAGGCTCTGGAGTCAGCCTTTTTGAATTCAAATTTGGGCTCTATCTCTTACTAATTTAATTATTTTGAACAAGGGGCATAACCTCTTGAAGTCTCAGTCTCCTCATCGGTAAAATGGGATAATAATCAAACCGACTTCATAAGGTAATTGTGAGAAACAATGTGACAATTCATGTAAACTGTTTCCAACAGTGCCTGTCTGGTACATAGGAAGTACTCAGTAAATATTAGCTATTGCTATTTCTCTGAAAGATGGAGTGCCAGTGGAGAATCTGCTTCACTGAAAAGTTCTCCTAGCTGGATTCAGGGAATTGCAATTGTAGTAAACAATCTATTCTTAACTCTTCGTGGAAAACAGATCCTTTACTAGGCAAAATTTTGTTAACATAGTTGGAGTAACAGTCTGCACTTGAAAGTAATAAAAATGCATGTCTTTAAAAATACTATGTATTTCAGATTTTCCATTACTTCAGTCTAACCCGATCTCCAGTGATTCACTATAATGAGACTATATTGGGCATTGATTCAGCAGTCTGTATATGTGCCTTCAAATGTGTACAACCAGTGAAAACAATTCAAAATGATAGTTTTTCTTTTCATCTGCTTTAGATGGACAAAAGGTATCTCAGATACATATATATACACATACATCTTCTCAGATAGCTGCAGTTGTTTTTACATTTGGCTTTTTGCTTTCCTGCCTCCTGAAGCATATGCTCATCTCCTTAGGAATATATTTCCTACAGATTTGAATTATTTAAAAAAACATATCTACACACATACTAATATGATCATTTTGCACTCCCACAATTGTGCTGGAAAGTTAATCTACTATAGTACATATAAAACGTGATTAGAATTTATTGTAATGTGAAGAATGCAAAGGCTTGACAGAGAATTCTAGCTTTGAAACACTAGTATTTGGGGAGGTTTGCATCTCATTCTGTTGTAATCCATCTTTAGGTGGAGTTTCTATGGAATCAGACTAACTCACTTACCCACTCTCTTTCACACTTAACTGCTAATCTAGTCTCTCACCTCTGCACGCCAAACCCACTCCTGCCCCACCTTCCATGGTTCACCCCCACCTATGACTTTCCTACTCTTTTCCCCACATTTCCCCTCATACCCCAGTAATCTTTTTTTAATTTAAAATTGTGGGGTACAATTCAGAGCTAGGTATACAGATATTCACCGTGCAGGTACGCTTATTGATGAGGTGTGTCTCCCCTTCTCCAGGCATTTATCGACTAAGTAATCTTTTGAGGGCTTGAAAATTGTGTGCTTTTCTGGATGTATCCCGTTGTCTTTTTATTTCTGCCTCAGAGAGCACGTGTCTTTGTAACTGCAGAGGTCTCTGTTTACCATTGTGTCTGCATGGGTGGGTTCCCATGTGTGTTTCCCACTGAAGAATAGGAGTTTGTGTAATAGGCTGCCTGTACTCTGTAAATGGTCTTTAAAGAAGAGTACAAGAACATTTTCAATCCCTCTTACCTTCCTTCTCAGAGCTACCTTAAATTTTCTGGCAGAATTCCCACATTAAGGAGGCCCTACCTCTGGGAGAGAAGTGCAGGGGCTTGGGTTTTCCTGCTCTTATTTCTCCCTTTTTCTGTTTTGAGAGCAGAGGCCCCTAGTAACTCACCCTTTAACTCCCTTTTTCCCTACCCATTCCCTTCCTCCTCTTTCTAGGCTGTGCCAAAATCTCCCCAGCAAAATCTAAAGGAAAAGGGGGTGGTGCAGGGAATGGGGGGGACACAACCAATCAATGGTTTGGGAAAAATATACAAGTTAATGAAATGTTGGCTCAGATATTGTTACTGTATCTGTGGATGAATATGAGTCTTCTGTGTAGTAAAGGGACAGATTAGTAGTATCAAGCAAAAAAAAAAAAAAAAAGAGACCTTTTGATTAAGAAGCAAAAATGCTTCCAAACTTAAAGTATGTTTTAAACATTGAGTGCCAAGTTTGTTTGTTTATACTATAATTTCTTCCAAGGCCTTGTTAAAATTGAACAGAACATGGGTTCCTCCAGCAGGCAGGCTACCTTTCAGTAACCAGTCATGAGTTCTGATTAACCTGTGAAACCAAAAGAGATTTTTCTCTTAATCACTAGACTCAGACGATAGAGATCTGGGTTCTAGTCCCATTTCTGCCCTTGGTCAATTGTGTGACCTCAGAAACATTGCTTAATATCTCTGTCTCACCTCCTCCATCTATAAAGGAAAACTTACACACTCTGCTTACACCTTCCACATATGTTCACATAATATATGGGAGTTGTGGAGAAAAATATGTGATTTACTTTAGGATGAATATTTAGACTTTTATGAGAATACTATTTACTAAATATGAATTGAGTTATCTCCTCAAATAATTGCCCCCTAGGGACTCAACATAACAAAGGGCCTCAAAATGTTAATCAAGAAACACAATAACTCTATTTAATGAACTTATTTCTCATCCATGTATTTTCTTTGCTGCAGTGTCTATTTAGATATTTTGTTAACAGGGTCAGTCTTATTCTGTTACAAATATATATTTTGGAGTATAACTAACATACAATATACTGCACATATTTAAAACATACAATTTGATACTCTGACATATGTATACACCTATGAATTGTTGCTACAATCAAAAGATAATGAGCATATCACTCACAAATATTTTCTCATGCTGCTCTGTAGTTCTTCCCTCATGCTCGTCCTCACCCTTCCCCATCCTTCCCCGTCCCCAGGAAACCACTGATCTGCTTTATGACATGAAAGATTAGTTTGCACTTTCTAGAATTTTCTAGAAAATTTTCTAGAAAAGAGTACAATATGTACTCTTTTTTACTGGATTTTTCACTCAGTATAATTTTCTTTTAGATTCCTCTAAGTTGTATATTAATAGCTTATTACTTTTAATTACTGAGTATTCAATTAAAAAATTGTACCACATTATAAAAAATAATTTATGTTTTGATAACATATGAGTTGTTACAAGTTTTTACTATTAAAGATAATGATACTATGAACATTTGTGTACACATCATTGTGTGGACATATGCTTTTATATCTCTTGAGGAAATAACTAGGACTGGGCAGGCTAGGTCACATGGTAGGTGAAAGTTTAAAAGTAGTTGCACCATTTTACATTTTCATCACCAATTTATGAGAATTCCAATTGCTCTACACATTCACAAACACTAGGTATAATCAGTGTTTTTCCATTTTTGCCACTAGAGTGTGTGCCTCATGGTATTTCATTGTGGTTTTAATTTCTATTTTTTTTTTCCAATTCAACACCACAGGATTTATTCCAGCCTTTCCTCCTTATATGTAGCTTTTTTTTCCTCTGACAATGAAAACACAGATCTCCTAATCTACAATGCATTTACTAATTTACTCAACCCTAAATATACACATATAAAGTAGCTTCAAAATTGCTAACATATAACCTTATCAGAAAGAAATTTACTATAGTTTTGCATTTTGTACTGTTCTTTCTGCCTTTAGCCTTACAATTTCTTTTTTTTTTAATTATTTTAAAGATGTGGTGTACAATTCAGGGTTAGATATACAAACGTTGATTATGCAAGTACCCTTGTTGATGAGGTGTGCTCCTCCCTCCTCGAACAATTTCCCTCAACTGCCAATCCCACTCCTCCTCCCTGGCAGTTTTCCACTACTGCCAATCTCTTTCTTATAGTGTTATGATAATTATTCAAGTTTCAGTGATGAGTGAGAACATATGGCACTCTGTTCTTTGTTTTTGTGATAGATCAGAGTATGATCGATTCTAAATCTATCCAAGTAGCTGTGAAGTCCATATGTTTGTCCTTCTTTATGGCTGCATAATATTTCATTATGTATATGTACTATATTTTTTTATCCAGTCCAGCTTCAATGGGTAGCATGGTTGGTCCCATGTTTTTGCTGTTGTGAATAGAGCTGCAACAAACATACGTGTACAGGTATCTTTTTTATAGAATGATTTGAGTTCCTCCAGGTGTATTTCCAGTAAGGGAATTGCTAGGTCACATGGAAGATCGGTTTCTAGTTCTTTCTGAAATCGCCACACTGTCTTCCAAAGAGGTTGCACTAGTTTGCATTCCCACCAACAGTGTAGCAGCGTTCCTTTTTCTCCGCAGCTTTTACAGCATCTGCTATTGTTTGATTTATTAATGATGGCCATTCTTACTGGAGTTAAGTGATATCTCAATGTGGTTTTGATTTGCATTTCGCTGATGATGAGTGAGGCTGAGCACTTTTTCATCTGTCTGTTGGCCACCCGTATATCTTCTTTTGAGAAGTGTCTATTCATGCCTTTTGCCAACTTCTTAAAGGGACCTTTTGTTTTTTTTTTCTTTTCAGCGTGTTTGAGTTCCTTGTAGATTCTAGATGTTAGGCCTTTGTCAGATATACAGTTGGCAAATATTTTTTCCCATTCTGCGGGCTGTATCCCTGCTCTCTTGATGGTTTCTTTGGCTTTGCAGAAGCTCATCAGTTTGATGAGGTCCCACTTGTCTATCTTATTTCCTATGGTATGGGCATTTAGGGTTCGAATCTGGAATGGGTTGCCAGTTCCAATTCCATTAGGGTGTCTCCTACATTTTCTAAGATACTTATAGTTTGAGATTTTATGTTTAGGTCTTTGATTCATTTAGAGTTAATGTTTGTGTATGGTGATAGGTACGGGTCCTATTTCAATCTTCTGCATGTGATCAGCCAGTTTTCCCAGCACCATTTACTGAATAGGTTATCCTCTCCCCAGTGGTTGTTGTTGGAGGCTTTGTCAAAGATGAGTTGGTTGAGATATTGAGATTTAGCTTCCAGAATCTCTATCCTTTTCCACTGGTCAACATGTCTGTTCTTAAACCAATATCAGACTGTTTTGACTACTGTAGCCTTATAGTAAAGTTAGAAGACTGGGAATGTGATACCTCCTGCTTTGTTTCTTTTGCTAAGGATTGTTTTGGCTATTCGTGGTCATTTATATTTCCATATGAATTTCTGTATTGTCAATTCCAGGTCTGAGAAGAATGATGTTGGTAATTTAATGGGTATTGCGTTGAATCTGTAGATTGCCTTTGGTAGGATGCTGGTTCTTCCTATCCATGCCATGGAATATTTTTCCATTTGTTTGTGTCTTGTTGGATTTCTTTGAGCAGTGTTTTGTAGTTTTCATTGTAAAGGTCTTTCACAATTCTGATTAGGAAGATAATGAGGTATTTCAATTTTTTTGTGGCTATTGTGAATGGGATTGTGTTTTTATTTGGGTCTCTGCCTGCTAGTTATTGATGTATAGGAATGAAACTGTCTTTTGTACATTTATTTTGTACCCTGAGGTTTTTCCAAAGTCCTTTATCAGAGCAAGCAGGTTTTTGATAGATTCTTTTAGATTTTCAAGGTATAGGATCATATCACCAGCAAAGAGGAATAACTTGACTTCGTCTCTTCCTATTTGGATACCCCGGATATCCTTCTCTTGTCTAATTGCCTTAGCTAGGACTTCCAACACAATTTTGAACATAGGTGTGAGAGGGGAAAGTCTTGTCTCATTCCAGTTTTCATGGGGAAATATGTCCAGCCTCTGTCCACTTAGCAATATGTTAGCTGTGGGTTTAACGTAAATGGCACTTACCATTTTGAGATATGTTCTTACTCTACCTAGGTGTTTGATGGTTTTTTATCAAGAAGGGATGCTGGATTTTATCAAAATCTTTTTCTGCATCTAATGAGATAATCATAAGGTTCTTGTTTTTACATCTGTTGATATATTTAATACATTTATTGTCTTGCAAATGTTGAACCAGCCCTGCATCCTGGAGATGAAGCCTACTTGGTCATGGTGGATGATTTTTGAGATGTGTTTTTGGGCCCGATTTGCTAGAATCTTATTGAGGGTTTTTGCATCTGTGCTCATGAGGGATATTGACCTGCAGTTCTCTTTTTTTTGTTGGATCTTTACCCGGTTTGGGTATCAGTGTGATGTTAGTATCGTAAAATGATTTGTTGATGTTGATATTCATTTATATTCCACTGTGGTCTGAGAAGGTGCAGGGCAAGATTTCAACCTTATGGAATCTGTTTCTGCTGCTTGATTTATGGCCAAGGATGTGATCGATCTTGGAGTATGTTCCATGTGATGATGAGTAGAATGTATATTCTGTGGGTGTTGAGTAGAATAATCTGTAGGTATCTATTAAGTTCATTTGGCCAAGTGTCAGTTTAGGTTCTGAATTTCCTTACTGATTTTTTGCCTTGATGGCCTATCTAAGACTGTTATTGAGGTATTCAAGACCCCTGCTGTAATAGTGTTAGAGTCAATATCTTTTTTTTTTGTTTACTTAGTAGTTGCTTTATAAATGCTGGCTCTCCTGTGTTGGGTGCATATATGTTTAGGATGTATATATCTTGTTGATGAATTGAACCTTTTATCATTATGCAATGTCCTTTTGTATATTTTTAAATTTTTGATAACTTAAAGGTTGTTTTTCTGATATTAAGATCATGACTACTGCCCTCTTTTGTGATCCATTTGCCTGAAAATTCGTTTTTCATCATTTAACTTTGAGTCTGTGTGTGTCCTGTGTGGTGAGATGAGTTCCTGGATGCAGCAAATAATTGTTTCTTGGTTTCTTATCAAGTTTGCCATTCTGTGTCTTTTCAGTGGTACACTTAGTCTATTCACATGAAGGTTGATTATTGAAATATGATTATTTATCCCTGTCATGAGGTTCTTATAAATTTTTTTCTTTGTTTGTTTTCTTTTGGCTTTGGGGTTGATGTATGAGTGTGTTTTCAAGTTTCTTGTTGCGCTCCAGTCTTTGTTGATTCTGTGCTCTGCTGTTCTCTTGGAAAGTGTGTGGTCATCCTTTTTTTTCTTTCTTCTGTGCTTAATTCCTTTTAAAATGTCTCCTGTGGAGCTGGTATGGAAGCTACATAATCTCTTAGGAATTGGATGTCTGGGAAAGATTTTAATTCTCCATCACTGATGAAGAATTGAAATTGTTTATCTTTAAGGACTTTGAATATTGGTCTCCAGTCCCTCCTTGCTTGTAGTGTTTCTGCCAGTAGGTCTGCTGCTATTCTGATTAGCTTTCCCTGGTAGGTAGTCTAACCTTTCTCTCTTGCTGCCTTTAGGAGTTTTTCTTTGTGTAGGCAAATTACTATGTGTCTAGGGGTCTGTCTTCTCTTTTGATGTGTTGTGTTTTGGGGGTTCACTGTATCTCTTGTGCTTGGCTTGTCACATCTCTGGTAAGATAGGGAAAGTTTTCTTCAATCACCTCTTGGAATACTTGCTCCAAGTTGTTCTCCATTTTTCTTTCTTCCTTGGGATACCAATCAGGCATAGGTTCAGTCTCCTGATATAATCGCACATCTCTTGTAGGCTTTGTTCTTTTTTTCTGATTATTCTTTCTATGTTTTTACAGATTGGGTTAATTCCATGTTCTGGTTTTCAAGTTGTGAGATTCTTCAGCTACAGTAACTCTGCTTTCATGCTTGTCATCTTGTTATTTATTTCCTGGATGAAAATTTTTTTTTGCCAAAATCTCAGTTATAAATTCCTTCAGTGTTGCATCTTGTCTTTCTTGAGTCTTATTCACTCTTTTCATCCATTCCCTAATCCCTGTCATATTCTGGGGACAGTTGTTGGTGACTTCCATTGTTTGGACTCCAAGTTCTGATTTTTCAGGAGTTTTCTCTTTTTTACACTTGACATTGCCTGTGATCTTCCTTTGATTTTTCCTCATTTGTGACAGATCTCTTGTTTTTCTCTTTAGTTCTGTTATTCAGTGTCAGTTTGAGAAATTTTCCCTTCTGATGTTTGCTCAGTCCTCTATTCTTCCCTGATCCAGGCTCTTTATGGCTCTATTTGGAAACAGGACTGTGAGTGGGAAACTTTGCTGTCTCTTGTAGTTTCCAAAAGCTGAATAATGTAAGGGATGGGGTGCTAGGGTTCAGAAAGGTCTTGCAAATTACAATGTTCACTTATTATGGTATGTGTTCCCTGAGATCCACTCCCCATCACCACTCTATATGATGATACAAAGCAGATATCAATACAAACAGCAATTGAACACATACACACACCCAGACACACACACACACACACACACACACACACACACACCCTGAAACAAACTGGAATAATAACAAAGTGAAACAAAACAAACAACAACAAAAATCTGAGAAAATTGAACACACACACACATGCCTATCACAAAGTGAATGGAGAAGATAAACAGAAAGACCAGGAGAAAAAAAGGAATTCAGGTTGAGCCCTCACACATATATTGACACACCCCTTAAACTATAAAAAATAAAAATTAATGGAAGAACATAAGAGCAATAACAAACCAACAGCAACAACAAAATTGAAAGATGAACACTCAATTATTCACATACACATATATACAGAAAACAACAAACAAAACGGAAACAACGGAAGAAAAAAAGAAAAAAATTAGGGAGATGCAGATCAAACCCTAACATACATATTTATGCACAAAGGAAACATATTTTTAAAATAGATGAACTAGCAAACAGGCAAAAAAAAATTTTACATTCAAAAAATTTGTTTAAAACCTGCCCTCTTGCGGGTCTCACCTCTCACTCTCTCCCCTGTGTCTGGAGTAGGGAAGGAGGAGGGGCAGTGGTGATGGGTGGGGCTGCAGTCCTCTCCTCCCACTCTCCTATGGTCAGGGAGATCTCTTCCGGTGGGGTTATGTGGGATTGTCTCTTCCCCAGGTATATGATCACAGGGGTGCAACAGGAAGCCTATCCTGGAATGGAGATCTCCTATTGTGACTGATATCCAGGCTCCGCCATGGTTTGTCCCTTTCAGTCATGGCCCAGCTGTGTGGGTCTGACGTTCAGAGGATTGCTGGGGCTGAGGAGTTTGGGTTAGCCCTGGACTCACCACTGATCTCTTTGGAGTTCTTCCTCTTCCTTTTCTGGCCACACCCTTTGTCCCGCGGCTGGATCAGGGAAGTGGGTGGGGCACCTGGGACTCAGCACTCATCAGGTGCCTCCGAAGTTTGTGCTTTCAGGATATTCCCTCTAGGTCATGATCCACACTGAGTAGTTGATCCAACAGTCACAGAGATCAGGTCTGTTGCTCTGTGTTGAGCAAGTCTGAGCACTTTCCTGCTTCAACTTCAAGATGGTGGCGGGGTGCTTCTATTGTCCTCTCCAGTGGTACTCTACCCCTGGGCTCCCTCCACAGCCCCTGCTGCCAGTGCCTGACCAGGTGCTGCAGTGGTGAGGCAGAGCCTGGGATGGTATTCTTTCCCCACCATTTCCTCACAGGAAAACTTTTGTCCATTTTTTAAAAAATGGTGCTCTGCTTCAGCAACCTGGGAAGAGCCAGGGACCAAGCAGAGAAACTGCAGCACCAGCTTTTACACCAGGGTCCTGACCACTTGCTCACAAGCTCCCACTTAGTCTCTCCAGCATTTTCTTCCCTGGAAGGGTTTTGTTGATTTTTTTTAAAATGGCACTCAGCTTCTGCATCCTGGGAATCACTAGGGTCCAAGCCCAGCAGCTGTGGCACCAGCTGCTGCACCAGGAGAGCCCTGGTCACTAGCTCCCTAGCCCACACTCAGACAGTCACTCACATGCCCACTCACTCACCAGCACATACACAAAATTTTCCATACACTCACTCACACTAGGACTCACATAGTCCGACTGGTTCGGCTGCTATCTTTCCGACCCTTTCTATTTTCTTAATGACTAATGATATTGGATACTTTCATGGGCTTACTCACCATCTGTAAAACTTATTTGATTAGATGTCTGTGTGAATTTTTTGTCCTTTGTGTTTATTTGGCTGTTTGTTTCATTATTATTGAATTTGAAGTGTCATTTATATATTCTAGATGTAAGTCCTTTATCAGATATGTGATTTGCAAATATTTTCTCCAGATCTCTGTCTTATTTTTTCATGCTCATAAGAGTATCTTTAAAGAGCACAGGATCTTGCTTTGGATGAAGTTTAATCTTTGTTATGCTTTGTTATCCTTCATTTGAAAAAGTTCCCTTGAGATAAATCTTCAGATGTGTTACTTGCAATACCAAATGTTCTTAACCTGGAGCCCAGGGACACAGCAAAGTGCTATAAAATATTTAATAGCTTGCTGTGCAGATAAAAAGCCCAGGTTTGTAGCACAGTTTCCATAGCTGATTTCAAAGTACCAACCTGATGTCTCTAAATGTGGAGTCTGAAAGATATGGTAAGGTAGCATACTATTATACAGTATTTCCATCATACAGATACAATAGGTATAAATAACCTTGAAAACATAGACAGCAACAAAATGCAGTGCATTAATTAGGGAATAATTTTCGAGTGTCTATTGCTTCAGTTTTTAATATAATTTATTGTAGAATAAAACTATATTATTTACTTTTCAACAATGCATTTAGCAATCAGCTCGCAAACTTTCTGAAAATTCAACAGTTCTCTCTCGCAAGACAGTCCATGTTAGCACCAATTCACCACTTTGTAGACTTCTTAAGGAGTCCATGAATAGAATTCAGGTCTTTTAGAAAACTTATATAAGAAAAATTACATCTTCACTTTTATTAATCTCTAAAATTTCTTTTGACCATGAAAATATTCTGAAATTATGGGTAGATCTGCTAGATTTTGTATTTAAAATCTTCATATACAGCATATATATTGCCATGTTAATTATTAAATTTTGATAAATAATTTTTAGCTTTATGTATTTTCTTTGTATTCCTATCTATTTTATGCATTTCAAAGGAATTTATAGGCTTCTCCAGATACTAAAGGCCTTCACATAAAAATATTTAGAAACTCTTATAAGGGATTCTAGTTGCATGAGTGAGTAGTATTGTTGTTCATAACTAGTTTCAAGGATGGACAAGCTAAAGTCTCCTTGCTTAGATCACTAGCAGAAATGTCTACTTCCTTTTTGTTACACTTAAATATCATACATGATATAAGGAGTTTGGAAGTCATGTAACTGTAAGTGCAAATCCAACTTCTGCTATTTTCTGTTTGCATAACTTTGAGAAACTTAATTTGGCTCTCTGCCTCACTTTATCAACTCTAACATAGGGATGGGTAATGACGCTCACTTAATTTTATTTCAGTACTCAATGGAAAAGAATCATTGATCCATTTCAGAGTGTCTACTGCCTAAATTAATCATATTATAATTATTAGGATTTTTTTGAGGGAGAGGGTTTCCCTAAGTCTAAAGAGAAAATGATACCCTTTCCTGCTTTCAATCAAGCATTGGAATCTAGAGGAGTCAGCAGTTCTGTGTTCATCTCAGCTCAAGGCTGGGGATCAGAAGGATTTCTAGGGAGAGGATGCTGAATTCTAGCTTTCCAGTTTTGGTTGGTGTACTACTTTAATCCTCCTCTGACTCTAGGCCCTTCTTGATTTAGTCAAGATTCGGTGTGTCAAGCATTACCTCACTCGAATACACTTTCAGTTCTTTAAGCCCCAAGGGCAGGACACAGCTTCCAGGACATTTATGTAGTAGCTTTTTGTCTCTTTCAGTCTGTGGATCTTTTCCAGTGGTACAAACTCTGTGGATCTCCTGCACCTCCAACTCTCACTTGCCACAGGCAAAAAAAACAAAACCCAAACTCCTTAAAACTAATGGGAAGACTGGCACTACTTTAAATGAGACACCAATGAGATGATGTCTGGTTTAAATGTCATAGGCAAACTATTTATTCGTGCCAGAAACCAAATATGGGCCTTGCCATACTGCAAATGTGAGCACATACAAAAGATCAGTCTATGGACCTGATCAGGATGACTTTTAGAAACCCTCAGTGTTCTCATTTGGAAACTCCATTCTGGGAAATGCTGCTTTCCAATAATAGTGCTTCATGCTCATTTGATCATATAATAAATTCACATAGCACAGAATTTGAAGTCAGACTGAGGTGAATTTGAATCATTTCTGTGCTAATAACTATCCATGGTTAACTTCAGGAGGTTCTCTCAGCCTCTCTGAGTTTCAGTTGTGTCCTCTTTGAATGTATATTTACTCTATAAAGAGTTGTGAAGGTTAACTAAAATAATGCATTTTATGTAGCCAGGATGTAACACACAGCTCTCTAATTCTTTACTTTTTTCCACCTTAGCCCACAAAACTAAAGTGAAATAAACCAAAAAGAAGCCAACATTACACCAGGGTAACATTTATAAATTTCAGAGGAAGAATTTGTCCAATAATGGTATTTACATATCTTTTTATTGCTTCAATGCCTTTCCTCTTGAGCCTGGACTTCATAATGCTTCACTGAGACCACTGTCTTGATAAACAAGTTCTATGTTCGTCACTTCCAGTCTTTCTGATGTATCCACCTTGCTAAACTTCAGTTTTGGATCATTCCAGCTACTTGCTTTTTATCTTCTAAAACCAATAATACTGATTCTTCCGGAGAAAATCACACAGTTGTTCAAACTGGTGTTGTGGTAAATTTATGGTCTCCAATCTCAGGTTACTCACAGCTTTATGCCCCAGTCCTTGCCTTTGTCTAAACCTCAGAATGACAATTGCAAAGCTTCCTACTCTACCACTTCTTACTCTCTCTAGAAGCTTACCTTAACTCTTATTTCACACAAAATTGAGGCTATAACTGGTAGACTCAGTTTCTCATGTGTAAAAATGATTTTTTTCCTGAATCCTTCTTAATTTCCTTTGTTCTTAGAAATTTTCCTTCTCCCGTCCATGTCTAATATCTCTACCTTCTCTGATGCCTATATCTTAACATTTTCCAGGAATCTTATTCTATTAGTTATTTTTTTCTCTTCTTTGTATCTTGCTTATGCAAGACTAAGTTGGTCTCATGCTGAAAATTCAGTAATGTTTCTGGATCCTGCATCTGCCTCAAACTACTACCCTCTCTTCTGCTTTCACAAATTTTTTGAAAAGTGGTGCATATCACTATACTCAATTTTTTTCTCATTTCCCACTCTCATTTCAGATGATTATAAACTGCTATCTATTTCTAAATATCCATGAAAACTGCTCTTACAAAGGACACTAATAACTTTCTAATAGGCAGAGACCATGGATTCTCTTTTGATTCTCATCTTACTTGATCACTTTGGGTGAACTTGGTATTGTTGAAGATTCCTTTCTTGAAACTCCTGCTTTGGTTCCTGAGCCATTACATTTATGTAGCCAAAGCAGGAGAGAGACATTACATTTAATCTCATTTCTTTGAAGGTCATTTTTTAAGGTTCTTTGGCGGCTTCTCTTTCTTTGTCTGGTCTTTTACTGGTAGTTTTTCCTAAAGCATCATTCTTGGCTCTTTTATTTTCTCAATCTAATCAATATTCCTAAACAATTTAACTTATTTCATGTTTTTAACTACCACACATAAAATGATTACATCTCTATCACTAGCCCACTTTCTATACTGTGTTTCAGCTCCCTACTGGTCTTCTCCAGTTGGATGTTTCATAAACATCTCAAAAGTAACTTGTTAAGAAATGAATTCATCATACCCTAAACCTATTTTTACTTCAGTATTTCTTACTTCAGAGAATGGCAATATTAACCAACCAGTTACTCAAGTCATAAATATAAGTGTTGTCTTAGATGCTTCTTTTTTCTTCACGTTCTATCCACAAATGTGTCAAACATAGACTTGTTTTCTCTTGGATGTATTCCTCATATTTCCCTGATCGTTTCTTTTTAGCAGAAGGGCTAATCTCTGCAGGCTATGTTTCCCAGGCTTCCTTGTCAGGAGCTTCTGATAGGATTCAACCGATAGGAGACACTGCTAGGAAGTTGAAGGATGACAGGAAAAGATAATACAGTGTATATTTCTAGCAGATGTGTCTCCTCCCTGTCTTCAGCTGACATTAGACAGTTTTGCTATGATTCCAGCCTCCATGAGGTGACCTCTACTCTCAGTCTCTGGTAACACCATCTGTTCCTGTTGTCCTTTCAGCCTCAGGAGTGGTAGGGGCTTCCCACTGTTGCTAATCTTTGCTTGTTATCTCAATTATTTGATCGTCAACATAACCAGTTATTGTATTTCATTCTCTTTGTGTTCAGTATTCAAAATGGCTTCCATTTTACTTGTTGGACCATGGATTAATGCACCTAGCAACGAAGTACTATAAATGTTATCTATTTAATATGCTTGTTATACCTATCTGTTCTTTCCAGGGTTACTGCTACTGCCTTAGTTCAGGTTTACTGAAATACTCTCCTAACTTTTTATTAGTTCTCCATGGTGCAAGCAGATTGAGCTTCCTAAACCATAAACCTAATATTTTTATTTCATTGTCTAAAATTCATCAATAACCTCCATATAGAAGTGATTCCCAAATTCTAGTTATTTGCATTTAACTTACATATTATGTTTTGCCATACTCATGTACCACTTGTACTATTATTTAGGTAATATTTTCTTTAAATTTATTCATTGTAAAAATTAGCTTTGCCCTGAGCAGTAATATCTGTGAAACCACAGCTTTGAAGGTCTAATTTGTTTTTCTTAATGCACATTAAAATAAATACCAAACTACTAAAAATAACACCATTCAATCACATACCAACCAAAGTCATCCCTCATATGTATAACACACTTTGGAGCACACTGCCCTACAGGATCAAGTCAAAAACTTTTTATTGGGTCTATAATATCTTTTATAATCTGACTCTTGAGCTGTATTTCCCCATGGGTCACCACTCACACTCAATGCTCTGGCCACGTCCCCTGCCTCTAGTTCAGTCTGATCACATGCTCCTTCATAATCCCCCCCATGCTATATATAAACACATTTTTACACTTAGCTATTTACATGTTTTTTTGTCCCTACCAAACTGGTTTAAGAAAATCATTGTGAACTGAGGTTCACTATGTGATATATGCCTATTTTATTCTTGAATATTAGATGATAGTGATCCATTCTGTCCAAGTATGCAATCTCTCCTTAAACAAGAATAACATCAATATTTTTACCAAAAAAGTGTTGTTTATTTGTCATTAATACCAGCTTGAATCAACACTGTAAAATAGTATTTATTTATTTTCAGTTTCATTTAACATATGGACTCACCTTAGTAAAATTTGTTAGACTATCAAGCATAGAAATTGGACTAAAGCATATAAATTATAACTTGCACCCACATTAATTGCAGTACTGTTTTGTCTTCAAAATAAAATTAAATAACTCAGAGGAGAAAAATATATGTTTCTCATTGTTTTTTCTTTAATTCAGCAGTATGACTTGAATTAACGCAACAAGTTCATATTTTTTGACTTTTTGCTGAGGGCAAATCTGGAAAGAAGAAAAAGACTAGATTTGCAAGTTTTACAAGCAGCATCGTAGACTCAGATCTGGACAGTACCTTAGAGATCCGCTAGTCTAATCTCCTCATGTTACAAATGGGGAGTGAATGCGCCAAAGGGAAGGAGAATTTCTAATCTAAGTAAGGGTTTATTTATTTATTATTTATTAGCATACAGTTCATATATACAGTTGCTTTGACTGCTTGTTTGTGTTAAGAAAATGAGATCAGCACACAGCCCTGAAATCACTCACAACCTCCATAGAAGATTGCAGAATGACCTCTGCAAATATTTATATTCACGTGGACGAGATTCAAAGACTCTATAGATTCCCAGATGGCCATACTCTCTCAGGGTGACCTGTTGGAGCTAGAGTCTTTGTATAACACAGCTCAATAACTATCACATAGATGATGCATTTCTTTTTACCAAATATATTCTTTGGTCATTATCAGTTTTTCTTCAATTATACCCTAGGGTAGTCTGGAGGAATCCTTGTTTTACAGATGGAAATTTGAATTTGGGGGAACAGAAAAATTGCGTAGTAAAACAAAAGCAGTGCTAGGATTGAAATTACCTGCATTAGTAGTTTCTTGACCCCAGAATTATACAACTAGTGGTTGTATTTCACATATTTGATAGAATTTTGGATTTAAAAAAAAATTTAACTCTGCTTTTTTTCTTTTGATTCCTGATTTGTGGTTCAGTTTTTATAATAAATCCCCAGAAATTTTAGGAAGAAACTAAGGCTATATAATTAGCCAATATAGACTATTCCTTCAGATCCAACGACTGATTATCATATTAGTAGATAATACTACCGCCCCTTGCTTCCCACTCCCTATTTTCCTGCTCATTAGACAAGGATAAGAAAGGAAGTGAAACACGAATCTCTACATTTACTTAATTATCAAGAGCTCTGATAAAACTAGTGATTAGGAAAGAGGTTGAAATTAATGGATAAAAATGAACTGTAGGGCTTACCTGTAGAATTACACTTAATCCATACTTTGCCTGTCCCCCATGACCCTAGTTAATTAAGAATTGACTGCACTACACAGTGTTCTCTTCTGACAGAGGTGGCTGTCATGAGAAAGTATTGTGTTACCTCCCTATACTTATCAGCCAAGAAAACATTTCTCTGAGGAAACATTCAGCATGGAAAAATAAGTATTAATATAGCAGTAGAAAACCAATCTTAATTTTTTAATTATCTTCAAGGACTGAGTTTTGGAAGACAAAATAAATAGAAGTATTTACTTAGAATGATATCCATATGGGAAATTCTGCCAGGTATAAAATTAAAGTAGGTTTGGGGAAATTTACATACAGAAAACTGGTGTACTTGGGCTATCTACAAGTTATCTTTTTGGAGAAGTGACTAAACAAGGCCACACACATACCCTTCCAGAAGTATAATAAGCAGACACCAGAATGGGAGCTCTCTTTTTTTTTTTTAAATTCGGAATCTCAAATTATCCCCCTGACCTACCTCTTCAAACAGAAACTAGAAACTGGTGTTGATTTCCATTAGCAGGCTCTTTCAGTTTACAAACCCATTTCCTCACCTCATTGGCAACTTACTTCAGAAGGAGTAGGCTTTTCTAATAAGAATCTCATTTGGACATTGTTTACCAAAACATGACTTGACTTTCAAGTTTATTTTCTTAAGCCACTGCATTATTTCTCACACCTCATACTTAAAAAATAAGATAGTGAGCAGATAAGTATTGCAAAGAACAGCCAAATAAAAATAGACATTTGCGACTCTGACTAAAGGGGAAAGGTTAAATGAAGTGATGTTTTAAAATAATTTAAAATAAATTATAAAGGAAAACAAGGATAATTGTCTATTGGAAAATATGCTAACTAAAAGACAGCAGAGCAATGTCATATAGAAACAAAGTCATGTTATAGTAAAGTAAAAAAAAAAAAAAACGAGCATTAAAGAAGAAATTTGATAACCCAATCAAAATTTCAAAAGCTCTTTTCTTAGCAAAGAAACAATGATAGTGTTCAGCAACCACTTAAAATAGTTGAGTACAAACAGCAATGCCTTGGGGTGCCACTGGGTGCCAGTGGTAGGCCTAAGGCTTGGGTAAGAAAAAAGGAGAAAGAGGAAAAAACAAAGGAAGCAAGTGGGACAATTGAAAATAAGGGAAGATGAAAAAAAGAAGAAGAAGAAATATATATATGGAGGAAATACCCATCAACAATTTTCTGATAACATCCTATTGTAACAGGATCATGAATAATGCCTGAGTTGGGTTTTAAGTATAGGGAATAAAATAAAACATTGTTTATAAAACTATTGTTCAAAAAAATTTTGGACTTTATGTATTCTAGTAGTACAACCTTTAATCATTAAATGGTTGCTTGTATTGTCACTGCTTGCATTTCTTTTTTTGAAAGCAGGATTTATTGAAAGAACAGAAAATCTCTCAAAGTGGGAGGGGACCCAAGGGCGTTGCCCCACTAATTGTATTTTATTGAGTGACTGCGGTTGTATAATATAGTGACTAGAATGAAGTTAGTTTCAGAATAGTTTGGTAGCTAGAACATAGTTTTTGTTTTTGAGATACGTGGTCATTGTCTGGCTTAGTGGCACTAAACACCAACATTTTTATGGTTATGATGATGAGATTCTGTTTCCTCTTGTTGAAATATCTGGGCATTAGTACATTGTATAAATCTATTCTTTTATAAAAACAGTAAAAAATTTAATAGATTCTCTATATTATTATAAAAAGCATATCCTTTACATAAAGTGGCTTCTAGGAGATATCTTAGAGAGTTCAAGGTCAGTTTATCCATTCCCTAATATTCATATGCTAAGATCCACTTATTTTCCCAAGACTCTAAGAAAAGCATGGCTTCCTTATAAACATTGATGGCGGCCACTGCACTCCAGTCTGGGTGACAGAGTGAGACTCCAACTAAAAAATTAAAAAAATAAAAATAAAAAAACATTGATGGTGGAACATATGCCACTATCATTGCTATCCCTACTTATAGATACCTGTATCTATGAAATGTGATGAAGACATGGAATGAGTTTGTGGTGTTATGGAGAACTCACTGTTCTTCAGCATTAATCACTGTTGAATGATTGAAACAAACAGAATAAAAAGTCTTGTGAGGGCATTGTTGCATTAGTTGTAGGGCTATGATACTTCCCTTACTAAGACAATTTTGAAGCATTCTTACATAAGATGTTGTAGAGTACATACAGTATGCTTTCTCTTTGTATAGAGCTTAGTATCAAATCTTTCAGTCACTCCTTTTCAAAACTTTAGAAAGAAACTTTAGAACAGTAATGTGGTTAAAAAGTTAAATAGCACAGAAAAGTTTGTCCTTAAAAAAGAAAAAAAATTCTCCTCTCCCCACATAACATTACTCTCAATCTTTCTCCCCAGTGATAACAACTTTTAACCTTTTCAAACATTTTAAGATTTTTTCATGTTATCTGCATATCGCTAAGGAATATATGTATGTTGCTATTTCTTAGTTAACTTGAGACATTGTATGGATATCCCGCTATGTTGATTGAGGATGTGGTAAATTTACTTAAACCACTGTTCAGTTCTCCCTTTCCCAATATAGTTTATATTTCTGATATCAATTCTATCACTAGTTACCTCTGAAATTTTAAATATAATTCAACCTTGATCTCTAGTTCCATGTATCTTGATTCCCCACTTTGAAAGAAGACATTAACATTCTTACTCTTCCTTTACTAATCCTTATCATCTCCTACCTTATATAAAGCATTGTTTATATGACTAGCAGTAAGCAGTGTTTATATGATTATAACTATAGTGTTCATTGTATAGCCACATTGTGCACTGGGATTATAATCGCCTCTCCATAGGACCAATGTTATGCTCCTGTACCAATCAATAGAGAATATTCCAAGGATCAAGTTGGAATACATTCTGTTATTTTTATATGACCACTGCCTTGATCATACTATCAATTTGTTTTAAAATTCAGTCATAATATTAATGCCCCCCTCACCACCTTTTGATTTTTGCTGAGCACCATTGGCATACCATGATCAAGGCAGTGGGAGCAGTTACCTTAACTCAACAGTAACTGCAGCAATTCTTTAGAACTTAAAACAACAAAATATTTTTTCAAGGTGTTTTGGAATTTCGTGAATGTAACTGCTTATATGATTTTGTTAAAATTAATTGTGACAAGTAGTTTACAGGGACTTACAGAATGAACCTTTCTTGTGCAGGGAAATTATCTTCTATTATTTCTCTTCATTTTTTATTGATACATAATATTTGTACGTATTTATGAGTTATATATGATATTTTGTTACATGCTTAGAATGCGTAAGGGTATTTGGGGTACATATAACTTCAAATATTTATCATTTAGATGTATTGGGAACATTTCAAGTTCTTTCTTCATTTTGAAACATGTAATACATGATTGCTAACTACTCTGCTACTGAAAATTAGAACATGCCGGGCTCGGTGGCTCAGCCTGTAATTCCGCACCTTTGGGAGGTGAGGTGAGTGGATTGCCTGAGCCCGTGGGTTCGAGACCTGCCTGGGCAGGCAAGACCTCATCTCTACAATAAAATCAAAAAATTAGCTGGGCGTGGTAGCGCGCGCCTGTAATTTCTGGCTACTTGGAAGGCTGAGGCAGAAGAATCGCTGGAGCCCAGCCGGTCGAGGCTGCGGTGGCCGGGAGCGGCCACTGCACTCCAGTCTGGGCGACGGAGTGAGACTCCAACTCAAAAAAAAAAAAAAGAAAAAAGAAAATTAGAACATATTATTTCTATATAATTGTATGTACACATTTACCAAAGTCTCTTTATTCCCCTCCACCTACCCATACAACCTTTCCAGTGTCTGGTGTTGAAGTCCCTAATAATTATTATGTGGAAGTCTATCTCTCTCTTTAGAACCAATATTATTTGCTTTATGCATCTATGTCCTCCAGGGTTAGATGCATATGTATTTAGAATTGTTATATCCTCCTGCTGAATTAATCTCTTTATCATTATATAATGACCTTGTCTCTTTTTTGCAACTTTTGATTTAAAGTCTGTTTTATCTAGTACAAGAATAACTACTCCTATTGATTTTTAGTTTCTCCTTGTAAGAAATATCTTTTTCCATCTCTTTCCTTTCCATCTGTATGTGTCTTTACAGGTGCAATGAGTTTCTTCTAGGCTACATATAGTTGAGTAATTTTTTTTATCGATTCAGTTAGTCTATATTTTTAAGTGGAATGCTTAATCAATTTGCACTCAACATTATTATCAATATGTATGAGTTTATTCTTGTCATTTTACTAATTGACTTCTGATTATTTTATATACCCTTTTTTCTCTCTTATTGTTTATCTTTGTGGTTTGGTTGTTTTCTGTAAAGGAAACATTTGAGTGTTTTTTCTTCTTCATTTGTGTATTTGTTCTACTAGTGGGTTGTATACTTCCATAAGTTTTCATGATGGTAGATATTGTCCTTTTGCTTCCACTTGTAGGACTTTCTTAAGCATTTCTTGTAGTGTGAATCTAGTAGGGGTGAATTTCTTCTGCTTTTGCTTGTCTGGAATAAACTTGTTTCTCCTTCTTTTTATGAAGAATATCTTTGCTGGGAATAGTATTCCTGGCTGGCAGGTTTCTTTCTTTCAGCACTTTGATTATTTTCCCTTCTGGTCTGTGAGATTTCTTTTGAGAAATCTGCCATTAAGCTGATGGGAGTTCTCTTATACATGATTGGGTGCTTTCCTCTTACTGTTTTTAGAATTATTGCTTTGTCTTTTATTTTTGTCAGTTTGACTACAATGTGCCATAGATAAGAACTTTCTGAATGGTATGTGTTTGGGGATCTTTGATTTTCCTGTTTCTGAATATCTAAATCTGTTATTACACTTGGAAAATTTTCAGCTATTATTTTGTAAATTAAACTTTCTATCTCTTTTGCTTACTCTTTACCTTCTGAGACTCCAAAAAATTAACATTTGGTTGCTTGATGGTGTCCTATATGTCACTTAGGCTTTGTGTATTCTTTTTAAATCTTTTTTCTTTATTTTTGTCTGACTGGATTATTTCAAAAGACCTGTGTTCAAGTTCTGAAATTATTTATTTTGTTTGATCTATTCTATTGCTGATGACTTTGAATGTACTTTGTATTTCATTTAAGTAGTCTACAGTTTTAGAATTTCTCTTTGGTTCTTTTTTATTATATCTATCTCTTTAAGAAATTTCTCATTTATATCCTAAATTGTTTTTTTTCTGATTTCTTGTATTGTGTTTCTGAGTTCTCTTGTATCTCACTGAGCTTCTTTAATATTTTTTTTTTTTTTTTGAGTTGGAGTCTCACTCGGTCACCCAGACTGGAGTGCAGTGGTCACTCCCAGACACCGCAGCCTCAACCTGCTGGGCTCCGGTGATCCTTCCACCTAAGCCTTCCACGTAGCTGAAACTACAGGCGCGCACTACCATGCCCGGCTAATTTTTTGATTTATTGTAGAGATGAGGTCTCGCCTGACCAGGCGGGTATCGAACTCGCAGGCTCAGGCAATCCACTCACGTCAGCCTCCCAAAGGCGCGGGATTACAGGCTGAGCCACCGAGTCTGGCCTTTAATATCATTATTTTAAATTATTTATCTGAGATTTCATAAATTTCTTTCTCATTGGAATCTGTTACTAAAGAATTATTGTGTTGCTTTGAAGGTGTCATATTTTCTTGCAATATTTCTTGTTTTTATATTGGTATGTTTGCATCTGTTACAACAGTTGTTTCCTACAATTATATGGATTGGCTTTCATAGAGAGAACATTTTTTTGGAGATCTGCCTAGTGTTTGTTGGGTACGGCATTTTGGTTTTGATTTGGGGTGCATGCAGTAGTTTAATCTCTGTTGGATTCATTTGGTTTTAAGCCATGTCAGTAGTTTTTGGGTTTTCCTCAGTAGCTTAGGATGTGGTTGTTACTGGAGCTTGTGATGAAATTTTGCTGGGGCTTGGCATAACAGGTGGGCCAGTCCTTGGGATCCTGTGGTTGCAGTGGCTGACTGAGCATGCCTGCCCTTGGGCCTCATGGCAGCATGTACTGACAATGGTGCTAGCAGGCCCAGGTGAGCCTATTCTTGGGCCTCCAGGAGTTTGCTTGGGTGCCAGCAGTAGCAGTGGCAGGCTTGGCTGGCAGGAAGGACATCAGGCTCCTGGACAGTGGAAATGATGTAAGTGATAGCAGTAAGCAGTGATTGTACAATCCTGTGGCTCCAAAGAAGTCTGTGCTGGTGTTGGTGGTGGCTGAAATGGGCTATATATAGACCAGTCCCCAAGCCCACAGCTAATGCCTACTGGTGGGTGCCAGCTGTGGTGGTAGAGGCAAGTTTGCTGACTCAAACCCCCAGGAGAAGTGTTCAGGAGCCAATAATGATGAATGGGGCAGGGCATTCCCTAAACCTTTGGATACCATGCTTGGGCACTGAGGTCGATGAAGCTAGACTGAACTGGCCTATCCTCAAGCCCAATTGAGGTGCATGCAGACCCTCACTGTATTAAGCAGCAACAGGGTTATCCCCACGCTCCCAGTGGAATGCTCAAGTGAAATAGCAGTGGCTGTGCTGTGAACCTTTTCCTGGGGAGGGTGGAACTGCTATCAGTGGTAGCATCTATAATCAGGTGGGGGGGGCACAGACTTCAGCTCTAGATGATGGCTAATAAATAAAGGTAGCTAATTTTCCTCAGAGTGCTTTTTTTTTTTTTTGAATTGGATTCTAACTCCGTGGCCCAGAGTGGAGTGCAGTGGCCGCTCCCGGCCACCGCAGCCTCGACCGGCTGGGCTCCGGCGATCCTTCCACCTCAGGCTTCCAAGTAGCCAGAAATTACAGGCGCGCGCTACCACGCCCGGCTAATTTTTTGATTTTATTGTAGAGATGAGGTCTTGCCTGCCCAGGCAGGTCTCGAACCCGCGGGCTCAGGCAATCCACTCACCTCACCTCCCAAAGGCGCGGGATTACAGGCTGAGCCACCGAGCCTGGCTCAGAGTGCTTTTTAAATGGGTGGCAGCCCTTCTACTGGGAGCAATGCCATCACTACCAATGACTTGTGCTTCTGCTATGGTGATAGTAACCAGCAGAAGTACTCAGTTGCATGCAGGAAACGCCATTGGAGCTCTAGGAAATGGAAGACACCAGGGCTGTTGGCATCCAAGACAGGGTGTGCAGTCTGGTGGTAGCTGGGATCTCAAAATGACACCTTTTTGTAGTTGCTTAGGACTCTGTGAATGTGTCGGATCCAGTGTGAGCTTTCTGGAGCAATGCCATTGCACAGTCTCTAGGCAGCTTCCTATCTTTGTGTCAGCGTTCACAAGAGTCAAGGGTCTTTCTTGTGGCTAAGATTGCAGGAGTTCACAGTGGGAATGTGGACTGCTGAGGGGGGGTCACTAATTTCCCTGTTAGTCCCAATGGAGAGCCTCTTCAAGGTCTCACCAATCCTGAGTAGGCTACCTTGCTTCCCTCCCTTCCTTGACTAAGGTGCTTCCTGTCACTTCTCTGTTGAATTCCAGTGTTCTCTCTTGGGTGATCTAATTGAAGTGTAATTCAAGTATTGTGGAAAAGATGAATATCAGTTGCATCTAGTTAGCCATCTTGTCCCCTCCACCTATTTTTCTTTTTTCTTATTTCAGCTTCTGGATAACTGTTTAACTTTATCTGGTTTTTTCTCACTTTCCATTTCTGTGTTTTTATACAGACAAAAGAAAAAAGGTTTTTATCATGTTATCTTCAATCCCTTCTATTTGACCCTTTTTTTTTTTTTTTGCAGTTTAATTTTAAGTTCCAATAGCTCTTGCTTGTTCTTTGATTGTTTTTTCTTCATGGCATTTAAAAAACATTTATAGATAGATAGATATCTGCATAGTTAGTTTGATATCTTTTGGTGACTGTTTTCTTGGGATTATCCTCAGTTCCACATATTCTTTTACTCAAGAATCATTTTTAAAATTAATTTTGTCTCTTTCTTTCACGTTAGATGGCTGC
This sequence comes from Carlito syrichta, assembly GCF_000164805.1. Lineage (NCBI taxonomy): Eukaryota > Metazoa > Chordata > Mammalia > Primates > Tarsiidae > Carlito > Carlito syrichta. The sequence goes on along the minus strand of NW_007259658.1, from coordinate 677,178 downwards.
CTCACTGGTCTTGTGGTCAGTTATTATATATTCATATTTATAAATAAGACAATAGAAAGACTAACTAGGAGCTAGTGTACATGAGCAGGGCTTATGGTATGGCTGGATTTGCTTCAGGATAAGTAGACAGTGAATTAGCTGGTGTGCTTGGGAACCCTGGATGTCACAATGAGGATGGCTTTATTTCTAAGACCAACTCCCACACTATTTTTTAGGATGTCTTCAGGAAATCTGTGCCTAGGGTTAAATGCTTAACTTCATGGCGTACTGTGCAGAGGAATGAAAAGTATGTGGGTAGAAAAAAAAATGTGACAAAGACAAGTACTGAGGACACAATAGAGAACTGATAGACATTCTAGTAATAATAAACAAGGCAGCAAATAAGATAATTTCAGAGATGAAGTTTTATGAAAAAACTGAACAATAATGTGGTATAAAAATATGATGTGAGGAAAGGGTCTGATTTAGATAAGCTGGTCAAGGAAGGTGTCTGATTTGACCATAAAATCATGAGATCCTACATCATGAAAAATCACTCTAATTTGAGCAAGTATCAGAATAATGAGATGGAACCAAACTGGAGAAGGTCTAGAGAAGAGCATCTCAGGCAAAAGGATGAGCCTTAAGTCAGGAAAGCAACTAGAAAATTCAAGGAACCCCCCAAAAGTCCAAAAAACTAAAGCACAGTGAAGAAATAAAAGAGCTACAAGAGATGAGGTTGGAGAGGGAAGCAAAGAGTTTTGAAATTGTGATTAAAAATGTGTATTTTATTGTAAATGTAAATGGACACCACTGGGGAATTTTTCCCAGGAGAATGACACAACATAGTTTTTTTGGTTTATACTTTCCTTTGTTCCTTCATGATTATATTAGTGGAATTCTAATGAAAGGAACTGTATAGTGTAGTTGTTAAGAGACTAGACTTTGAAACCAGTTTAGTGTACTCTACCATTAACCAGCCATGAGATTTTGAGCAAGATAGTCTGCCTCTCTGTGCCTCATTTTTCTCATCTGCAAAATAAAGACAGTAATGACACCTACTTGATCGAGTTACTGTGAGAATTAATATAATTAATGTAAATTACATAGAACAGATACTGTTATAAAGTGAGCACTATATAAGTGTTAGCTACTATTAATTATTATTGCTAATAATAATTATTATTGAACAAAGGAAAGGTAAATATATGTAATCAATCTAGTCTCTTGAACTGGAAGTCCAAAGGGGTTAATTTGCTGAAATAAAATAGACTATTACAAAGGGCCAAGAAAATACTCAATTGTCTGTTATATGCCATTACATATCACAGAAATTAAAGAAAAATTCTTTAAATTATTTTCCATATCTTTATTTAATTTATTCTTCAAAATGTAAGTGGAGGGGTTTTTTTTTATTTGCTGGAATTCTTCCTTCCGTGTAGTTAAAAGGGTGCAATGTTTGTTTAATAATGTATAATGTTACCATTTTTCAAAGTAATATACACATGATTTTTTAAAATCAAATAGTATAATCTTATAATAAAAAACAACCCTTTTCTGTCCAATTTATTTCGATTCCCCATCCCTCAGGTTCGATCATTTTTAACTTTTTAACTTGTTACTCCATAGCTTTAAGTAATATGCTTATTCTATTACTTTTAATTTTTCAGTTTTAGATATTGCCTATTTGTTCCCAGATATGTCGCTTTAGAATTTCATTCTAATACTCTACTGTTACTTCAAGTTACTGATCCTCCTATCGTAGTTATTCTGTTTTTTAAGTTAAATAGGCAGTGTATATATCATTATGGACACTGAAATATTATTCACTTTAGAACCAAGTTAGAATGTGAGGTGGATGTTGAGCAGTTATTTTCCAATAGTTACTAATTTTCTCTCTTTTCATTTTATGATTCTTCTCTAAAATGTTTTCCTGCTTTTCTCCCAAAAGGTCCACCATAACAGGTCTTCAATCCTGACCTGATTTCTAGGAGAAATCCTGCCAAATCTTCTGACCAATTACTTCAAACCATGCAATGATTCTCTCAGTGGCTAACATCCTTGACTATTCTCCTAGGTTAGATGTACCATTTCCTGAATGTCATGCCTTATTCCTTCTTTGTTTATTCCTTTCTTTTGCTAAATTGATTCTCAACTAACTTCCTAAGAAAAGGGCATAGAGGGGAATGAGTCTCCTTTGAGTAATGGTTTGATTGGGTATAGGGTCTGGGGTTGAAAATAGTGTTGCCTTTGAATATTGAAAGCATTGCAAGATTATCTTCCAAGTTTTCAGAAATGTTCAGAAAACAGAAGCCATCTTGATTCTTTTAAAAATTTATTTCATTTTATTTATTATTTTTATTTTTTCTTGATTCATATTTATTTTAAATAAACTGTTTTCTATTTAAAATTTTTAGAAACTTTTCTCTTTATGTGATTATAAAATTTTGCAATAAAAAGACAAAGTATTTGCATGAGTGTGTGTGTGTGTGTGTGTGTGTGTGTGTGTGTGTGTGTGTGTGTGTGTATGTCTATGTATGTGTTTCTTTTTCATCCACTGTGCTGGGGATTTGATGGCCCCTTTCAATCTAGTAATTACTGTCCTGCATTTCCAGCAAGTTTCCATGCATTATTTCTTAAATAATTAATTTCCTCCTCTCCATTTTTCTTTTCTTTCTGAAACTTCTGCTAGTCTATCACAAGACCCTTTGGATTTATCTTCTGATTTATTTATTTTATTAAAAATTAGCTTTCAGCAAAACTGACTTCTTTTCTGATTTATTTTTGTGTTTCAATTTTTTAAATTTATTGATAATTGTTTTAAGACCTAGTATATGGTCTATTTTAGTGATTGTTCTGTGTTCATTTGTAGAGAATGTGCATTTTAGAGTTGTTAGATGTAGTGCTACATAATGTCAATTAGATCAAGTTATTCACATCTTCTATGACCTTACTAATATTTTCTCTTCTTGTTCTATCAATTACTACGAGAAGAGTATTAAAAATTTCTGACTATAATTGTGGATTTTTAAAAATTATGCCAGTATTTGTTTATTTTAAATCTATATAATTGGGTGCAATCGGTTTTAGGATTACTATATCTCTCTGATGAACTGAACCTTCTGTCATTATGACACAACCCTCTAACCCTCTGTATCTCTGGTAATACTTCTTTCCTTGAAATCTACTTTATCTTATATTAGTGTTCTAATATAGGGTTTAATATGTTTATTTCTTTATATTTAAAGTGTCTGTCTGTTAAATAGCATATAGCTGGGTCTTTTAAGATCCAATCTGGGAATTCCTGCTTTTTAATTGATTGTTTAATCCATTAACATTTAATATAATTATTAATATGGTTGACTTTGTCTACCATCTTGCTATTTGTTTTAAATTTGCCTATTTGTACTTATTGCTTTTTTTCTTTCTAGTTTTTTAAAAATAATTATTTATTAGGTACATCATAATTCTACATATTTATGGGATATAATTTGATGTTTCAATATATATCTATGTTTTATGATGATCCTATCAGGGTAGTTAGTGTACCTGTTACCTTATATATTTATAATTTCTTTGTGGTGAAAACATCAAGAGCCTCTTTTCTAGCTACTTTGTAATCGAAAATATTTTACTATTACTCTCAGTCACCCTTCTGTGCAATAGAACATTAAAATTTATTCCTTGTATCTAATTATAACTTTGAATGCATTGAACAGCTTGTCCCCATTCTCTCCTGCCCCCTCCCTTCTCTAGTCTCTGCTAACCACTATTCTACTCTCTGCTTCTATGATATTAACTCTTTTGTTTTAAGATTAAACATATAAGTGACATCATGTGGTATTTCTCTTTCTGTGCCTAACTTATTTCACTTAATATGATGCCCTACAGGTTCATCTCTATGTTGCAAATGATGGGCTTTTTTGGTTGGTAGACACACTTAGGTTGATTCCTTAGCTTGGCTCTTGTGAATGGGGCTTAATCAATGTGAGAGTGAAGATCTCTTTGATATATTTATTTCATTACCTTCGGATACATACCCAGTAACGTAGCTTTAACTTTTTTGATAAACCACTCTACTGTTTGTTGTTGTTGTTATTGTTATTGTTGTTGTTGTTGTTGTTGTTGTCTTTGAGATGCATTCTCCTTCGCCCAGACTGGAGTGCAGTGGCACACACGCTCACGGCCTCCCCAGTGTCGACCTGCTGGGCTCCAGTGATCCTTCTGCCTCAGTCTTTCAAGTAGCCCGAACTACAGATGCGTGCTACCACACCCAGCTATTTTTTTAAAAAAATTATTGTAGAGACGCGGTCTTACCAAGTTGCCCGGGCTGGTCTCGAACCCTTGGGTTCAGGCAATCCACTTGCATTAGCATCCCAAAGTGCGGATTACAGGCTGAGCCACCGAACCCGGCCCACTGTACTGTTTTTTACATGGCTGTTTTAACTTAGTCTTTTAAAAATTCAATTTGATTCTTTTATTAGTGTTTTAGCTATACATTTTTAAATCAGTTTTTTTATGGTTGCTCTAGAGATATGTTCTTAAGTTTATCACAGTCTTCTTTGAATTACTATTTTACCACTTTAAAAACAATGTAAGAAATTCACCACAGTATAAATCAATGTTCAACTCATTTAACTCTTGGTGCTATTGCTCTCACATACTTTACTTCTAAATGTCTTTTAAAGCCTGCCATACATTTTTATTATTTTTCCTCTTAGATCTTTAATAATTTTTAAATTATTTTTTGCTATAAACATTTAATAATATTCAAGAGGCATTTTAAAAATAATATTTTATATTAGCAAACATATTTACCACTTCTAGTGTTATTCATTCCTTTCTGCAAATGCAGGCTTCCATCTGGAGTCATTTCCTTTCACGCTGAAAGTTTTTTTCTTTTGTATTTCTTGTAGTAAAATCTGTTGGTACAAACTATCTCAGGTGTTGTCTGAAAACGTTTTTATTTTGCCTTCATTTTTTTATTCAGTTATGTGGTAGACATCATCCTAAAAAGCTCCTCCCCTAAGATTCCTGTCACCTAGTTTTTCAATCAACACTAATTTAGGTACTGCTGTAAAAGTAATTTGCAGATGTAATTAAAATACCAAATTAGTTGGTTTTAAGATTTCTCAGTGGGCCTGACTTAATAGCATCAACCCTTTTAGAGCATAGATTTTTTTCTCTATCTGGTAGCAGAAGAGGAAATCAGAGATATTTGAGATGTGAGAGAGATTCAACACGAAGAAGGTTCTCTGTTGCTGAGATGCAGAAGCCATGGAACAAGGAACTGAATGTAACCTTTAGTTATTGAGAGCAGTCCACGACAGACGTTTAGGGGAAAATAAGGGGGTTTTCAGTACTGACCTTAAGGAATTGAGTTCTGCTAACAATAAGTTTGGAAGCATATTTTTCCAGAGCCTCCAGATGAGAACTCAACCCAGCTGACACCTTGATTTCTGCCTTGGGATACCCTGAACAGGCAACTCAGTCATACTGGGTGTTGTTTTAAGTCAGCAAGTTTGTGGTAACTTGCTATGTAGCATGAGAGAATTAATACAAGTTATAATTCACGTTAAGAAAAATGCTTAGATTTTCATTGTGCTATTCAAAATTTTGTAAAATGTATATACTTATGTTACCTACATTGACATCAAGATACAGAATATTTCTATTATCCCAGAACATTATTATCCCAGAATGCATCAAGTTCTCTAGTCAACCTTACCACTACCAAGTAAACACTGATCTAATTTCTATTATCATATACTAGTTTATTTTTGTTGTAGAATTTCATATTAATTAAATTAATCAGAGTGCACTTTTTGTGACTTGCTTATTTCACAAGGAGTAATTTTTTTTAGATTCAGTCATGGTATTGGTCATTAATTTTCATTGCTGAGTAGTATTCCACTGCACTAATATACCACAGTTTATGAATAACCTTATTGATAGACATTTAGGCTGTTTTCACATTTTGACTATTATCAATAAAGCTGCTGTGAACATTCTTGAGCATGTCTTTTTGTGAACATATGTTTTCATTTCTTTTGGATAATTGCCTAGAATTGCTTAATTATAGAGTAGATATGGTTTAACTTAATAAAAGCTGCTAGATAGCTTTTCAAACTTGTAGCATTTTGCTCTTCCACCAGCAATGTGTAAGAGTTATTTATTTCATATCCTCCAAAATTTGGTGATGTCATTTTTTTAACGATCTTAGTGGGTGTGTAGCAGTATCTCACTATGATTTGAATTTTCATTTCCTGATGACCAATAATATTAAAATTATTTCACGTTTTTATTGGCTATTCATATATCTTGTTTTGCGAAGTGTATTTTCAAATTTTTTGTCCAGTTTCTCTGGTGTACTGTTTATTTTAACTTATTATTGAGTTGTAGAAATTCATTATTCCTACTCTGAATACAGTTCATTTTTGTGCTCTATGTTACAAATATTTTATCCAACCTATAGGTCGCATTTTCATTCCCTTAATATTGTATTTAAGAGACAGAGAGATATAGATTGATTCTTTATGTTACCCAGGCTAGACTCAACCTTCTGACTCAAGCGATTCTCCTGCCTCAGCCTCTCAAGTAGCTGATACAACAAGCACACAGCCACACCTGGCTAATATTGTCTTTTGATTAGCAGAAGTATTTAATTTTGATGAAGTAAATTATATTAAGTTTTATGGTTCACATTTTTTGTGTTCTAGGAAACCTCTGCCTAGCACAAGTTTGAAAAAACATTATCCTATGTATTCTTCTAGTAGCTTTATAGCTTTCACTGCTGTGATTAGGTCAATGATCCATCTTAGATGTGTTGTATGTTTTGTGAGGTAGTAGTCTTAGATCTTCTCCTGTGTAGATACGAAATTTTAGAGAGATTCTTCTCTGTTCAGTAGTTTGCTTTGCACCCTTCTTGAAAGTTATATATGTGGTTTCTATGGATTCTCTACTTTTTCTCAGTGATCTGTTTATTTTGTTGCCAGTACCACACTGTCTTAATTACTGTTACTGTATACAAAGACTTAGTCAAAGAGTATGAGCCCTTCAACTTTGTTCTTCTTTTTCAAGATTGTTCTGACTTTTCTAGGTCTCCAGTCTTCCCAAATAAACTTTAAAATAAGCTTGTAAATTTCTAGAAAAAAAAACTGAATGCGATTTTCAGGATTGCATTGAATCAATGTTGCCCAACAGAATCTTCTGTAATAATACAAATGTTTTGCAGCTGTTCTGTCCGTAGACTAGCCATTAGATACCCATGACTTTTGAGCACTTAAAATGCGGCTAGTATGATTGGACAAAATGATCGTAAAATGTTATTCAATGATAATTACTTAAAATTTAAACAGCTACATGTGACTAGTAGCTACCATATTGGAAAATTCAGCTCTAAGTCAATTTGCTGGAAATTTACATTTTAATATTGAATTTTTCTTATCTAAGAACATCTTATCTTTCCATTTGGTTAAGTATCTTTTCATTTCTTTCAGTGATGTTTTGTAGTTTTTAGTGATCTTAAACACTATTTGCTAGATTACCTCTAAGTTTTGTTATATTTTGTCAAAGCTTTTCTGCATCTACTGAAATGATTACAAAATTTTCTCCTTTAATCAGATAAGATGATAAATTACATTGCTCAGTTGTTATATGTTAAACCAACCTTGTATCTCTGCAATAAACTTTTTTTGGTCAAAGTGTATTATCATTCTTATATATTGCTTTCTAATATTTTGGAAAGGACTTTTTGTGTCTATGTTCAGGAGATATATTTGTCTATAATTTATCTTTATTTTATGCCCGATTTTGATATCAAAGTTATACTGGTTTCATAAATTGCTTGGGAAGTGTTCCTCATTTTCTATTTTTTGAAAGAATCTTCATATTATTGATATGATTTCTTCCTTAATTGTTTGAAAGGATTTACCCATGAAGCCATCTGCACCTAAAGCTTTATTTGTGGAAAGTTGTTTAATTATAAATCCCATTTCATTAATAAAGCAATCCAATTTACATTAGTTACAAAAAGCTAGATAGTTACAAAAATACCTAGATATAAAGATAACCACAAAAAATGAAAGATCTCTACAAGGAAAACCATAAAAAGCTGATGTTGAAGTTGAAGAGGACACAAATGAGTAGAAAGATACCCCATGTTCTTGGATATGAAGAATTAATGTTGCTAAAATGTCTATATTACCCAAAACAATCTATCAACTCAGTGCAATCTCTATCAAAATATCAATGACATTCTTCACATAAAATAGAAAAACTAATCTTAAAATTCATGTGGACATCAAAATACCTTGAATAGCTAAAGTAATTCAGAAAAAAAAGAACAAAGCTGGAGGTACCACATTACTTGATTTTAAATTATATTACAAAGCTATAGTAATTAGCACAGCATGGCACTGACATAAAAACAGATATAAATACCAATGAAACAGAATAGAGGATCCATAAATTAATTCATACACTTACAACCAACTCATTTTTGACAAAGGCACTGAGAGCATACATTGAGAAAGAGACAGTCTCCTTAATAAATGGCACTGGGAAAGCTAAATATCCATATGCAGAAGAATGAAACTAGATCCTTATCTTTTACCATATGCAAAAATAAACTCAAACCAAATTAAAGACTAAATGTAAGACCTGATGCTGTGAAATTTCTAAAACAAAATATTGAAAAAATGTTATAGGACATTGGTCTGGAAAAAGATACTTTTGTATAAGACCTCCAAGAACAAGCAACTAAAGCAAAAGTAGACACATAGGATTAAATCAAGCTAAGAAGTTTCTGCACAGCAAAATAAAATCAACAAAATGAAAAGACAACCTACAAAATAAAAGAAAATATATGCACGCTATTTTTCTGACAGGGATTAATAATGAGAATGTGTAAGAAACACAACTCAATAGAAAAAAAAATGATTAAAAAATGGGCAAAGACCTAAATAGACATTTCTCAGAAGAAGACATGCAAATTATCAATAGGCATAAGAAAAAATGCTCAACATTACTAATCATCAGGAAATGCAAATCAAAATCACAATGATCATCTCACACCAATTAGAATTAGAATGGTTATTATGAAAAAGACCAGCTGCTAGAGGATGTGAAGAAAGGCAAACGTTGGAACACTATTGATGGGAATGTAAAATACTACAGCCATTAAGGAAAACATGTAGAGTTGGAGGTTTCTCTCTCTCTCTCTCTCTCTCTCTCTCTCTCACACACACACACACACACACACACACACACACACACACCCTACAAATAGAACAACTACCATATGATCTAGCAGTCCCACTGCTGGATATATATCCAAAAGAAAGGAAATCAGTATATTGAAGAGATCTGAGGGTAGACCCCAAATAATAACCAGAATCTATTTATTAAAAAGTGTGTATTTATTCTTACATCGTTAAACTTTAGTCGCCTTCACAGTAGTATCCATCTGATACACTATACCTATTGGGATGCTTTCTCCACTGCTCAAAACAGTTTTTGAACCACCGATTTTGATGCCTTTTGATGCTTCTTCCATTTTTTTGGCGTGTTTGTTTGTTTCAATTCTTTCACATTGACAAAGCATTTTCTATTGAGGACTTTTTAATCCGGGGAAACAAAAAAAGTCGCTTGGGTAGAGATTGAGTGAATAAGGAGGGCGGGGTATGGGAGTCATGCTGCTTTTGGTCCAAAACTGCTGAACATTCAGTGCAATGTGGGCAGGTGCATTGTCATGGTGGAAGAACCAGTCACCTGTTTGCCACAACTTGTGACATTTCTTCCACAAATCATGATGCAGCCTTCTCAAAACTTCCAGATAAAAATTTTGGTTGACCGATCTGGAGGAACAAATTCCGAGTGTACTACAAGAGGCCCATCCTCCAAATAGATAATTCCAAGGTTTTGGGGGTCCCCCTTCATATCTGAACACCCATGTCTTTTGCAACACTATTCACAATAGCCAAGATATGAATCAATCTAAGTGTTCATCAGCAGTTAGACAGATAAAGAAAATGTGGTATATATATTCAATAAAATGTATTCAGCCATAATAAGAATGGAATCGGAGGTCATTATGTTAAGTAAAATAAACCAGACACAGAAAGACAAATATTGCACATTCTCACTCATATTTGGGAGCTAACAAACTGGATAAAGAAAATGTGGTACATAAGAGTAGGCACCATGGGATACTATGCAGTCATTAAAAAATGAAATTATATTCTTTTCAGCAACATGGATGCAGCCGCAAGTATCAAAATATTAAATGTAGATGCAAAATATGTTCAACTATCATATATCAACAAAAATAATTAAAAATCAAAAGCAAACAAAAAATATTTATAATGCCACGTGTAAAAAACAAAGTTCATCAGCAAATATAGATTCTCTCCTGTTTGTATTGGTTTTGGCAATTGTTTCTTTCAAATAATTTATTTCATTGTTGAATGTATTGACATCTAGTTGTTCATAATATCCCTTTTTTATCTTTTAACATCTGTATGATCACTTTTTTATTCTTGATGTTGATCATTTATGTTGTCTTTCTTTTGTTTTAATAACTCTTGCTCACTTTTCATTCATTTTATTTATATTTTCAAAAAAACAACTTCTGGCTTTGTTGGCAATCTCTTCTTTTTGTTTCTAGTTTATCAGTTTCACTTTTATTTTTATTATTTCTTTTTTTCTACTTACTAGAGACTAACAAGTTAATTAGGGACTAATCTCATTTTTCTGATTTCTTGAAGTGGAAATAGAGGTCATTGATTTCATATCTTTCATCTAATGTAAATATTTAAGTTATACATTTCCTTCTAAGGAGTATTTTAGCTGCATCACACACAATTTTTCATATGTTGTCTTATCATTCTTTTAAAAATATTTTCTAATATCCTTTATGATTTTGTCTTCGACTCATGAGATTTTTAATAGTGTATTATATAATTTCAAAATATTTGGGGAATCTATGTAACTTGTTGTTTTCCATTTTAATAACTGGGTGGTTGGAGAATATACTCTGTATGATGTCAATCTTAGAAGTATATTGAGACTTGTTTTATGGCCCATCACATGGCCTATATTAGTGAATGTTCTTAGACAAATATATATTTTGCTGTTAATGGATCTGACATTCTATAAATGTTATTTGGGTCAAATGGTTGATGATGTTTTCATCTTTTATATTTTTCTCTGTACATATTTTGTCAATTACTAAAATAGTATTAAGGTTTCTATATTTGTAGACTTGTCTATACTTTTCTTTATTTCTGACAAGTTTTGCTTCATATATTCGGGGATTTTTCTTTGGGAGCAACACATTTGGATAGTTATCTCTTCTTGAGGAATTACTTCTTTTATCATTATGAAATGTCCCTCTTTATCTTTAGTAATTCTCTTCACTGTGAGTTCTACTTTGTCTGATATGAATAGAGCGATGCCATTTTTCTTATGCATAGGGTGCTCATGAAATCCTTTTTCCATTTTTCCATTTCAACTTTTTATGTCTTTATGCATAAAGTACGTATCAAGTAAGAAACATAGTGAGGTCTTACTTTATCATACAGTTTGACAGGCATTGTCTTTTAACTGAGGTGTTTAGTTTATATGAATTTAATGTAATTATTATCTCAAACCTACATCTTGGCACTTAATTTCTGTTTGTTTCATCTGCTCTTTATTTTTCTGTTCCTACTGTCCTAATCTTTTTTGGTTTAATGAAATGTATGTATTTCAGTATATTTCCTCTGTTGATATTTTAGTTATTCCCTTTCTTATTATTTTTAATGATTTTTCTAGAGATTATAATACATCTTTAACTTGTCACAGTCGACCTTCAAAGTATGTTCCTACATGATCTATTTAATAATTTTTTTTTTTTTTTTTTGATTTGGAGTCTCACTCTGTCACCCAGACTGGAGGGCAGTGGCTGCTCCCGGCCACCGCAGCCTCGACCTGCTGGGCTCTGGCGATCCTTCCGCCTCAGCCTTCCAAGTAGCCGGGATTACAGGCATGCGCTACCATGCCCGGCTGATTTTTTGATTTATTGTAGAGATGAGGTCTCGCTGCCCAGGCGGGTCTCGAACCCACGGGCTCAGGCCATCCACTCACCTCAGCCTCCCAAAGGCGCGGGATTACAGGCTGAGCCACGGAGCCCGGCTTATTTAATAATTTTATGAAGTATATTTCAATCATTACTCTCACATCCTTTGAGTTCTTACCATATATTTTATTTTCACATATGCTATAAATTGCATATTCCTTTGTTGTATGTTTATATTAAGTAACCAATAGATTTTAAGAGATTAAATAATATGTATATGAAAATAACAATACAAATTTAGAAAATGATTCATATTTATTGACCAATTTACTCTTCTGTAAATCTTTTATTTATTTATGCAGAACTAGGTTTCTATCTATGTTTTTTCTTTCAGTTTGCTTGATTTTGTTCATTATTTCTTATAGTGCAGGTCTGTGGGAAATGAATTCTTTCTTCTTTGCCTGTCTGAAATGTCCGTAGTTCTTTATTTCTGAAATTCCAATTCCATATATGATATACCATTTGATATTGTCCTATAGGTCTCTGATGGTGTGTGTGCATGTGTGTGTTATTCTGTTTTTTGGTCACCTCTTTGGTTCCATTTGGATAGTTTCTATTTTTGTGACATCAGATCACTTTTTGAATTTGCTAATTCTTTTCTGTTATGTTCAGTCTTCTTCCATTTCAATTATTTCTTTATCTTAGTATGTTTTTTTAGTTCTTTAATTTTCATCTGGTCCTTTTCAGAATTTCTTTTTTTCTCTGTTGAATTTTTACATCTCATTACAGAGTTTCCCCCTATTTTCTCTAATTTCTAAAGCATATTTATAGTAACTATTTAAAAGTTTTTCCTGTTTATTCCAACTCCTGGATAATTTCTAAGTCTTTCTAGTGAATTTGTTTTCAGTATTATGGTTTGTGGTTCCCGCTTTCTTCACATGTCTATTAATTATTTTATTATATACTAGATATTGTGAATGATAAGTTGTAGAGACTGAATTATATCACCTTCTGCCAAAGATTAAATTTTTTTCTTCTAAGAAACACCCTTCTGGACATCAGTCTAGGCAATTAATTTATGACCAAGTTCTCAAAACCAAATGCAGCAAAAATAGACAAGTGGGACCTAATTTAACTAATAAGTTTCTGCACTGTAAAACTTTCATCAGAGTAAATAAATAGACAACCTACAGAATGGGATAAAATATTTGCAAACTATGCATTCAATTAAGGACTAATATCCAGAATCTATAAGAAACTTAAATGAATCAACAGAAGAAAAAAAAAAGAAAAAAATAACCCCATTTAAAAAGTGAGCAAAGGACATGAACAGTCACTTCTCAAAGGAAGACATAGAAGTAGCCAACAACATATGAAAAAATGCTCAACATCACTCATCATCAGAAAGTTGCATATCAAAACAACAACGAGATACCATCTCATACCAGTCAGAATGACTGTTGTCAGTAAGTCAAAAATAAAAAAAAATGTTGGCAAGTTTGCAGAGAAAAGGGAATGCTTCTACAGTGTTGGTGGGAATATAAGCAAGCTAGTTTAGCTCCTGTGAAAAGCAGTTTGGAAATTTATCAAAGAACAAAACATAGATTTGCCACTCCATTCAGCAATCCCACTACTGAATATATACCTAAAGGAGCATGACTTCTTCTACAAAAAAACCAAAAAACAAAAAAACTGCACTCATATGTTTATTGTAACTATTCAGAATAGCAAAAACATGGAACCAACCTAGGTGCCCATCAACAGTAGAGTGGATAAAGAAAATGTGGTACATATACACCATGGAATACTATGCAGCCATAAAAAAGAATAAAATCATGTTCCTTGCAGCAATATGGATACAGCTGGAGATCATTTTTCTAAGCAAATTAACACAGGAACAGAAAATCAAATACTGTATGTTTTCACCTATAAGTGTGAGCTAAACACTGGGTACACACAGGCATAAAGATGGGAACAACATTACTGGGGACACCTAAAAAGGGTGAGGGAGAGAAGAGATGAGTTGAAAAACTACCTATTGGTTACTATGCTCACCATTTGCATGACAGGCTTAATAAAGCCCAGATCTCATCATCTAAAAAATATGCACATGTACCACTTAAATCTAAAATACAAAAAAGTTATGCTCTGGAAGGCAGTTAAATGACTAAAAAATACCTGAGATCCTGTCAAAGCCTGGTTTTATGCTTTGAGAGTGGAAGGGAGCTATTTGTATTTTGCTCCCAGTCCTAAAGTGTAATCTTTAATTTTAGTTAGCCAGTCTTATGTATTACTAAAGTGTGGTCTTTCTCAGGTCGCAAGTAAATGTCTGTTGTGTTTACTAAGGTCTCTCAACTCTGGGTGGGTCAAAACTCTAAATATCCTTAACACTATGTGAGCTAAGAAATCTGTCTAGCTCTTAGACTTTTAATAGCTGTCTTCTGCAGGCCTCATGGAGTCCTATCCTGAACACAAAGAGCTGAAGATTTGATCAAGGAACCAAAGAGCACTTCTACACAAATTTCTGTAACTCCCCCCCAAATTTCCAGTAACTGCTCCACAAATTTCAGTCAACATAGCAGCTCATAATTCTGTTCTCTCTTTCCTTTACTCCATGAGACTGCTGCACTGGAATTTGGAAATTTCCCACAGGCAGAAAGCCAGGGAGTATGTGAATCTCAAATTTTGTGCTTCTCCTGGACTGGATTAAAAAAATGTGGTACATATACACAATGGAATATTAAGTAGCCTTAAAGAAGGACAAGCATATGGACTTCACAACAACCTGGATGGATTTAGAGTCCACCATACTCAGTGATCTATCACAGAACAAAAAATCAAGTACCATATATTGTCACTCATAAGTGGACCTTGAACAATTATCATAGTGTAAGGGATTGGCAGTAGTGGGAAACTGCCAGGAGAGGGGGCTGTGGGACTGGCAGTTAAGGGAAACCGCCAGGGGAGAGAGGGTCACACCTCATCAACAAGGTCTGCATAATGAACATTTGTATACCTAACCCTGAGTTGTATCCCACATCTTTAAAATAAAAAAATAAAAATCATGTGCCTCTCCTCTGCTGATCATAGCAGACCTGTATGACCACTATCAAAAGCTTGAAAACTATTGCTTCATATACTTTGTTGAAGAAGCATCCGAGTGATTCAAAACCCTCTTAAGAAGGAATTTGTTGCCGGGCTCGGTGGCTCAGCCTGTAATCCCGCGCCTTTGGGAGGTTGAGGTGAGTGGATTGCCTGAGCCCGCGGGTTCGAGACCCGCCTGGGCAGCGAGACCTCATCTCTACAATAAATCAAAAAATCAGCCGGGTGTGGTAGCGCCTGCCTGTAATTCCGGCTACTGGGAAGGCTAAGGCGGAAGGATCGCCGGAGCCCAGCGGGTCGAGGCTGCGGTGGCCGGGAGCGGCCACGGCACTCCAGTCTGGGCGACAGAGTGAGACTCCAACTCAAAAAAAATAAAAAGAAGGAATTTGTTCGTGTACACAGAAATCAGGGATGAAGATATTTATGAAATTAGTACATTTTATCTAGAGTAAACTGTCAAACAGATTTTTCAACCTATTCTCTGAGGATCTGGTGACTTTCAAGAAGAATCCTGTGTTAGTCAATGTAGTTCTAGCTGCTATACCACTTCACTGTGCCTTTTGCTCTGTGTTAGAAAAGCAAGAGAATGAACATTCATCAAGTCTTTTTAACAGTCACAAATGTATAGCCTGTGAGATTGTACAGAGACTGAGTGCTCTGTGGACAAGGCACTTATCCCCCATCCCCACTCCTGCTTCTAGCTGTAGGAGTCAAGTATTCATTGATATTCTCACTAGCAGGCAGGTCTCTGTAAAATGACAAGAGGGACTCAAAAAAAAAAAAAAACCTGGATTGTATTTAAAAATTGTGTATTTATTCTTACATGTTTAAACTTCAGTCACCTTCAAAGTGCTCTCTATTTGATGCAGTAAACCTATCGAGACACCTTTTTCACTGCTCAAAACAGGTTTTTTTGGTTTGTTTGTTTTTGTTTTTGTTTTGTTTTGAGTTGGAGTCTCACTCTGTCGTCCAGACTGGAGTGCAGTGGCTGCTCCCGGCACCCGCAGCCTCGACCCGCTGGGCTCCGGCGAACCTTCCGCCTCAGCCTTCCCAGTAGCCGGAATTACAGGCATGAGCCACCACGCCCGGCTGATTCTTTTTGATTTATTGTAGAGATGAGGTCTCGCTGCCCAGGCGGGTCTCGAACCCGCGGGCTCAGGCAATCCACTCACCTCAGCCTCCCAAAGGCGCGGGATTACAGGCTGAGCCACCGAGCCCGGCTCAAAACAATCTCTGAACTTAGCAATTTTGATGCCTTTTAGTGCTTCTGCCATTTTTGTTTCACCCCTTCCACATCGACAAAACGTTTCCCTTTTGAGGACTTCTTTCATCTGGGGAAACAGACAAACAAAAAATGTCTCGGGGCAAGATCTGCTAAATAGGGAAGGTAGGGCACAAGAGTCATGCCGTTTGGGGTCAAAACTGTTGAACACTCAGCGTGGTGTGGGCAGATGCGTTGTCATGATGGAAGAGCCAATCACCTGTTTGCCACAAAAAAGATTCACTGAAGCTGAACACAGCCTCTCACAACAATGCTAGCTGGTACACTGATGCTGATGGGTACCTACAAGACTCACCTAGTGGGAGAGGCCTGTATTACAAGAGGCCTGCCCTCTAAAAGATAATTCCAGAAATTGTTGATTCCCTCTCGTATATCATACATTAAGAGATGGCACTACAGCAGAAACTCAAAAGAGCATTCTCATTGAGGAATCTTATGAATCAAGTACCTGTCATGGATTCAAACTGTCATCTTCTCTGGAGTTTTTCAGTGTATCATAAAGACGGCATCTAACGTCTCCAGGTCTAATAACATATACCAATAATACCATAGAGCATTATTTCATGTTTTGTTTAATTAAATCAAGCACAGCAACAGGATAGTAAAACATTCATTGTTCCAATGTTACTTTCCTAGGGAATTGGCAACCTCCCTATGCCCTTCCACGAGAATCCTCTTCCTTGAAAGAGCAAATTTAGTGCCGGGCGCAGTTGTAACTACCATTGCAGCTACTTGGGAGGTTGAGGTGGGAGGATCACTTGAGCCTAGGAGTTCAAGGCTGCAGTGCACGATGATCACATCTGTGAGTAGCCACTATACTCCAGTCTAAGCAACATAGTGAAGCCTCTTTTTTCTTTTCTTTTTTTTTTTTTTGAGTTGGA